>NC_085929.1:51523103-51823103 GCF_028885655.2 Pongo abelii | reverse complement strand
TGAAACCTCGTCTCTACTAAAAATACAAAAAAGTAGCTGGGCGTGGTGGCAGGCACCTGTAATCCCAGCTATTTGGGAGGCTGAGGCAGGAGAATCACTTGAACCCTGGAGGCGGAGGTTGCAGTGAGCTGAGATGGCACCACTGCACTCCAGCCTGGGTGACAAGAGCGAGACATTGTCTCAAAAAAATAAACAAATAAATATATATATATAGCTCCTTAAAGTGGATGCCTCACTCCTTCCATGAACACGGAGCACAAAACACGTGTCCAATAAATAACGACGTGAGTGATTATTATGATGAACAAACTCCTTCCCCTCCTTGCCGTGTGCTGGGTGGGGTGGGGGTCACAAAAACGGATCCAACCTTTACCGGCCCTCCAGTAGCTCAGTCTAGATGCTGCAGAGATACTCACCAGCCAGAACATGGGGGCTGTAATGTAGCGGGGAGCAAGGATACCAGTGGACAAGCACTGTTCCACTTCACCCTCACCCCCACCGTGTGTGGCCCCCATTTACCAATGAGGAAATGGAGGCTGCAGGAGGTGGGGTAGCTCCTCCAGAAGCACTTGCTGAAAGGTCACCTGGCTGAAAGTTTAAGTCAGACCCCTCTGACTTCAGAGTGACTGCACTTTACTGCCTCGGCAGCCTCTCCCAGCAGTCTCTTTGGGGACAGAAGCAGGAGGAATTAATACTGTCTGGGGAGGCCGGGTGCGGTGGCTCATGCCTGTAATCCCGGCACTTCGGGAGGGTGAGGCGGGCGGATCACGAGGTCAGGAGATCAAGACCATCCTGGCTAACACGGTGAAACCCCATCTCTACTAAAAATACAAAAAATTAGCCAGGCATGGTGCACGTGCCTGTAGTCCCAGCTACTCGGGAAGCTGAGGCAGGAGAATCACTTGAACCCGGGAGGCGGAGGTTGCTGTGAGCCAAGAGTGTGCCACTGCACTCCAGCCTCGTCGACAGAGGGAGACTCCGTCTCAAAAAAAACAAAAACAAAAACTGCAGACTGGGTGGTTTGTAAACAACAGAAATTTCTCTTTCACAGGTCTGGAAGCTGGACATCTGGGATCGGGGTGCCCGCGTGGTGGGGCTCTGACGAGGGCCGCCTTCTGTGTCACACGCTGCTGCCTTCTCACTGTATCCTCACATATGGAAAGAGGGCTCCACCCTCATGCCTCATCTCCTTCCAAAGGTCCCACCTCCAGATCCCATCACAGTGAGTGTTAGGATTTCAACCCATGAATGTCGAGGGACACAAACATTCATTGCTTAACAGTGGCCGTGGGGTAAGTATCTGGTCCACCTGGGGCACCCGCAAGCCTGCCTGGGCTGTCGTATTTGTAGTGCTTGGGTAGCATCCACTGTGTAACCAACCCTGCTCTGACAAACCACATCTTCCTTCAGCAACAGGAAGACGGACTGTGATTTTGTCTTGCACACCCAATGGGGAAGCAGTCTTTCTGCCTGGCTCAGAAGAGAGAGTTGAAGCTTTTGAATGGAGACCCTAGACTGGGACAGACCCTTCACCCCCCAGGCTGACCTGGTGCCCCCTCCCAGGTGTCTGGCAGCCTCAGCCCAGAAGCGACAGCTTCTGTCACTGTGCCTCATTCACCTTCCTCTGGTCTTCCTGCTGGAGTGGGAGTGCACTGAGGCCTGGGGCAGGGGGGCTAGGCAGCTCTTCTCTTTTGCTAGCCAAGTGTGCATGGCCTCAGAAATTCACCATTTCCACCCGCCCATGTTACAGATGAGAAGACCGAGACTAGGGGCATAGAGGGTAAGGGAGGGTCAACCAACTTGGTTTTTTGTTTTTTTGTTTGTTTGTTTTTTGAGGCAGAGTTTTGTTCTTGTCGCCCAGGCTGGAGTGCAATGGCACGATCTTGGCTCACTGCAAACTCTGCCTCCCGGGTTCAAGATATTCTACTGCCTCAGCTTCCGGAGTAGCTGGGATTACAGGCATGAGCCACCACGCCCGGCTAATTTTGTATTTTTAGTACAGACAGGGTTTCACCATGTTGGTCAGGCTGGTCTTATATTCCTGACCTCAGGTGATCTGCCCACCTCGGGCTCCCAAAGTGCTGGGATTGCAGGCATGAGCCACCGCGCCCAGCCTGTTTGTTTTTTGAGACAGTATCTTGCTGTGTTGCCCAGGCTGGAGTGCAATGGTACGATCATAGCTCATTGCAGCCCTGCCTTCCCTGGCCTCAAGCGATCCTCCCACTTCAGTCTCCTGAGTCCCTGGGACTACAGGCACGTGCCACTGCCTGGCAACTCACATGCCGTAGCCTTGACTGAAAATTAGTCCCCTGCTCCCACCCACCCTGTAGACAAACAATTCAAGCCCTCAGTTTGACATTGATTCATTCATTCACCTTCTCACTCATTCATTCTGTAAGTAGTTACTGAACTAGAACTCATCCGAAGATTTTATTAAGGGTTTTCCTGCAGTTGGAGGGACAAGCCCTGTTTCACCTTCCCTGAAGTCAGGGTGTGACAACCACCGCTGCAGGGCCCGGGGCAAGGCCAGAGAGGAGGATGCTGCTGCCCAGGGGTGGTGCTGGGCTCAGTCCTGGAGCTTGCTGGAATACACCTCGGCCCTGTCCAGTGGCGGCCCCCGGTTCACAGACGTGTAGGAAGACTCCGAGGCCCCCAGTGACTTGGGAACAGCCTCCTGAGTGATTTGGGAGTCGTGAGTCGTTTCCCCATCAGAACTCCCCATGTCCCTGTCCAAGGGGATGGAAAGACCCAGGATTAGGGGACCAGAGCAAACCCAAATGCCTTTAGCTGCTTGGGGACCTTCAGACTCAGACATAGCTTTCACAGATATCATCTTCGTAGATGTGAATTCAATCAACCCATCTTTCTGGAGCACTGACCCTGTGCCAGGCCCTGGGAATAAGGAAGAGGTCCACCTTTTGGAATGATGTGAACAACTGATAGGTCTTATTGGGAGCTGGACAATTTGAGGCCATTGTCCCATGTTCCCAAAGAGCTAAGGTTGCAGGGGGATACTGACTGCAACAATGACCACGCAGCATGGACAAGCGCAGGTGGGAGCTGCAGGAAGGCTTCCTGGAGGAGGCGGCAGCTCACATGGCCCTAAAGAAGGTGTGTGGGCTGGGTGCAATGGCTCACATCTGTAATCCCAGCACTTTGGGAGGCCAAGGCAGGTGGATCACCTGAGGTCAGGAGTTCGAGACCAGCCTGGCCAACATGGTGAAATCTTATCTCTACTAAAAATACAAAAAAAATTAGCTGGGCATGGTGATGGTCGCCTGTAATTCCAGCTACTCAGGAGGTTGAGGCAGGAGAATTGCTTGAACCTGGGAGGCGGAGGTTGCAGTGAGCCGAGATCGCACCACTGCGCTCCAGCCTGGGCAACAAGAGCGAAACTCCGTCTCAAAAAAAAAAAAAAAGGAGTGTGGGGGAAGAGAAAGGCATTCAAGTGTGGGGTCAGTCAGTACATGGTGGGTGTGAGGCAGGAAGGGCTGAGGAGTATCTGGAGCGACAGTACAGATCGCAGTTTGGTGCAGCTGGAGCCGGAACAGAGTGGGGATAGCAGGAGGGATACATGGAAAAGCTGGGGCTAAATTCAGATAATGGGGTCTTCAATGCCAGATTAGGGCACTGTCCAAAAGGAAGGAGGGACATTGCTGTGTTCTGACTGCTCCCGGGTGCAGCCAGGCAGAGTTTCTGGGAGGCTGATATCATCTATTTTGTTTTTGTTCACTTAAACTTAAATGTCAGAGTCATTTGTCGTTAAATGGTAAAGGTAACACAGCCTGGGACCAGAACCCAGAGTTGGGGGCCTACAACTTGGGACTCAGGACTCCACTGACACCTCTGATTTATGTCAGCTTTGGATGAGGACTCAAGGTCTCCCGGGGGGTGTACCAGGGTTAGCAGGGCTGGGGGTGCGGAAGACAGGTGAGCCCACAGTCCACCAACCTGATTCGCAAGTTCTCAGCCTCCTTCCTCACTCAATCTCCACCCACCCCACCTATCTTTTCCTGCCTGGCTAGTTTCCATGGATCCACTTAATTATACCTACTCCAAGAAACTTTCCTATCTGCTCCACCCCTACCCACACTGGGACCTCTCTCGGTCTTCAAAGTCCCCTGGGCCTCCCTGCCTCCCTGCCTCTCACTGAGGAGCACTCTGCTGATGAGAGTTTGCTCACGCTGACCCTTCCTCCAGGAAGGCCGCCCTGATGCTCCAGGCCCCCCCTTGCCCTCCTCTGGATTCCCATGGCACCTTGGTTTGTCTGCGCCTGGTCTTCCCAGGGGCTAGTGGACTGTGGGCTCACCTGTCTTCTCCACCCACAGCCCCGCGAAACCTGGTACACCCCTCGGGAGACCTCAAGTCCTCATCCAAAGGCGACACAAATCAGAGGTGTCAGTGGAGTCCCGAGTCCCGGGTTCTAGGCCCCCAACTCTGGGTTCTGGTCCCAGGCTGCGTCTCCTTGGGCCTCTCTGACCCCCTCTGGGCCTCAGTTTCCCCCTCTGTACTGCAAGTAGGTGTATTATAATGACAACGAAAGCAAATAATTGTTGAGTTCCCAGGCATTGCTCTAGAGACTCTATAGAGATTATTCCACTCAACCTTCACAACTCCGTGAGGTGACTAATATTTATTATTTCCATTTTCCAGATGGGGAAACTGAAGCACAGAAGGATAGCAAGCTATACCTAAGGTTGCATAACTCTTAAGTGTCAGAGCTAAGATCTGAATCGGCCGTCTGCCCACAAGCCCAGGTGCTGAGTCCCACCCTTCCCAGCTGAGCAACTTGACTTTGATGGTCCTCCCGCTTTGAAATCCTAGGATTCTGCTCCCTCTTCACCAGACCCCACCCACAGGGCAGAGGGTAGCTTCCTTGCCTTCCGGGCTGTCCCCTGCCTCGGAGGACCCCGCTGCTGAGTCCCTGAGAGCCAAATGTGTCTGGCATGTCCCTGGGGTCCAGCCCTCCCAGCTGGCAGGTACTTACACGAGGCTGAGGACAATGGCGCCAGCAAAACCCACAAGTAGAAAGAAGGGCAGGGAGCCCAGGATGGAAGTGATGACGATCATGCCTCCGCTCCGCCGGCCTGGCCACGTGTCGATCGTCGAGTATGGGATGACTGTGGTGGGATGCAGCCCGGTTACTCCCCAGACACCGCGCCACCCTCAGCCTTCTCCCAGGAGGCGGCAGGTGTCTCCCCCGCCCTGGCTGCTGGGGATCCAGGGATGACCCTGGGACCCAGTGTGGCGACTTCTCTCAGGTTTTAGGCACAATTACCTTGTTTTCCCCACATTCCACTTCCCAACTTTCTTTTCTGTGTTTCTGGCCACTTCCTCTTTTAACTCTTTCTTCTCTGTTTTTTTGCATTATTTTATGTTATTGTTTTTGAGACAGAGTCTCGCTCTGTCACCCAGGCATGAGTGCAGTGGCGCCATCCTGGCTCACTGCAGCCTCAAACTCCCAGGCTCAAGCAATCCTCCCACCCCAGCCTCCCAAGCAGCCGGGACTACAGGTGCACGCCACCACGCCCAGCTAATTTGTTGTACTTTTTTTTTTTTTTTTTTTATAGAGTTGGGGTTTTACCATGTTGTCCAGTCTGGTCTTGAACTCTTGGGCTCGAGCAATCCTCCCACCTCAGCCTCCCACTGTGTCGGGATTATAGGTGTGAGCCACCACCAGAGTGCCCCAGCTTTGCATACTTTTAAATCATAAACTGACTCAAGTCTTCTGGTGAGATGGATGAGATGTGGATTATAAATAAAGATGAGGCAAAGGGCCCTGGTCCGACAGGGCCAGGTGGACAGTGGCTGTCATTCTTCTGGGGATGGCCTCACCCTTTGGAACGATGTGAACAGATGATGTATAGGTCCTACTGCAGCCAGCCACTTGCAGCTACTGTTCCAGGTAGGTCCCCTGGAGACCCCATTCTGCAGATCACTCACTGCGCTCAGGGAGCCTGAGTCCCCAGCCAAGGACATGCAGAATCCAGGCTCAAGCTGGGCCGGCCTGGTCCTGAGGTGCATGATGTCCCCCAGATGGGCCCCACGGTCCTCCCCCAAGAGAACTGGGCTTTGTGCTTCTGCCTGGGTTCCCCAAAGGAACCCTGCTGTGGAGGCCCATCAAGAATTTTTCTTCCCTCTTCTCAGATGAGGAAACCGAGGTCCATAATGGCTCACACGGCAGTGAGGGGCAGAGGCTGGGCTTGGGCTCAGGACTCTTAGTCCCAAGGGTTCCAAGGCTGTTTCAGTGAAACCACACTGCGTGGGAATGCCACGGGAGGGGCTGTAGGGAGTGAGGATGGGAGGAGCCACCCCAGCCACACACACTGCCACTCTCACACACCACACACCACACATAGCAACTCACACACACTGCCACAGTCTCACACACCACACACCACACATACCAATTCACACACACTGCCACACTCTCACACACCACACACCACACATACCAACTCACACACACTGCCACAGTCTCACACACCACACACCACACATACCAATTCACACACACTGCCACACTCACACACCACACACCACACACCACACATACCAACTCACACACACTGCCACAGTCTCACACACCACACACCACACATACCAATTCACACACACTGCCACAGTCTCACACACCACACACCACACACCACACATACCAACTCACACACACTGCCACAGTCTCACACACCACACACCACACATACCAAGTCACACACACTGCCACAGTCTCACACACCACACACCACACACCACACATACCAACTCACACACACTGCCACACTCTCACACACCACACATACCAAGTCACACACACTGCCACAGTCTCACACACCACACACCACACATACCAATTCACACACACTGCCACACTCTCACACACCACACACCACACATACCAACTCACACACACTGCCACAGTCTCACACACCACACACCACACATACCAATTCACACACACTGCCACACTCTCACACACCACACACCACACATACCAACTCACACACACTGCCACAGTCTCACACACCACACACCACACATACCAACTCACACACACTGCCACACTCTCACACACCACACACCACACATACCAACTCACACACACTGCCACACTCTCACACACCACACACCACACATACCAACTCACACACACTGCCACACTCTCACACACCACACACCACACATACCAACTCACACACACTGCCACAGTCTCACACACCACACACCACACATACCAATTCACACACACTGCCACACTCTCACACACCACACACCACACATACCAATTCACACACACTGCCACACTCTCACACACCACACACCACACATACCAATTCACACACACTGCCACACTCTCACACACCACACACCACACACCACACATACCAACTCACACACACTGCCACACTCTCACACACCACACACCACACATACCAACTCACACACACTGCCACAGTCTCACACACCACACACCACACACCACACACCACACATACCAACTCACACACACTGCCACACTCTCACACACCACACACCACACATACCAAGTCACACACACTGCCACAGTCTCACACACCACACACCACACATACCAATTCACACACACTGCCACACTCTCACACACCACACACCACACATACCAACTCACACACACTGCCACAGTCTCACACACCACACACCACACATACCAAGTCACACACACTGCCACAGTCTCACACACCACACACCACACATACCAATTCACACACACTGCCACACTCTCACACACCACACACCACACATACCAACTCACACACACTGCCACAGTCTCACACACCACACACCACACATACCAACTCACACACACTGCCACAGTCTCACACACCACACACCACACATACCAATTCACACACACTGCCACACTCTCACACACCACACACCACACACCACACATACCAACTCACACACACTGCCACACTCTCACACACCACACACCACACATACCAACTGACACACACACACAGTCACACTCAGACACCACACACCAACTCAAACTCTTACACACACACACTGCCACACTCTAACACACCACACAACACACATACCAACTCACACACTCTCACACTCACACACCACACACATCACACAACTCAAACTCACACACACACACCTGCCACACTCTCACACCACACACCACACACACCACACACGTACAATACACACTCTCACATACATCACACACACACCGCATACACTATCACACACCACATATTACACATATATCACACATCACACACATACCACACACCACACACACCAACTCACACACCACACACCACACACACCAACTCACACACACATTCACACACCACACATACCACACACACCAACTCACACACACACTCACACACACCACATACCACACACACCACACACCACACACAACTCACACTCACACACACCATGTACCACACATGGCACACACCAAATCACACGCACACTCTCACACACACTATGTACCACACACACCATGCACCACACATGCTTACATGCACACACCACACACCACACACCAGACACATACCACATACCACACACACACCACATACTACATACCACACACACCAACTCACACCACACACACCAACTCACACCACACACCAACTCACACACACCACACACCACACACATACCACACGCCAGACACATACCACATACCACACACACACCACATACTACATACCACACACACCACACACCAAATCGCACCACACACCAACTCACACTCAAACACCACATACCACACACACCACGTACCACGTACCACACACATTCCACAGACCACACACATACCACACACACACCATACACACCATACACTCACATACACCACACACATCATACATGATCCCACTCCCACACTTTCACACTGACACACACACTACAGACACCACACATATGTTCATACATACATACCACACACCACACACACACACACACCACCCACACATATACCACACATATCACACACCACACACATTCTCAAACTCACACACCACACACTCCCCCACACATACCACACCCCACACACACACCACACACACATACACCACCCACACCAAACACTCTCATGCACACCACACATACTGTCACATTAACCACACACACCACACACACCCTCATTCACACACACACCCCCGCCACACACCACATACACCACCCACACCACACATACCCTCATATTCACACACACACCCCCACCACACACCACATACACCACTCACACCAAACACTCTCACGCACACCACACATATTCTCACACTAACCACACACACCACACATACCCTCATTCACACACACACCCCCACCACACACCACATACACCACCCACACCACACACACTCTCACGCTCACACACCACACATACTCTCACACTAACCACACACACCCTCATATTCACACACACAGCCCCACCACACACCACATACACCACCCACACCATACACACTCTCACGCTCACACACCACACATACTCTCACACTAACCACACACACCCTCATATTCACACACACAGCCCCACCACACACCACATACATCAGCAGTCCCCAACATTTTTGGCACCAGGGATCGGTTTTGTGGGAGACAGGTTTTCTGCAGACGGGAGTGGGCTGGGGGTGGTTTCGGGATGATTCAAGCACATTACAGTTATTGCGCACCTTATTTCTATTATTATTACGTTGCCATATATAATAAAATGATTGTACAACTCATCATCATGTAGAATCAGTGGGAGCCCTGAGCAACTAGACGGTCCCATCTGGGGTGACGGGAGACAGTGACACATCATCGGGCATGAGATTCTCATGAGGAGCATGCAACCTAATCCCTGGCATGTGCAGTTCTCAACAGGGTTCACGCTCCTGTGACACTTTCATGCCACTGCTGATCTGACAGGAGGCGGAGCTCAGGCAGTAATGCGAGCTATAGGGAGCCGCTGCAAATGCAGATGAAGTTTCACTCACGCCCACTGCTCACCTCCTGCTGCGCGGTCCCGTTCCTGACAGGCCATGGACTGGTACTAGTCCATGGCCCAGGGGTTGGGGGCCCTGATATACACCACACGCTGTCACACTCATCCACACCACACTCCTCACATACTCTCCACACACCACGTACCACACACATTCTCACACTCACACACCACTCACACACATACGCAACACCATAAACTACATTATACAGATACCACACAACACAAACACACACACATAGACATACCACAACAGGCACAGGCACTCACATACTCACACACAAGGCTTTCTACCACCCACTCATGTGTGACCCCAGGCAACCTTTCAGAGCCCCCCACGCCCCTGGGGGTGCACATGGGCACAACAGGAGGCTCTGCAGGTGAAATGCACAGCCCCCTGACACTCATCCTGCCAGACAGCCTCGTCTTGGGGGCCAAGGTGTGGCGGGAGGGGATCTTAAGTTAGGGTGTCATTTGCTCAAAATTACCATCAAAGTCCCTGGCGTGGCCCCTGCCATTCAGCAGACTCAACTCTGTATATGAACTTTGGGTCTCTGCTGAGCAAGGAACAGGGCAGGACCCTGGTGTTCCACCCTCAGGAAAGCCGCCCAGGTGCTAAGGAGTAGGCGTTCAGGGAGGGAGAGTGGTTCCTTGCTGCTTTCGCCATCTTAGTTTTAGGCCTTGGAGACATCTTACCTAGCCATAGGGTGCTTGCTGCTATGAGGATTTAGCAAAGGGGCTGGTTAGGACCTAAATGCCGGGTCAGCTCCGCGTGCCTTTGAGGCCAACCCACTGTAAGGGCTGGAGAGACGGAGGAATGGGCCGGCTTTGATCCACTTACACCCATCCCCAGCCCAAATGCCACCAAGGCCTCCACCTTGATCTGTTCCCACACCTGGCCCTCAAGGATGGAAAGGAGGAAGGAGGAAGTTCCAGGTTCAATGACTTTTTTTTTTTTTTTTTTTGACATGGAGTCTCACTCTGTCACCAGGCTGGAGTGCTGTGGCGTGATCTCGGCTCACTGCAACCTCTGACTCCCTGGTTCAAGTGATTCTCCTGCCTCAGCTTCCCGAGTAGCTGGGATTACAGGCACGTGCCACCATGCCCAGCTAATTTTTTTTTTTTGAGATGGAGTCTCACTCTGTCGCCCAGGCTGGAATGCAGTAGTGCGATCTTGGCTCACTGCAAGCTCCACCTCCCGGGTTCACGCTATTCTCCCGCCTTAGCCTCCCGAATAGCTGGGACTACAGGCACCCCCACCACACCTGGCTACTTTCGTTTTTGTATTTTTAGTAGAGACGGAGTTTCACCATGTCAGCCAGGACGGTCTCGATCTCCTGACCTCGTGATCCGCCTGCCTCAGCCTCCCAAAGGCTGGGATTACAGATGTGAGCCACCACACCTGTCCTGGCTCAACGGCTTTAAGGAGTGTTTTACTCATCACTGCCTGGCCTGGGAGGCTTTCACAGGGACAGATGAGCCTTGGTTCTCACCGCCGTGCCTGGCCCTGCCTTCTCGGGTCCCCTTGAGCATCACCCCCACCACTGCCCACCACTTACGCTGGTTGGTGCGGATGGGGTCCGACCACAGGGTCTGGTCGTCTACCAAGCCCGTGGACATATTGACCAGGACATACTTGAACCTGGAAGGAGACGGAGCCAGGGTGACTTTTATGCTTCCTGTGAGCCCCAGCCACAGGGAGGTGGTGGGGGGATGTAGGATGGCCTAGGGGTGGGAGACGGTAGTGGGGGTCCTTCCAGGAGATGGAAATGTAGACGGCTACTGAGTGGGGTCTGGGCAACAGGACAGTGCTGAGCTTGGCCATTAGGACCCCCTGGACCCTTCCCCGGGTTAGCTGCCACCTCCTGCATCCATGAAGCCTTCAGAATCAGAAGCCGCTCTTCTAGGCACTCCCTCTTAGAGCTCCCCTCCATTTCTTTCCTCCATGTAACCCACGTGGTATAGTTGCTGAGCACTAATGCATCTGTCTTCCTTGCATTTCTGCCTTCCGTTACTCCAAGCCTGCTCCTTGGCATCACAAAGAAAACTTAAAAAGAAAAAGGCTGAGGCTGGGCATGGTGGCTCACGCCTTTAATCTCAACAGTTTGGGAGGCTGAGGTGGGCAGATCACCTGAGGTCAGGAGTTCGAGACCAGCCTGGCCAACATGGCAAAACCCCGTCTCTACTAAAAATACAAAAATTGGCCAGGTGCGGTGGCTGACGCCTGTAATCCCAGCACTTTGGGAGGCTGAGGCGGGCAGATCATGAGGTCAGGAGATCGAGACCATCCTGGCTGACACGGTGAAACCCCATCTCTACTAAAAATACAAAAACAAAAGTAGCCAGGCGTGGTGGGGGCGCCTGTAGTCTCAGCTACTCAGGAGGCTGAGGCAGGAGAATGGCATGAACCCAGGAGGTGAAGGTTGCAGTGAGCCGAGATGGCGCCACTGCCCTCCAGCCTGGGCTACAGAGCGAGACTCTGTCTCAAAAAAAAAATAAAAAATAAACAAAGAAAAAAGAAAAAAACTGAGGGTGGGTGCGGTGGCTCATGCCTGTAATCCCAACACTTTGAGGGGTCGAGGCCGGAGGATCCCTTGGAGACAGAGGGTGCAGTGAGCTGAGATTGCATCACTACCCTCTAGCCTGGACACAGAACAAGATCCTGTCTCTAAAAAAAAAAAAAGAAAAGAAAAAGAAAAAAAACTGGAATAATATCCATCACAAACCCTGCTGCCCTTCTGCAGGAGGTATATTTTAAGTGCAGAAACCCTGCAACGAGTATTACTAATCACAAAAGAAGATGCGGCAATGCAGTACAGAATAGCCACAGCCACTTTAGGTCTCATACACAGTCAGCTTCAAATGATGGACGTTCTGATGACAAAGACATCTATGGCCTGTAGCTTAACACGCAAATATAAATTAAGATCCTTAAAATCTCATCCAGGCCAGGCACGGTGGCTCATGCCTGTAAGCCCAGCACTTTGGGAGGCCGAGGGGGGCAGATCACCTGAGGTTGGGAGTTCGAGACCATCCTGACCAACATGGAGAAACCCTGTCTCTACTAAAAACACAAAATTAGCCGGGCGTGGTGGCGCATGCCTGTAATCCCAGCTACTCAGGAGGCTGAGGCAGGAGAATCGCTTGAACCCGGGAGGCAGAGGTTGTAGTGAGCCGAGATTGTACTACTGCACTCCAGCCTGGGCAACAAGAGCGAAACTCCATCTCAAAAAAAAAAAAAAAAAAAAAAAAAAGCAGAAGTTGAGGCTGCGGATGGCAAGGCTTTGGTAGGGTTTCTGTTCATGCTGGGCCCCAGCTTTCCACTGGGTGACCTTCCCTCTCTGGCACAGTTTCCTTTCCTGTAAGACGAAGGGGTTTGGGTGGGTGACTTCCACACATGTAGTTGGGCCAGGACCAGCTGCATAATTTGTGGGGCCCGGAGCAAAATAAAAATGTGGGCCCTTGTTCAACAATTAAGAATTTCAAGATGGGCCGGGCGTGGCGGCTCACGCCCGTAACCCAACACTATGGAGGAGGCCAAGGCAGGCGGATCATTTGAGGTCAGGAGTTCGAGACCAGCTTGACCAACATGGTGAAACCCCATCTGTACTAAAAACACGAAAAATTAGCCAGGCGTGGTGGTGTGCACCTGTAATCTCGGCTACTCAGGAGGCTGAGACAGGAGAATCGCTTGAACCTGGGAGGCGGAGGTTGCAGTGAGCTGATATTGTGTCACTGTACTCCGGCCTGGGAAATGGCGAGACTCCGTCTCAAAAAATAAATAAATAAATAAAATAAAGAATTTCAAGACGGTAGTTGCAGAGCATCAATCCAAGAGGGGCCCCTTCTGAACTTGAGGCTCAGCGTGGCCTGCCTGGAACCTGGGATGTTTTCAGCATATAAGCTCTCAAGAAGTGTGGCTGCTCCTCCTTTGCCCCTGCTCTCCCTCATCAGGACTGGGGAACTGCCGCGGCTCTCCTATAGTGGTTTGTTTACACCTACCTGTACTGCGTGGCTGCCAACAGGGGTGGGTTACAGAGGCCCTGGAAGTTGGGATCCCACAGGCAGGTCCTGTTGGCACCCACCCTGACCAGGTATGCATTCAGGATCTGTGAGGCCTGGGACACATCCCCAATGGCATCCAGGCTGGGCAGGTCACTGCAGGGGATCAGGTCAAAGGCCACGGCCTTGTAGGGACCTGTCCTCCCACCCTCTGTTTGTAGGAACGTTGAGCCCAGTGGAGTCTTGGTGCTGTCTTGCACTGAGGCATTCCTGGAAACCGCTGCAAAGGCAGTGCAGGGAGTGAGGCTCCTGGCCACTCCGGCTCAGCGACACTCACTCAGTTATTCATCAAACGCCGCAATCATCCTTTCTGCCCCAGCCCTGTGCTGGGCACTGGCATCACAGGCATGGGGCAAACTTAGTCTCTGCCCTCTCAGTGCAATGTGGGAGATGGACAAGGATCACCTTCCTGCTTTGGGCGCCGTGTCTGACTCTCGCCTTATCTTGTGACATTCCTGCAACCCCCCATCCCAACAGACCTTTGTCTCTTCATTGCTGAAAGCCCTGGATCCTCTCTTGTGTAAAATGGGAAAGGAAGGTCATCTGTCCAAGGGAAATAACGTGGAGGCAGGACCCAGCTCTCCTCCTTAGTAGATGGGTGACCTTGGACAACTCACTCTACCTCTCCAGACCCTAGTCTTCTATGAAATGGGAGAGAAATTCCCTAAGTGCCCGGAGATCAGGCACTTTAGTTTATAGTCAATAAACACGTGCTGAAAGAAGAAAATGATGGCCCTGAATGAGCTGTTGTAAATGACCGGCTGCTAGAAATGCAAGAGTTGATGTTAGCTTGTCTCAGAAGCTCAGGATCCCCTCCAGGGCAGGGGTTGGGGCTGGGCCAGAGCAGCAGGTCCAAATGCATGGTTTTGCCTCAAAAACACCAATCTTGAGCCACCTTTCGGAGCTCAGGAAGGACCTTGGGCTTGGGGACTAGAGAGATCAGGATTCACTCTCCAGCCCTGGGAGCTCCAGGGGGTTATTCCACCTCTCTGAGCCTTGCTTCCCTGCTCTGCAATGGGGATTGGTAATAGCTACCTTACAAGCTAGTTGTAGATATTAGCTCTATGGTGTGCAAAGTGCCTGTTATGGTGTAGGTGTTCAGTGACTGGTGGTATTACTTCCCTCACTAACTGGATGTCCCTGCAAGGCAAGGACAGGTCTGTGGCTGCAGCATCCAGCCAAGGGCTGGCCCACAGTGGAGGTCAGGGCATGCTGACAAAGAGCATGGGTAGTTTCATGAGACGACTACAGGCATGGACGTTTCCTCTATCTGTCTCCTTTCCTCCTCCCGGCAGACAGGTCAGAGCCCCTTTTGGAGTAGCCAGAGGGAAGCAGGACCCTTACCTGAGTCGACCAGGACATACAGGTAGACCTCGTGGGTGCCAGTGAGGGCCTCTTTGCTGTCAAACATGCAGAGTGGCTTTTCCAAGGCCACAGTGGTAAGTGTGGGGTTGTTGGTGGCGAAGGTCACACTGGCCAGTTGGGGCTGCAGGTTCACAGCTGGAGGAGGCAGTGAGGATGGGAACTGACCTCCAGCAGAACTGTCCACACCCACTCTGCTTGCAGTTACTGAGCACCTGTTGTGTACCAGGCTTCACCCTCGCCCTGGGCCACCGCATAAGCTGTCTCAGACACTGCCCCCTGCCCAGTCATCCTGCTCAGAAATGGAGCGGTCAGGCCAAACTGCTGCCTTCTCTCCCTGCTGCAGACACTCAGTTGCCAAGAACTCCATTGCCCCTCCTAAGCATCTCTCCACGCCATCGGCCCAGCCCTCCTCCATCCCACCTTCCTCACCTGGGCCCTAGTAACAACACCCTCCCCCCACATGCAAGTCTGACTGCCTCATTCTCTAGCTATGGCCCTTCCATGGTCCCCCAGCGCCCCCCGACGAAGTCCAGCCTCTCTGGAAAGGCAGTGAGGTCCTGAAGTTCTGGGCTTTGCTTTGTTGGGTCTCCAGCCTCACCCCTTCCCCCACAGGCTCCCCTCACCCCACGCTCCAGCTGGTCCCATGGACTGGCAATTCCCAGGACAGCCCAGTGCTGTCTCCCCTCCATGAACTTGCCCATGCTGCTTCCTCGGTCGAAATATCTCTCTATCTGCCCCCGTCCAGGCGTCACCATGGGGCTGGGACTAGTCCCTTCTCTGCCCTACCGCAGCCCCCCTGCATGTTGATCTCTTGCAACATACATCGCAGGGCTGCAGCCATCCGTGAGCCCTCGGATTCCCACCAGAGGAGCCACGTAAACTTTGGCTATCACTATTATTCATAATAGTAATATCTGGGTCCCCAGCGCCAGGAATCAGGGTCCAGGCGGCGGGCGCCCCAGGGCAGAGCTGCCCGTTCTCTCTGGGCGCAGCCCCCTCCTGCCGTTCACCGCCTACCCGAGCTGAACCGCAGGCAGCCGAGGGCCAGCAGGGCCCAGAGCGGAGGCATCGCCCGGGAGGAGCCGCCAGAGCGCGGGGCGGGCGGTCCAGCGGGCAGGCGCGGGCACCAGACCTGTCCCCGCCAGCGCACCTGCCAGCTCTGGGCCCTCGGCGCGCCCCGCCCCCGCCTGGGCCGGCCAATCCGCGGCCTCCTCACGCGCTATTTGCATACGGCCCTGCCTCGGGCTTCCCCGACTCGTGCGCGGTGCCCCAGGGCGCAATCCCACCGGGCAGGACCTTCCCGAGCCCGCATCAAAGCGCCTACTGTGTGCCCAGGCCAGGGCAGCCCTTCCACAGCGTCTCTCACCAATGAGACCTTGAGGGCAAGCCACTCCCACTTGGAGCCTCAGTTTCCATACTGTGAAATGACGCTAATTTCTACAACTATTTAGGGAGGCTCTATTACGTGCCAAACACTCACTGGGCTCTTGTGAAACAAAATGGGTTGACCAGTAACGGTGATATCCTGGAAAACGAAGTCCAGGCCTGGGAGCTATCCAGAGACCCTAGTATGACCCCTAGTATGACCCCTTCGGTTCACAGGTACAAGCCAAGGCCCAGGAGGCTGGGGGGTGGGGGAGGGGGTAAGTATTGGAGCGTGGTGGGGGGCGCGGGGACAGGGAATCACCCCCTGGCCGCGATTGGACTCCTGGAGACACTGAGGCTGGTGGAACCCAGGAGTCCTGTGCTCAGCCCAGGGCTGCCTCCAAAGGGATGGAGCAGGGTGCTAATGCCTACTTCTTAAAGGGGTGTTTGAAAATTATGATGGACTCCTCACCACGACTGCACGGTTCCTTCCATCACAAGAATCTGTGCACATCTCTGGATGCACCTTAAATCAATTTTACATTTAAGAAATAAAAGGAAGTCAACAAGGATAGGAAAAAAACCAATAGAAGAGGGGCAAGGAGGCTCATGCCTGTAATCCCAACACTTTGGGAGGTCAAGGTAGGAGGGTCTCTTGAGGCCAGGAGCTAGAGACCATCCTGGGCAACATAGTAAGACCCCATCTCTACCAAAAACAAAAACAAAAACAAAAACAAAACTAGCTCAGCCTGGTGGGGCATGCCTGTAGTCTCAGGATTGCTTGAGCCCAGGAGGTCGAGGCTACAGTGAACTATGATCATGCCACTTTGAGCTGTGATTAAAGCTGCAATAACAGAGCCAGACTCTGTCTCTTAGAAAAAGGATAAAGAAAATCAACAGAAACTAATTAATCTCTGTATGACGTTGATGACATGACCTCACTTGCAGAAAAAGAGTGAAACGATCTGAGTAATTATGGAGCTGGGTTGTCCAGTGGTACCTCCTTAGTGGAGTACACTCTAAGAACTGGGAGGCCTGTGACAGAACCCCAAACCTCACTAGTGAGTTTGTTATTGGCAGTGGGGAGGGCGGAGCCATTCTGAAGCAACTTTGGGTTATCCTAGGATTGGTGGTACCAGAACCCAGATTCTCACTGTAGGATGAGGGAGATTTGGAATGGAGGAAAGAAGCACATGAGGTCAGTGTGTCCCATTATTGGGGATGTTCCATTTCATCATTTGGTAAAGTTGGTATCTCTGGATTAATGTATGTCTTGTTCCCTAAAAATCTTATTTTTTTTTTTTGAGACGGAGTCTTGCTCTGTTGCCCAGGCTGGAGTGCAGTGGTGTGATCTCGGCTCACTGCAAGCTCCACTTCCCGTGTTCATGCCATTCTCCTGCCTCAGCCTCCCGAGTAGCTAGGACTACAGGCACCCGCCACCATGCCTGGCTGATACTTTGTATTTTTTTAGTAGAGACGGGGTTTTGCTGCGTTAGCCAGGATGGTCTCGATCTCCTGACCTCGTGATCCACCCACCTCGGCCTCCCAAAGTGCTGGGATTACTGGTGTGAGCCACTGAGCCCGGCCCTTGATCCCTAAAAATATTTCCCCAGTTGGATGCGGTGGCTCACGCTTGTAATCCCAGCACTTTGAGAGGCTGAGGTGGGCAGATCATGAGGTCAGGAGTTTGAGACCAGCCTGGCCAACAGAGTGAAATCCCTTCTCTACTAAATGTACAAAAAAAAAAAAAAAACAAAACAACTAGCCGGGCGTGGTGGCGGGTGCCTGCAGTCCCTGCTACTTGGACATCCATGTCCTGCCCAAAAGGTTTAACTTGAATCTCATCAATAGGAAACCATCAGACAGTTCTCAGCCTTTTGTTTTGTTTTGTTTTGTTTTGCTTCTGTCTTTCATGATGTGAACATTTGCAAAGCATCCAGGCCAGCTGGTTTGCAGAAAGTCCCCGCATGTGGATCTGTCTGATGGTTTCCTATTGATGAAATTCAAGTTAAACCTTTTGGGCAAGATATGGTCATGACGGTGAGTTCTAATCAGTGCTACTTGGGAGGCTCAGGCAGGAGAATCGCTTGAACCCAGGAGGTGGAGGTTTCAGTGAGCTGAGATCGCGCCGCGCCACTGTACTCCAGCCTGGGTGACAGAGTGAGACTCTGTCTCAAAAAAAAAAAAAAAAAAGCAAGCTGAATGTATGACTTCCATTATTTACTTTGTGCTCAAATGTTCCCAGGCCTGGCTGTTGGCAGCTCCTTCCAGCAGCTCTGTGCTAGCTGCTTTCATGCTCCCACCATTCTTTGAGAACCTCTTTACTTTCTGGCACAGTAAAATGTCCCGGCCTCCTCTTGACATTCCCTGTCCCAGCTCTGGATTCAGCCATCTCTCCAAGGGGCACTGGTGCCTTTCACTGGGAACTGAAGTTTAAAATCTAACAGTGGCAAGGTGCTTCTTGCAACTGCGTATTACTGCTTCTAGGTCTGTCTCAATGAACCTAGTTTTTTCTTTTTCTTTCTTTTTCTATCTTTCTTTCTTTCTTTCCTTTCTTCCTACCTTTCTTCCTTCCTTCTTTCTTTCTCCTTCCTTCCTTTCTTCCTTCCTTCTTTCTCCTTCCTTCCTTCCTTTCTTCTTTCCTTTCTTCCTTCCTTCTTTCTTTTTCTCCTTCCTTCCTTCCTTCTTTCTTTCTTTCTCCTTCCTTCCTTCTTTCTTTCTCCTTCCTTCCTTCTTTCTTTCTTTCTCCTTCCTTCCTTCTTTCTTTCTCCTTCCTTCCTCTCTTTCTTCTTTCTTTGTCCTTCCTTCCTTCTTTCTTTCTTTCTTTTTTTTTTTTGAGACAGTTTTACTCTATTGCCCAGGCTGGAGTGCAATAGGGTAATCTTGGCTCACTGCAACTTCCACCTCGTGGGTTCAAGAGATTCTCCTGCCTCAGCCACCCACCTGAGTAGCTGGAACTACAGGTGCACACCACCATGCCCGGCTAATTTTTTTGTATTTTTAGTAGAGACGGGGTTTCACCATGTGGCCAGGCTGGTCTCGAACTCCTGACCTCAAGTGATCCACCCGCCTCAGCCTCCCAAAGTGCTGGGATTACAGGCGTGAGCTACTGTGCCTGGCCAGCCTTTTTCTTTTCTTTTCACTTAAAAATCTTGTTTTAGCAATTTTTTTCCATAACTAATTACAAATAAGAAAACACCAGCATTTTCCTTCTTCCATTCCAAATCTCCCTCATCCTACAGTGAGAATCTGGGTTCTGGTACCACCAATCCTAGGATAACCCAAAGTTGCTTCAGAATGGCTCCGCCCTCCCCACTGCCAATAACAAACTCACTAGTGAGGTTTGGGGTTCTGTCACAGGCCTCCCAGTTCTTAGAGTGTACTCCACTAAGGAGGTACCACTGGGCAACCCAGCTCCATAATTACTCAGATCGTTTCACTCTTTTTCTGCAAGTGGGGTCATGTCATCAACGTCATACAGAGATTAATTAGTTTCTGTTGATTTTCTTTATCCTTTTTCTAAGAGACAGGGTCTGGCTCTGTTATTGCAGCTTTAATCACAGCTCAAAGTGGCATGATCATAGTTCACTGTAGCCTCGACCTCCTGGGCTCAAGCAATCCTGAGACTACAGGCATGCCCCACGAGGCTGAGCTAGTTTTTTTTTTTTTTTTTTTGGTAGAGATGGGGTCTCACTATGTTGCCCAGGATGGTCTCTAGCTCCTGGCCTCAAGGGATCCTCCCAGCTTGCATGTGGATAAAGTGTCATGATACCGGAAACTAACACATATATGAGATTCGAGAGAAAAAGAGAAAGTAAATTTAGTGTAATGTTAGCAATTGGTAAATAAGTATGAGTATTTACTGTAGTGTTCTTGAAATGTTTCTGTAGGTTTGACATTTTTCAAAGTGAAAATATTGGGGGACAGAGTCTGTTGTCTGCCACAAAAATGCACTGTTCCCCTCTTTGGGTGTCAGTTTACCTTCTAGAAAATGGGGAGGGAGTTTGATCACCTCTCAGCCCTGACATGCAGAGAGCGGATGATCAGATCCTTATCTTCAGCACACAGAAAATGTCCCAGAGGTAAGGAACTCTTGAACAGGGCTGCGGTTTTCTTCCAAGAATTTTTATAGACTGACATTTCCTGTTCAACAATTGTTTGTGAACCTGGTTATGAACTTGCAGTTTATCAGAGGCCAGCAGGGTTGATTTTTTTTTTTTTTGAGATAGAGTCTTGCTCTTTCACCCAGGCTGGAGTCCAGTAGGGCAATCTCGGCTCACTGCACCCTTCACCTCCCAGGTTCAAGCCATTCTCCTGCCTCAGCCTCCCAAGTAGCTGGGACTATAGGTGTGCACCACCACACCTGGCTAATTTTTGTATTTTTAGTAGAGACAGGGTTTCACCGTGTTGTCCAGGCTGGTCTCGAACTTCTAACCTCAAGATCCACCAGCCTCAGCCTCTCAAAGTACAAGGATTACAGGTGTGAGCCACCACGCCCGGCCTCAGCAGAGTTGATCTTAAAGGCCCAGCCCAGAACCACCTGTGAGAGGAAGTAGGCCCAGGAAATTGTTTTCTCCAAGACGCTGCAGTTTCTTTTAAAAAAAAAACAAACAAAAAAACCCCAAAAAGTCCTCTTGTCTCTTGCCTTGCCCAAATATGGAGAGAACATTTGAAGGAAAATGTTAAAACAATAATCTGCAAAGGCCCAAAACATGTTCTGGAAAGAAAAAAATCTTAGATTTATAAACAAATGTCCACTTCAAAGATTGCTGACTTTTGTTTGGCTCATTCTGAAGAGGGGGAAGTACAGGAGAAATGAATCATTGTGGGAAATTCACTTGGGAGAGACCATTTTGGTGTCAGTGGAGGGCAAACAGGAGAAAAAGGGGGCTTGACACCTGCCAGTGTCCCTTGATGCTCCACGTGCACTTTCCTAAGTTTATTTGTTTATTTCTTTTTTCTTTTTCTTTCTTTCTTTCTTTTTTATTTTTGAGACAAGGTCTGTCTGCGTCGCCCAGGCTGGAGTGCACTGGCCTGATCCCTGGTCACTACAGCCTCGACGTCTCTGAGCTCAAGCGATCCTCCCACCTCAGCCTTTCTAGTAGCTGGGACTACGGGCAGGGGCGACCACACCCAGCTAATTTTTGTATTTTTATAGAGGTGGGATTTCACCATGTTTCCCAGACTAGTCTAAAACTCCTAGGCTCAATTGATCCTCCTGCATCGGCCTCCAAAGTGCTAGAATTACAGGCATGAGCCACTGTGCCCAGCCCAAAGTTAAAAAAAAAAATTTTTTTTACTGTTTCCTTTTTGATCAGGCCACTTCTAGAGCACTCAGCTTCAGTCTGACTTGAGGTCATTTATATATCTAGATCTATCTGACCGTCCTTCTGAACCCTGGCCTGGAGGACGTGTTTGTCCGAGGCTGGAGAAGCAGGAAGTTTTGCGACGTGAAAGGTTAAGCAAAGCCCAGCCCTTCACAGACCTCCTTTGAATCTGAAGCATGGGGAATTTATGGGCTGGAATTCTTGACCCAGAAATGTCTCTCCAAACACTGAAGAGGCCGGGTCCAGTCGGTTTCCATGACTCCTCTCTTTAGAAGTCAGAGAAGTTGCAGGAATCCCACCACAGCAAGTTCTGGCTTTCAGTGTGGGGGCTCTGTCCCAGGATTCTGGAAGCCAAGCTTTTCAGTGCTTTCAGATTCAGCTACTTTATTTATTTATTTAGAGATGGAGTCTTGCTCTGTTGCCCAGGCTGAAGCACAGTGGGGCAATCTCAACTCACTGCAACCTCTGTCTTTCGGGTTCAAGCGATTCTTCTGCCTCAGCCCCCCGTGTAGCTGGGATTACAGGTGCGTGCCACCACACCCAGCTGATTTTTGTATTTTTTTTTTTTTTTGTAGAGATGGGGTTTCACCATGTTGGCCAGACTGGTCTCGAACTCCTGACCTCAGGTGATCCACCTGCCTCAGCCTCCCAAAGTGCTGGGATTACACGTGTGAGCCATTGCGCCCAACCAGAGAGTCAGTCACTTTAAAACAACAAGAAACCAAAACCCCAGTGGAGAAACCCAAGTCCCCGCCTGGTGCTCACCCGTCTATCCTTGCTCTGTGATGAGGACGCCCACTTTGCTCTAAGGGGCCCCCACCTGTCTCCCAAGCTCCAGACCCACATTTCCAGCTGCCCGTCCTGCAGAACATGCCCTCCTTGGCGACCCCAAGGGGCCGCGCATGACAGGACTCTCTGAAGAGCCGCGTTCAGCCCTGGCTCTGATTCTCATTGTGGTGGTCTTTACCCTTGCTTTCTTTTTCAGGAAGATGGGGATGCTCAAGCGGTCCTCTTGCAGAGGGGTGGGATGAAGTGCAGTCGTGGGTGTGAATGTGCCCTGTGACTGCGGTGGTGGGCAGCGGCAGGGTCCCCCACAGTCCCCAGGTGTCACCACCGCCCTGGGCTCTGTTGGGCTAGTCCTGTCTCCTCTGGGCCACCTCTTTCCTTTCAGGCCCCACTCACGTAGAATCCAAACTTACTCAACAGGTGTTTGTTGAGTGCCTACTGCGTGCTGGGCACACGGCTCTTCCCAGTGACTCTGGAACCCACCTCTTCCATTCTGATGCTGCCACCGCTGCCTGGCACGGTGCATTCGTGTTCCAGGGTTGCTGTAATGAGTAAGGCAGACCGGGTGGCTTACACAGAAATTCACGTTCTCACAGTTCCGGAGACTGGAAGTCCAAGATCAGGGTGCTGGCTAATCAAGATCAAAGGTTCTTCCCAAGCCCTCTCTTCCTGGCTTGCAGATGGCAGTCTTCTCCCTGTGTCCTCGCATGGACTTTCCTCTGTGTTTGTGTGTCCTAATCGCCGTTTTTTTTTTTTTTTTTTTTTTTAAGAGACAAGGTCTCTTTCTGTTGCCCAGGCTGGAGTCCAGTGGCACGATCATAGCTCACTGCAGCCTCCCGCTCCTGGGCTCAAGCGATCCTCCTCTCTCAGCCTCCCAGATAGCTTGGATCACAAGCATGTGCCACCACACGTGACTTATTTTTTTTTAATT
Source organism: Pongo abelii (assembly GCF_028885655.2). Taxonomy (NCBI): domain Eukaryota; kingdom Metazoa; phylum Chordata; class Mammalia; order Primates; family Hominidae; genus Pongo; species Pongo abelii. Next base: position 51,799,258 of record NC_085929.1, on the reverse strand, counting down.
TATTTTTTAGACAGTCTCACTCTGTCACCAGGCTGATGTGCAGCGGCGCGATCTCGGCTCACTGTAACCTCTGCCTCCCGGGTTCAAGCAATTCTCTGCCTCAGCCTCCCGAGTACCTGGAATTACAGGTGCCCGCCACCATGCCCAGCTAATTTTTGTTTTTTTTTTTTTTTCAAATGAATCCTTTATTGGTGAAATGGGGACGATGTCAATACATATCCTCAGAATTGATCAGGGTGCACAATAATATCAATTTATGGAGGTTACAGCACTAGGAAAACAATTTACATCAGATTCAGAAATTTACTCTCCTTCTGCAGCTGAACATCTAACCAGGTTAAGTAAGAAGCAGTCATTTCTTTTTTATTTTTTGGATGTCTGGTTTTCACTTAAAACATGCCCTTTAAATATCTTTCAAATTTTTGTTTTAAAGGGAAGGAATCAAGAAGGAATTAAGACAATGTTGGGGATCATCTTATGCTACATACAGTTCATGTCATTTCTGTATTACGTATCTTCAGTTTATTCATTATAGCTAAAATGTATTGAGTGTTTACCGTTAAAACTTTTTTTTTTTTAAATGAAGTATTTATTGATCATTCTTGGGTGTTTCTCGGAGAGGGGGATATGGCAGGGTCATAGGATAATAGTGGAGAGAAGGTCAGCAGATAAACACATGAACAAAGGTCTCTGGTTTCCTAGGCAGAGGACCCTGCGGCCTTCTGCCGTGTTTGTGCCCCTGGGTACTTGAGATTAGGGAGTGGTGATGACTCTTAAAGAGCATGCTGCCTTCAAGCATCTGTTTAACAAAGCACATCTTGCACCGCCCTTAATCCATTTAACCCTGAGTTGACACAACACATGTTTCAGAGAGCACGGGGCTGGGGGAAAGGCCATAGATCAACAACATCCCGAGGCAGAAGAATTTCTCCTAGTCAGAACAAAATGGAGTCTCCTATGCCCACCTCTTTCTACACAGACACAGCAACAATCTGATCTCTCCTTCCTTTCCCCACACTTCCCCCCCTTCCTTTCAACAAAACTGCCATCGTCCTCATGGCCCGCTCCCGATGGTCGCTGTCTCTTCGGAGCTGTTGGGTACACCTCCCAGACAGGGCAGTGGCGCTCCTCACCTCCCAGACAGGGCGGCCGGGCAGAGGCGCTCCTCACTTCCCAGACAGGGCGGCGGGGCAGAGGCGCTCCTCACCTCCCAGACGGGGCGGCCGGGCAGAGACGTTCCTCACTTCCTATACGGGATGGCGGCCGGGCAGAGGCGCTCCTCACTTCCCAGATGGGGCGGCCGGGCAGAGGGGCTCCTCACATCCCAGACGATGGGCGGCCAGGCAGAGACGCTCCTCACTTCCTAGACGGGGTGGCGGTGGGCAGAGGCTGTAATCTTAGCACTTTAAGAGGCCAAGGCAGGAGGCTGGTAGGTGGAGGTTGTAGCGAGCGGAGATCACGCCACTGCACTCCAGCCTGAGCACCATTGAGCATTGAGTGAGCGAGACTCCGTCTGCAATCCCAGCACCTCGGGAGGCCGAGGCAGGCAGATCACTCGAGGCCAGGAGCTGGAGACCAGCCCGGTCAACACAGCGGAACCCCGTCTCCACCAAAAATACAAAAACCATTCAGGTGTGGCGGCGCGCGCCTGCAATCCCAGGCACTCGGCAGGCCGAGGCAGGAGAGTCACAGGAGCCCGAGGCAGGGAGGTTGCAGCGAGCCGAGATCACGGCAGTACAGTCCAGCTTCGGCAACAGAGGGAGACCGAAAAGGGAGAGGGAGACCGAAAAGGGAGACGGAGAGGGAGAGGGAGAGGCTGTATTTTTTTTTTCAGTAGAGACAGGGTTTTACCACTTGGCCAGGCTGGTCTTGAACTCCTGACCTCATGGTCCACCCGCCCCGGCCTCCCAGAGTGCTGGGATTACAGGTGTGAGCCACTGCACCTGCCGCCACCTGGCTTATTTTTAAATTTTTGTAGAGACAAGAGCTCACTTTGTTGCCCAGGCTGGTCTTGAACTTCTGACCTCAAGCAATCCTCCCACCTCAGCCTCCCAAAGTGCTGGGATTACAGGTGTGGGCTACCACGCCCAGCCCACTGACCTCTTGTTATTTATTTTTTATTTATTTTGTTTGTTTGTTTGAGACGGAGTCGGGCTCAGTTGTCCAGGCTAGAGTGCAATGGTGCGATGTTGGCTCACTCCAAACCTCTGCCTCCTGGGTTCAAGTAATTATCCTGCCTCAGCCTCCTGAGTAGCTGGGATTATAGGTGTGTGCCACCATGCCCGGCTAATTTTTTTTTACTTTTAGTAGAGACGGGGTTTCTCCATGTTGGCCAGGCTGGTCTCAAACTCCTGACCTCAGGTGATCCGCCCGCCTCAGCCTCCCAAACTGCTGGGATTACAGGCATGAGCCACCGTGACCAGCCTTAACCTCCTCTTGTTATAAGAATACCCGTCATATTGGATTAAGGCCCACCCTAATGACCTCATGTTACCTTAATTACCCTTTTAAAGACCTGTCTCCAAATACAGGCACTTACTGAGGTACTAAAGCTTAGGACTTTGACAGATGAGTTCTGGGGGGTGTGGTTGAGCCCTCACACATGTAACTGGCCCCCTCCACACTTTCATGCCTGGACTAATAACATAATAACAATTGACCCCACGTGTAAGGGACTGTGCTAAGGGTTTTACACATTTCAACTTATTTGTCACATCTGGTCTGGCAGGCGGGTACTGTTATTACCTCCATTACCTTCAGATGAAGTGAGGCTTAAGGCAGTTGAATAACTGCCCACTAAAACGCGAGCTCTAACCGCGGCACCCACACAGTGCCTGACCCTGCTGGGATGGACAGGTAGACAGACCCAGCGTTCTCCAGGTAAGACACAGGGAGTAGGTAGATGGGTTTTAAACCCAGGCCATGGGACCCTGGTGTCTACACCTTGTCCTCTACAGAGACTGACCTCCTACTGGGTCTCCCTGTTCATGCATCACTCCTCTGATGCATCCCCACCCAGAAGCCAGGGTAACATTTCTTTTTTAAAAGTTTCTCTGGGTCGGGTGCCGTGGCTCACGCCTGTAATCCCAACACTTTGAGAGGCCGAGGAGGGCAGATCACCTGAGGTCAGAACTTCGAGACCAGCCTGACCAACATGGTGAAACCCCATCTCTACTAAAAATACAAAAAAAATTAGTGGGGCATGGTGGCGGGTGCCTGTAATCCCAGCTACTTGGGAGGCTGAGGCAGGAGAATCACTTGAACTCGGGAGGTGGAGGTTGCTGTGAGCTGGGATCACATTGCTGCCCTCCAGCCTGGGCAACAGAGTGAGACTCTGTCTCAGTAAAAAAATAAAAAATAAATAAAATAAAAGTTTTTCTGGCTATAAGTTTATTCAATGCAAAATAATCCTCTCCAGTTTTACTGACATGGCTGACCATGTCCACGACCAAATCTGCCTCTAAACTTGGTGGCTGACCCAGCCCCAGCCTCAGCTTTCTGGTCTGCACCAGGAGGCACAGTGCCCCATCTGTGGGTCTCTGTCAGCTTCCCCTCTTGTGAGTCTTGCAGGTCGACTGCCCTCCAGACCTAGCCGAGGCCTGCCAGTCTCTGGGTGGCTGCAGTGTGGGGTGCCTGGCACAGTGTGGTAGATGGAGGTCATCACGGAAACTCTGGATACCCTCATGGGTAAGGTGCCAGTAGAAATGTCTCCAGGCAAACTGTTCCTCCCTCTGGCCTTGGGACTTGAGAGACTGCATGACCTTCATGACGTGAAGGTTGGGCACATTCTTGTCTGCCAGCTCCGGGTGCCTAGGCAGGTGGACACCCTCCTTAGCCACCATGACTCCCTGCTTAAAAAGTTCATAAACGGCAATCTGGTTCTTCTTAGGCATCAACGTCAATGCGGCTGCAAGGTCCGGGGCCGCGGCTGGAAAGGAAGGGGCAAGCGTGGTGCTGCGTCTCATCCGGGCCCCAGAGCGACATTTCTAAAGTGCAAGTCTGGTTGTCACTTTCTTCATGTAAAGCCCGTCAAGGCTGCCCACTGTCCTCCGAATAAAGCCCACGCTTCCGGCCGGCCGCAGTGGCTCACACCTGTAATCCCAGCACTTTGGGAGGCCGAGGAGGGCAGATCACGAGGTCGGGTGATTGAGACCATCCTGGCCAACATGGTGAAATCCCCGTCTCTACTAAAAATACAAAAATTAGCCAGGCGTGGTGGCATGCACCTGTAGTCCCAGCTACTCAGGAGGCTGAGGCAGGAGGATTGCTTGAACCTGGAAGACGGAGGCTGCAGTGAGCCAAGATTGCACCACTGCACTCCAGCCTGGGTGACAGAGCAAGACTCCATCTCAAAAATAAAATAAAATAAAATAAAAAAATAAAGCCCACGCTTCCTACCCCGGTGTGCAAGGCCCTGGTGGCCAGTCAGCTCCCACCAACCTCTCCACCTCCTCTCCTTCCTGTTTTACCTCATTCCCCGGCACCAGCCCCACTGAACACTGACAGGTCCCCAAGCTCACCCAGCTCTCTCTTGCCCTTTGGTGGCTCCAAGGATGAGGACTTTTGCAGTGCCTTCCAACTCTGACATCAACAGTCGAAGCCCCCCACCCCTGCCTTGAAGCTCTTTTTATACTTGCTGTGCCCACTGCCTGGGGTGCCCGTGCTCCACTTTCCACCATGGAAGCCCCCCATTCTCCAAGGCCTGGCCCAAATCCTCCTCCTCCTGTGTCCTGCATAGAGCACATTCTCGGCAATGTTTGACGAATGAATGAAAGAGTAAATTTTCTTTCTTTGTTTTTTTTTTTTTTTTTGAGATAGAGTTTCACTCTTGTTGCCCAGGCTGGAGTCCAATGGCGTGATCTCGGCTCACCGCAACTTCCACCTCCTGGGTTCAAGCGATTCTCCTGCCTCAGCCTCCCGAGTAGCTGGGATTACAGGTATGTGCCACCACACCTGGCTAATTTTGTATTTTTAGCAGAGACGGGGTTTCTCCATGTTGGTCAGGCTGGTCTCGAACTCCCAAGTTCAGGTGATCCACCCGCCTCGGCCTCCCAAAGTGCTAGGATTACAGGCATGAGCCACCGTGCCAGGCCGAACAGGTAAATTTTCTAATTAACATGTGTGGAAGACGGAAGGCTCTTTCTAGGTGCTAAGTTCATCTTGGATCACACCAGACAGGTAGAGGAGGGAGCAGCATGGCGTGGTGCAGGCTGGCACCGGTGCAGGCAGGAGGAAAGTTCTCGTGGTGGACATATTTTGAAGGTTGAGCCCACAAGACTTTGCTGATGGACTGGAGGTGGGGTAAGAGTGAGGGAGGAATCAAGGGGGACCCTAGTTGTAGCCTGAGGAGCCAAAAGGATGGAGTTGGGGAACTCCTGAGATGAGATGGGGAAGAGCAGGTTTGGAGGGGAGAAGGGATTAAGACTCCTTTCTACAGCTGAGGGTCTGGAGCCCAGAGAGGGGAGGTGGCTCGGCCAAGGCCAACAGCTGCTCAGTGAGGCAGTCAGATCTCTGTGTTCTTCTCCTCCTGGCAGCGTCCACGTTGGGATCCATGAGGCTGATTTCCTGATGAGGGTCCCAGCCCTGGCTTCGGAGGCAGCTTCTCCCACTAAGAAGTGGTGGAAGGTGGTGGGCTGGATTTGCAACCTGATTTTAGCAAACATCCCCCAGGCCCACCGACTGCCTGGTCCATGCTAAGCACAGGGGCCTGAGGACAATTGGACCCTTGGGGCCCAGGAGAAGTCCTGTGTCAAGTCCAAAGGGCGGTGAGGTGCGATAGCAGGGGTGGGGTGTCCTCTCAGTCAGCAGCAGTAAACTGGTTCGTCTGTCTCTGGAATGAAGCTCAGATCAAACATTAATTTCTCCTTATCTGGGAGATCTGGAAGCCAGTGGGGATGAGGGCCTTTCCTGTCCCCTGAACAGAGTCTGTTGGCTCAGAATTCCTCTCTCTCCGCCATGCGGACCACTGACCCCTCACCCTGAGCCAGTCCTGGGTGGGGGGTCAGAGCCAGGAGGACTCGTGCAGGCCCTGGGTGGAAGCAGGAGCACCTCACAGCTCCCAAACAGTGCCCCTTCAACCCTGTAGCAACTCGAGGAGACTGTCCATGCCACCCCCACTTTACAGAGGAGAAAAATGGGGTTACAATGCGGCAGTGATTTTCCCTGAGTCTCCTGCCGGATCTCTGGATACACTTTTTTTTTTTTTTTGATATGGAGTCTCGCTCTGTTGCCCAGCCTGGAGTGCAGTGGTGCGATCTCAGCTCACTGCAAGCTCCGCCTCCCAGGTTCACGCCATTCTCCTGCCTCAGCCTCCCAACTAGCTGGGAGTACAGGCGCCCATCACCACGCCTGGCTAATTTTTTTGTATTTTTTAGTAGAGACGGAGTTTCACCATGTTTGCCAGGATAGTCTCGATCTCCTGACCTTGTGATCTGCCTGCCTTGGCCTCCTAAAGTGCTGGGATTACAGGCGTGAGCCACAGCACCCGGCCCAGATACATTCTTTTAGAAGAGAAGGGGTCTCACTATGTTGCCCTGGCTGGTCTGGAGCTCCTGAGCTCAAGTGATCCTCCCACCTGGGCCTCCTGAAGTGCTGGGATTACAGGCATGAGCCACTGGACCCAGACAAAAACTGAATGGATGCTGTGATCCCCTGAGTCCAGTTTCAGGAGTTCTTGTGGATGGAGGGTTGGGGTGGGCACTCCTAGGCCCTAGTGATAGCTGGACACTAGGAGCCTGGACTCTGGGCCTTGGTGTATTTTTACTGTTGCTCACCCCCATCCTGCGTGGTCCATCCCAGGCACTGCCCGACCAGCGGCAGGGGCGTCTATGTGAGTCAGATCCACCCCCAAGTGGTTTTGGTGAGGAGACCAAGGCTCAGAGGGAAGCTCAGAGTCCAGCCACCAGCATGGCCCCAGCAGGGCTGGCCTATTTTACTTTATTTTTTTAGAGGCAGGGTCTTGCTCTGTCACCCAGGCTGGGGTGCAGTGGCCCAAACATAGCTCACTCCAGCCTCGACCTCCTGGGCTCAAGTGATCCTCCAGCCTCAGTCTCCTGCGTAGCTGGGACTATGGGTGCATACCATGGGGGTCTTGCTTTATTGCCCATGCTGGTCTCGAACTCCTAGCTTCAAGCAAGCTTCCCACCTTAGCCTCCCAAAGTTTTGGGATTATAAGCATGAGCCACCATGTCTGTCCAGGATTGGCTTAAAAATTGTGTTTTTGCCCTATTTCTGCCCCAGCTTCCCTGTCTACAAAACAGGTGTGCTTATTTACACAAATGTGTATCAAACCACAATCCTCTCTGCTGCCTCTCCCAGCTCAGACACAGACCACTCCTGACTTGGTCATTTCTGACATTGTCCTTTGGCTGCTAGTTCCTATTTTTGGAACATTCTGTCAGAAACCCCAGCTCCAGAACTAGTTCCATGTCCCTGTCCCCACTCAACCCTTAACAGCCGCCAGACTTTAAGTCCTAACAAACTTGCTCACATGGGCTGTGAATGCCTCCAGCTGTCCCTGGCGGTTTCCTGGGGAGGCTGGGAGACATGAAAGTTAAACCTAAAGGACTCGCCTCTGTGGTCTTGGGCAGGGCGCTTTGCCTCTCTGCACTGTATTCACATTCGAAAATGATAACCATCGCTTCTCAGCCTTTTGGCTAAGACCACATGAAAATGATAACACTCTCTCCCTTGTGGATCGGCTCTTAGGATTAAATAAGATAATGCACACAACAATACCCAATTGTGAAGATTAAATGGGGCGGTGCACATCACAAGTGCTTGGTGACTGAATGCTGGGCCTTTGCTTGTTTAGTGGACCCTTGCTTCAGACAACCTGCACTGATGGATGAAGCACACCAAGGGGCGGGGCAGAGGGTGCCTTTTGGGAAGAAGCTGATCTCTCACTGCCCCTCGAATCAGTCTGTGTGGCCAAGTCTCTTTTCTCTAGAACTGCACTGTCTCATACTGTAGCCGCTAGACACACATGCCTGTTTAACATTAATTAAAATTAAATTTCAAAATTCAGTTTTTGGCTGGGTTTGGTGGCTCATGCCTGTAATCCCAGCACTTTGGGAGGCTGAGGTGGGAGGATCACTTGAGCTCAGTAGTTCAAGACCAGCCTGGGCAACATAGTAAGACCCCTTCTCTACTAAAAATTCAAAAAAAATTAGCTGGGCATGGTGGCACACGCCTGTAATCCCAGCTACTTGGGAGGCTGAGGCAGGAGAATTGCTTGAACCCAGGAAGCAGAGGTTGTGGTGAGCCGAGATTGCACCACTGCAGTCCAGCCTGGGTGACACTGTGAGACTCTGTCTCAAAAAAAAAAAAAAAAAAAAAAAAAAAGAGAGAGAGAGTGAGTGAGAGAGCGCAAGCTCTCCCTAATGAGGGCACTAATCCCCTCATTATGGCCCCACCCTCATGACCTCATTGAACTTTAACTACCTCCTTATAGGTTCTATCTCCAAATACAGGCGCTTGGGGCTTCAGTGGACAGATTTAAGGCAGACACAAACAGCCAGAGGTTAGGCACGGAGTGGGCGGTGCAGAGGAGGATGCCGGGGCTCAGAGCAGTCAGGGAGCAGGGTCCCCATGACTGGCAGGCAGGTGAGCCAGAATTTGAATCTGAGGCTGTTGGAAGCCAACGCCCCCATCCTTAGCCACTGTGTGACACTGCCCCTGGCATATACATTCATTCATTCATCCATCCATTCATTCATTAATTCGTTCACTCATTCACTCATTCGACATTCGGAGCTCCTGCTTCCTCAAGTCAGGACCTTGACTCCCACCACAGAATGAAGAGTTCTCACCCAGGAGAGGAGGGCAGCCATGTTCTCCCTTGCCCCCAACAATTTAGCCCTGTCCTGCCTCCAAGAGTTCTCGGTCAGGAGGATGGGGGGGAGGACAAACACAGGTGCGTCCCCACCTCAGGGTTACATGAGAGGAGTGTGAGAAAAGACGGTCTCAGGGACTTCACGCAGTGCCGTCCTGGGGCCAGGCAAGCTTCGCTCCTTTCTCTCCCGCTTCCTTGAGCACATGACAGTGACCCTGAAGGCCTAATAGCACTGCTCACTACTAACCCTACTGAGCACTTCCTCTGCGGCCCACACCCTCCTGAGAGCACCACAGGCAGTTTCCTGAATCATCCTGAGAAACCCAGGGGTGGCTCTGACATCACCATCCCACTTTACACATGTAGAAATTGAGGCACAGAGAGGCTGAGTAGTTTACCTATGGTCACACAGCCATGGAGAGTGGAGCTGGAATTTAAACCCAGGCAGTCTGCTTCCTTCTGTGCCTGAACCAGTCACGTGGTGCATGTGTGAGCCTGATGCCAGCATGGGACCCCGGGGAATGAGAGGCTGAGTATTTGCAAGACTTTCTGAAACCACTAAGTCTGCAAGGTTGCAAATGAGTGAAACAGATTGCTACAGGGATAACTGGAATCTTCTCTATTATTCGTAAGGAAATAGTTTTCAAATATCTTTAAGTACTTTATTATTGCTCACAATTTGAAGACAAGTCTCACAAACGATCCCCCACCCCAACTGAACAAGGGAACAGGGAGAGACTGTGAAAAGGGGGGACGCTGTTAGATGCAAAGGCTGGGCTGGAAGCTGGCCTGCTAAGGATCACCTTCAGAGCCTGAGGTTCTGCAGGAGGAAGATTCTGCAGGAGGAAGATTCTGCAGGAGGAAGATTCAGCCCTCACAAGTTATAGATGGGGGCTGACAGGCTGGGGCAGGAGCCAGGGAACCCAGTTACTTACTGAGCGTCCGTGGTCCCAGGCTCTAAGCAAAGGTGGGTGGGGGGACAGGACTTCCACCATCGATTATCTGAGTAAGCTGCGTGGGGCTCCCGGCTCCCAGATTTACTCACCTGAAACCCACTCACCACGTGCTAGGATCGTGGGTGACCCAGCCCCATCCTGGCCGGGGGACTCACTGTCCACAGTCCCAGGAGAAGAATACAGAGTGACAGTGTGGCCAGGGGACCTGTAGGAGCCCAAGGGAGGTGCCTGGTTCAGCCTGAGGCTCGGGAAGGCTTGCTGGAGGCGGTGGTGCCTCGACTGGGTCTTGAACGGGGAAGGTATGCCGCGTGTTCCCGGTAGAAGGAACAGTATGCACTACGCCGGGAGGTGAGAAGTGCAGGGGGTCGGGTTTGGGTGCAGTCGGGACCGCAAGGGTGGGCCGGGGCCGGGAGAGCAGGGTCCTGGCTGTGGAGCGCGGCTTCGCCCCCCGGGGCCTTCCCCCACGAGCCCGCCCCCGCCCCCGCCCCCGCCCCCGCCCACCCAGGCTCCGCCCCCACCTACCAAAGCTCCGCCCCCACCTCCTCTCAGCCCCGCCCCGCTGGCGCGTGGAGCCTCGCGTTGGTGTCGGGCGCCCCCTGGCGGCGCAACGCGGGCGGTTCGGTTGGGGAGGGGGCGGTGCCGCGACCACAGCAAGGCTGACCCCCCCAATTTCTATTAGCATCAGAAGAATGCCCTCTCAGGGGAAGCAATTGTTTTCGCGTATAATTTCGACGCATTTGCCATTACAGCAGCGCAGTCGCGAGATGCTTTTGCTTTAATTTATTATTATTTTTTTATAATGGAGGGAGGGTCCCCCCCAGGGTCTAACGCTCAGGGCCCGCGGCCTCCACGATCCGGGGACGAACACATGATGGGTGCCCACCCAACTCCATCCTGGCCTCCTTCGCCTCACTTCCAGGGGATGCAGGGTACACCGAGCTCCTTTTCCTCTCAAAGGTACAACAAAAACCCAGCGAGCACTGCTGCGTGCCCGGCGCTGCTAGGGACATCAGGACAGGGCACAAGTCTGTGCTCCCGGAGTCGCCTTTCAGCGGGGACGTGGCCAGCAAACCCGCAGCCCTCTCTTGTGCTGGGAGAGACGACAGCAGGAGATGGGGCGGGCGAGGGGCGGGAGGGATGGGGGCGGGCGAGGGGGATGGGGGCGGGTGAGGAGTGAGGGGGATGGGGGCGGGTGAGGAGTGAGGGGGTGGGGGCGGGCGAGAGGTGAGGAGGGTGGGGGCGGGCCAGGGAGATGGAGGAGGGTGAGGGGTGAGGGGAGCGGGTGAAGGGAGTGGAGCAGGTGAGGGGGATGGGGGCGAGTGAGGGGTGAGCGGGTGGAGGCGGGGCTTGCGTCGGTGGCCTCACCAGAAGGGACTGTGCGGGGACCTGGAGGAGGGGACAGAGGGAGGTTGGGGAGACTGGGAAGATCTTCCAGGCAGAGGGAACCTCACTGGCGGCTGTCAGGAGGAGGGAGGGGAGAGGGCTGGGTGATGAGGTCAGCAAGGGGCAGGGGGTGGAGGATGGGGGGCGACGGGGCGGGGCCTGGCAGCCCAGGACGGTTTTGGAGCTGGGGGGGGGCCTGAGCGGAGGGGCGGGGGCAGAGGTTGGAAGGCTGCAGGCTGGCGGGGAAGGAGATGGGGACAGGAAGCCCAGCAGTGGCGGGGCATGCACCCCCTCCCCTCCACTCCCTCCCTCGGACCCCCTCTCTCCTAGGCTCCCCCATTCAGCTCCCACAGATCCTCTTGCCCCTGGTCCTTCCTCTGTGTGTGGCAGACGAAAGGACCATGCGTGGACATGGGCGGAAAGATAGTTTGAGCCCAGGAGTTCAAGACCAGCCTGGGCAACATAGTGAGACCTCATCTCCACAAAAATAAAAGATTAGCTGGGTGTGGTGGCGCATGCCTGTAATCCCAGCTACTCGGGAGGCTGAGGCAGGAAGATTGCTTGAGCCCAGAGGTTCAAGGCTACAGTGAGCTATGATAGTGCCACTGCACTCCAGTCTGGGTGGCAAAGCAAGACCCTGTCTCAAAATAAAATAATGAAATAAAATAAATCACACATATTTGAAGTATAGAATTTGATGAGTTTTGATATATAGATGTATATTCTGTGAATCCATCACCACGGTAAGATAATGACCATTTCCATCACTCCCAAAAGTGTGCCTCTGGCCAGGCGTGGTGGCTCACGCCTGTAATCCCAGCACTTTGGGAGGTCGAGGCAGGTGGATCACCTGAGGTCAGGAGTTTGAAACAAGCCTAGCCAACATGGTGAAAACCCATCTCTACTAAAGATACAAAAATTAGCTGGTGTGGTAGCATGTGCCTGTAATCCCAGCTACTTGGGAGACTGAGGTAGGAGAATCGCTTGAACCCAGGAGGCAGAGGTTGCAGTGAGCCGAGATCGCGCCACTGCACTCCAGCCTGGGTGACAGAGCGAGACTCCATCTCAAAAAAAAAAAAAAAAGAAAAGAAAAGAAAAAGAAAAAGTATGTCCTTGTCCCTTTGTAATCCATTCCCTCTTCATCCCCCCTCCCCTCTCCTCCACCCCACCCCCATCCCACCCCCAAGCAACCACTGGTCTGCTTCTGTCAGTATAGATGAGACTGAAATTTTCAGAATTTCATGTAAGTGGAATCATAACGTGTTCTTTTTTGGTCTGACTTCTTTCACTCAGCATAACTATTTTGGGGTTCATACATTTTCTTAGATGACATTAATAGTTCATTCCTTTTTATTGCCGAGTAGTATCCAATTGTAGGATATGCAACTGGATATGCAGTTAGCTGATCCGTTCACCTGTTGATAGGCACTTTTAAAATTTTAGCTCTAAAGCTACTATGAACCTTCCTGTTCAAGTCTCTGTGTGGACATGTGCTCTCATTTCAGTTGGATAAATACCTAGGAGTACAATGGCTGGGCCATGTGGCAGGCATGTGTTCAGCTTTTTAAGAAACTGTCAAATTGTCCTTCAGTGGATGTCCATTTACATTCCCACCAGCAGTGCATGAGAATTCCGGTTCCTCCACATCCTCACCAACACTGAGTGTGTTCAGTCTTCTTCATTTTGGCCATTCTGGTATGTGTATAGTGGTGTCTCACTGTAACATCTCATTCCCTAGGGAATCTTTTTTTTTTTTTTTTTTTTTTGAGACAGAGTTTTGTTCTTGTTGCCCTGGCTGGAGTGCAATGGCGCAATCTTGGCTCACCGCAACCTCTGCCTCCCAGGTTCAAGTGATTCTCCTGCCTCAGCCTCCCGAGTAGCTGGGATTACAGGCATGCACCACCATGCCCGGCTAATTTTGTATTTTTAGTAGACATGGGATTTCTGCATGTTGGCAAGGCTGGTCTTGAACTCCCGACCTCAGATGATCCGCCTGCCTCACCTTCCCAAAGTGCTGGGATTACAGGCATGAGCCACCGTGCCCAGCTGGGACTCATGGTTGTTGTTGTTGTTTTCAAAACAGTCTTGTTCTGTCACCCAGGCTGGAGTGCAGTGGCATGATCTTGACTCACAGCAACCTCTGCCTCCTGGGTTCAGGTGATTCTCCTGCCTCAACCTCCCAAGTAGCTGGGATTATAGGCATGCACCATCACACCAGGCTAATTTCTGTATTATTATTATTATTATTGTTATTATTATTATTTTGAGTTGGAGTCTCAGTCTGTTACCCAGGTTAGAGCGCAGTGGCACAATCTCGGCTCACTGCAACCTCTGCCTCATGGGTTCAAGCGATTTTCCTGCCTCAGCCTCCCAAGTAGCTGGGATTACAGGCACCCGCCACTGCACCCACCTAATTTTTGTATTTTTAGTAGAGACGGGGTTTCACCATCTTGGCCAGGCTGGTCTTGAACTCCTGACCTCGTGATCCACCTGCCTCAGCCTCCCAAAGTTCTGGGGTTACAGGCGTGAGCCACCTCGCCCAGCCAATTTTTGTATTTTTAGTAGAGATAGGATTTCACCATGTTGGATGTGCTGGTCTCAAACTCCTGACCTCGTGATCCTCCCGCGTCGGCCTCCCAAAGTGCTGGGATTACAGGTGTGAGCCAACGCGCCCGGCCAGAACTCATGGTTTTGAACTTCTTTTCATGTTCGTCATCTGTATACCTTATTTGGTGAAAAGTTTATTCAAATTTTTTGCCCATTAAAAATAAAAAAAAAATGGGTTGTTATTGTTTACTAGTAAGAGTTTTTTTTTAATATATATTCTAGATCATGTATTTTCTTCTTCTTCTTCTTCTTTTTTTTTTTTTGACAGGGTCTAATTCTGTTGCCCAGGCTGGAGTGCAGTGGCTCATTGCAGCCTTGACCTCCAGGGCTCGGGTGATCTTCCCACCACAGCCTCCTGGGTAGCTGGGACCACAGGCATGCACCACCACACCCGGCTAGTTTTTGTACTTTTTTGTAGATATGGGATTTCACCATGTTATCCAGATTGGTCTCAAACTCCTAAACTCAAGTGATCTGCCTGCCTCTGCCTCCGAAAGTGCTAGGATTACAACGGGTGTGTACCACTGCGTCTGGCCTGATCATGCATTTTCAATGGAGGCAAAATTGCCCCCAATGGGAAAAAATTGGTTCTTGTGGAATGAAAAAATTGTGCTCTTTACGTACAAAGCACAATAAACGCACAATACATAAACGGGTACCTGTGTATTAAATTTTCATGGGGGTGATTAGCAAGGATTGTCTAAAAATATTCCTTGGATGAGGAAGGGAATGGAAAAAGGCTGAGAAAGTGTTCTAGATACAAGTCCTTTGTTGGATGTATGCTTTGCAAAAACTAAAAAATTTTAATTTGGATAAAGTCCAATTTATCAATTATTCCTTTTATAGTTTGTGCTTTTTGTGTGCTATTTCAGAAGCCTCTGTCTAACTCAAGGTTACTAAGATTTTCTGCTGTTTTCATGCAAAAGTTTCACAGTTTTAACTCTTCCATTTAGGTCTGTGATCAATTTTACAGACTCTCCCAAATTTATTTATTTATTTATTTATTTATTTATTTATTTATTTATTTTGAGTCTTGCTCTGTCACTCAGGCTGGAGTGTAGTGGTGTGATCTTGGCTCACTGCAAGCTTCTACCTCCTGGGTTCAAGCCATTCTCCTGCCTCAGCCTCCTGAGTAGCTGGATTACAGGTAAGTGCCACCACACCCGGCTAATTTTTCTATGTTTAGTAGAGACGGGGTTTCACCATGTTGGTTAGGCTAGTCTCAAACTCCTGACCTTGTGATCCACCTGCCTCAGCCTCCCAAAGTGTTGGGATTACAGGCGTGAGCCACTGCACCCAGCCCCAAATTAATTTTTGTATGTAGTATGAGGTAAGTGTGGAAGTTCATTTTTTTTAATATATATGGACGTCCAGTTGATCCAACACTTTGTGGAAACACTTTCCTTTCCCCACCGAATTGCTTCATCACTTTGGTCAAAAATCAGTTAATTTGGTCAGGCACAGTGGCTCACGCCTGTAATCCCAGCACTTTGGGAGGCCAAGGCAGGTGGATCACTTGAGGTCAGGAGTTCAAGACCAGCTTGGCCAACATGGTGAAACCCTGTCTCTACTAAAAATACAAAAATTAGCCAGGTGTGGTGGCGGGCGCCTGTAATCCCAGCTACTTGGGAGGCTGAGGCAGGAGAATTGCTTGAACCCGGGAGGTAGAGATTGCAGTAAGCCGAGATCATGCCATTGCACTCTAACCTGGGTGACAGAAAGGGACTCCATCTCAAACACACACACACACACACACACACACACACACACACACACCCCCCAAGGGGCTGGGCACAGTGTCTCATGCCTGTAATCCCAAAACTTGAGGAGGCAGAGCCAAGAGGATCACTTGAACCAAGGAGTTTGAGATCAGCCTGGGCAACATAGTGAGACCTTGTTTCTGTTTTTAAAAAATAACAAATAAATAAATAAAAATAAAGGCCAAGCACAGTGGCTCACACCTGTAATCCTAGCACTTTGGGAGGCCGAGGTGCATGGATCTCTTGAGCCCAGGAGTTCAAGACCAGCCTCACCAACATAGCAAGCCACCGTCTTTACCAAAAAAAATACAAAAATTAGCTGGGCATGGTGGTGTGCACCTGTGGTCCCAGCTAGTTGGAAGGCTGAGGATCGCTTGAGCCCAGGAGGCTGAGGCTACAGTGAGCTGAGATCATACCACTGTACTCCAGCCTGGACAACAGAGCGAGATCTTGTCTAAAAAAAAAAAAAAAGTCAAGGAAGCCTCCGTGAGTTCTCTAGCTGCAAGGAAATGAGTTCTGCCAACACTACATGATCTGGGAAAAGTGCTCCAAGTCTCAGGTAAGACCTCAGCCTTGGCCAATACCAGGATTTTAGCCTTGGGATGCCCTGAGCAGAGAACCCGGTTACAGTTAGCCTGAACTACCAACCAATAACACCGTGAGCTGACAAAGCACTTAGTTTGTGATAATTTGTCATGCAGGAATAGAAAACAAATACGCTGTTAAAAGAGTTCAAGCAGAAGAACTCATGACAGTGGGGATGATGTGAAGCAGATGGACCTGAGAGTACTTAGAAGATGAAATTGCCAGATGGATGAGAGCTGAGAGCAAAGGAGGGGGCGTCTGGAAAGAAATCGAGAGGGAGAGCCTGCAGGATGATGAGATCTGGGAGACACATTGAGGTGTCCCTTCAGGCATTTCTATGAACTTCTTGAACTTTCAGCTGGGCACAGGAAAAGGTAAGGGCTGAAGGTCAAGCAGATGTGGGAGTGGTTGCTGTGTGATGGAGTTTGGTGCCATGGGAGGGAGGAGCTGGGCCCAGGATGGACCCCCAAGGACCTGACTCTGAAGAAGCCTGGAGGGATGGATTCCTGGGTCCTAAAAGCTGGGTGTTATGATTTGAATGTGTCTTGTGCTGGACACTTATTCCCCAGTGCAACAGTGTTGAGAGGTGGGGCCTTTAAGAGGTGATTGGGTCATGGTGGCTCTTCCCTCGCAAATGTATTAATGTCATTATTATGGAGTGGGAGTGGGTTTGTTACTGTTGGAGTGGCATCCTTATAAAGGATAAACTTGGCCTCCTTTCTCTTGCACACGAGTGCTCTTTTGCCCTTCTACCTTCTGCCATGTGAGGACGCAGCAAGAAGGCCCCCACCAGATGCTGGCACCTTGGTTTTGGACTTCCCAGCCTGTAGGACTGCAAGAAACACATTTCTCTTCTTTATAAATTACCCAGTATTCTGTTATAGCAGCACAAAACAGACTGAAACACCAGGGAGGGAGAGGGCTCAGGGTGAGAAGCAGTGCAGTGCTCGCTGCGTGTCACACAGGCCACCAAGGCCTGCCACTGTGACTGCTTCATTATCTCTAGATTTGGTCTCCTCCCCTACTTCACTCTCACAGCAACACTCCAGTCCGGGTCTCCTGGCCCCTCCTGCAAACCCCTGCAAACTCAGGGCAGCTCTGGGAAGGCAGGAACTGCATCTGACTCACCCTCTTGTCAGGCCCTGTGTGGACACTGGTGACAAAGTCACAGATATTACCAGTATATCTGTGGTCTGTAGCCTACAGTCATAATGAAAGGCATGACAAATTTCTGTTCAACATTAGTAAAAATAAAGGTGTTATTTTCTTCCTACCCAAGTTCACAGATCTCCTGAATTCTGTCTACAGACTTCTAGTCAGGATGAAGAGCCCAAGCTCTATGCCACAATGAGGCATGGATTGGTGCACTTCGTGAACAGAACAGCATGGCCAGACGGGAAGAAAATGTCAGCAAGCAGCAGCAGCAGAATCAGCAGGGCTGTTATGGGGGGTGCAGACAGGACATATTGGGCTTCAGCAGGAAGACTGTGCCTGCTGACAGCCAGCCACCCTCAGAGAGAGCCCACGTGAGAGGCCTGAGCTGAGAGTGAGGGTGAATGGGTATCCTAGGCCGAGGGCAGCACACATGTGACCTCAGGCTGGTCCCTGCCTCTCTGGCTTCTGTCCCTTCGATGTGAAATGGACAGGCTGGACCAGAGGCCTCCTAAGGCCCTACCAGGGCTCACCCTCTACTGCCCGTCCCACTTTCATCTCTGGTAGGGAGGGCCCAGCAGCCAACGTACCATTGGGACTCACCCGTTGGTTAAGTGAGGGCTCATGGTAGTCTCTTTCAGTCATAACCCACTGATGAGTGTTAACTGTATCATTTTATTATTACTATTATTATTATTTTAACACGGAGTCTTACTCTGTCACTTAGGCTGGAGTGCAATGGCGCGATCTCTGCTCACTGCAACCTCCACCTCCTGGGTTCAAGCGATTCTCCTGCCTCAGCCTCCTGAGTAGTTGGGATTACAGGCACGTGCCACCATGCCTGGCTAATTTTTGTATTTTAGTATAGATGGGGTTTCACCACGTTGGCCAGGCTGGTCCCAAACTCACCTCAGGTGATCTGCTCGCCTCGGCCTCCCAAAGTGGTGGGATTACAGGTGTGAGCCACAGTGCCCGGCCCAAACTGCACCATTTTGTAAGCCCCCCGCCATTTCACAGGTCTTGATCAAAGTGAAATATTCCACAAGGGTTCAGGTGGTGAGAAACATCCTCCCCGACTGCCTGACTTTCTTATAAGACCCTGCTGGGCAAAGACCCAGCTGAAGAAGCATCACTGTCACATTCTGTGGAAACAACGGCCAAACTGCCTCATCATGGCATGTTATCAACTTTTTTTTTTTTTTGAGACAGAGTCTTGCTTTGTTGCCCAGGATAGAGCTCAGTGGCACGATCTCGGCTCACTGCAACCTCTACCTCCCAAGTTCAAGTGATTCTCCTGCGTCACCCTCTCGAGTAGCTAGGATTACAGATGCCCGCCACCATGCCCGGCTAATTTTTGTATTTTTAGTAGAGACAGGGTTTCACTATGTTGGCCAGGCTGGTCTCGAACTCCTGACCTAGTGATCCACCCACCTCTGCCTCCTAAAGTGCTGGGATTACAGGCGTGAGCCACCGCGCCTGGCCTGTTATGAACATTTTTCCAGGCAGCAGGCCATGCCCCTGAGACCCCTCCTGCCCAGGCCTATACTTACTCCAGCCTGTAAGTGGCAGTGGCCACTGGCATCAAGCTGGTTCCCACCTCCACAGGGCTGATGCTGGACATAAATGCCTGTGTTTGCTGTAGAGCCGTGCCCCCACCCCCCACCTCTCTCTCTCTCTCTCTCTCTCTCTCTCTCTCTGTGTGTGTGTGTGTGTGTGGTGTGTGTGCGCGTGTCTTCCTTTAACCCTTGCCTTTTCTTCAAAATCTAACAATGAGTAAGGGCCAGAAACCCCTCTCAGCTGGCTTCAGCAGGAAAGGGGGTGTATTGGCTCTGCAACTGAAAGACTGGCCTTCCCTTTCCATCTCTCGGCTCTGTTCTCCTCTGTGTGGGCTCCATTCTCAGCCAGGGTCGCCCTACCAAGATGGCTGCTGGCAAGATGGCGGCTGGCAGCTGTCCTCTTAGTGGCCCTACTGCAAAGACATCCAGAGTCCTGGGATTGGCCCTGACTGGACCATCCCTGGACTATCACTATGGCGAGGGAGATGCTCTGTTTTAATGGGCCAGACCTGGCTCATCTCTCATGAACTGAAATGGGGACAGGGTGGGTCCCAGAGGAAAAACCCCATCATGAGAAGAGGATAGAACAGATGCTATACTAGCAAAAGTGGTGGAAGGCTGCAGCAGTGAGTTGAAGTTTGTCCCCCACTTCCTGCAAAATGGGATATCTACCTGTGAATGCGAGTGACCTTATTTGGAAAGAAAATCTTTGCAGATGTGATTAAGTTCAGTCTCTTGAGGTGACAGCATCCTGGATTCAGGGTGGTTCACTTCAATGTCAAGTGAACTTTTTTTTTGGGGGGGAACAGTCTTGCTTTGTCGCCCAGCCTGGAGTGCAGTGGCACAATCTCGGTTCACTGTAAGCCCCGCCTCCTGGGTTCAAACAATTCTCCTGCCTCAGCCTCCCGAACAGCTGGGATTACAGGCACCTGCCACCACACCCGGCTAATTTTTGTATTTTTAGTAGAGACAGTGTTTCACCATGTTGGCCAAGCCAGTCTCGAACCCCTCACCTCAGGTGATCTGCCGGCTGTGGCCTCCCAAAGTGCTGGAATTACAGCTGTGAGCCTGTATAGGTGTTAGCCTGAACTTTTTTTTTTTTTTGAGAAGGAGTCTCACTCTGTCACCCAGGCTGGAGTGCGGCGGCACGATCTCGTCTCACTGCAACCTCTGTCTCCCAGGATCAAGCGATTCTTCTGCCTCAGCCTCCTGAGTAGCTGGGATTACAGGCACGCACCACCATACCCAGCTAATTTTTTGTATTTTTAGTAGAGACGGGGTTTCACCATCATGGCCAAGCTGGTTTTGAACTCCTGACCTCAAGTGATCCACTGCCTTGGTCTCCCAAAGTGTTAGGATTACAGGCGTGAGCCACCGCACCTGGCCGAGTGTGAACTTTTAAGAGCAGCAGGGGAGACTGAGTCGCAGGGACACGGAGGAAGAGGCCATGTGAAGAGATGGAGGCAGAAATTGGAGTGGTGCAGCCCCAAGCCAAGGAGTGCCTGGATCCACCAGAAGTTGCAAGAGGCAGGAAGCCTCCTCCCCTGGAGACTCTGGAGGCAGCGCAGCCCCATGGATGCCTTGGTTTCTGACTTCTGCCTTCTAGAACTGTGAGAGAATAAATGTCTGTTGGCTTAAGCCAGTAGTTTGTAGTGACTGGTTACGGCAGCCACGGGAAACTGACACTCACCCAGCTCACGTTTCTAATTTTTTTTTTTTTTTGAGGCGGAATCTCCCTCTGTTGCCCAGGCTGGAGTGCAGTGGAGCCATCTGGGCTCACTGCAACCTCCGCCTCCCAGGTTCAAGTGATTCTCCTGCCTCAGCTTCCTGAGTAGCTGGGACTACGGGTGTGCACCCCTACACCCGGCCAATTTTTGTATTTTTAGTAGAGACGGGGTTTCACTATGTTGGCCAGGCTGGTCTTGAACTCCTGACCTCAGGTGATCCGCATGCCTCAGCCTCCCAAAGTGCTGGGATTATAAATGTGAGCCACTGTGCCCAGACTCAGCTCATGTTTCTGAAGCACCATAAATACTCCTTGGTCATGACTCCCAGGATTGGAGGTCTATACAAGGGCCTGAGGCTTCCAAATGTGCCCAAACTTTCCCATCCAGCCCTTATTCTGCCGCTCCCATGATGCACCACTGCTCCATCGCCCATGTAGGAAAGGGCAGCACTGGGCGGGAACAGCTGTGGGCTCTTCACTAAGTAGGTGCTAAACACATCAATATAACTGAAGTGAGGCCAGATATACAAGTACAGTCACTGCCTTCTTCTCAGCGCTTACCACGGGCACAACCCCCTGGCTTCGTGGCCTTGAGTAAGCCACTCGGCATCTCCGCTCCCTGCAAAATGTTGTCAAAAGGTGAGCCTCAATGTTCTTACCTATAAAGTGGGGATGATAACAGTACAATCGAGGCCACGTGCAGTGGCTCACGCCTGTCATCCCAGCACTTTGGAGGTGGATGCAGGCAGATTGCTTGAGCCCAGGAGTTTGAGACCAGCCTGGGCAATATGGCATGACCCCGTCTCTGCTAAAAATACAAAAATCTGCCCAGTGCAGGGGTGTGATCCCGTTGTCCCAGCTCCTCAGGGGGACTGAGGTGGGAGGATCACTTGAGCCTGGGGGGCAGAGAGCTGTAGACTGCACTCCAGCATGGGCGACAAAGTGAGACACTGTCTCAAAAATAAAAACAAGGCTGGTCGCGGTGGCTCACACCTGTAATCCCAGCACTTTGGGAGGTGGGTGGATCACGAGGTCAGGAGATCGAGACCATCCTGGCTAACATGGTGAAACCCCATCTGTACTAAAAATACAAAAAATTAGCCTGGCGTGATGGCAAGTGCCTGTAGTCCCAGCTACTTGGGAGGCTGAGGCAGGAGAATCGCTTGAACCTGGGAGGCAGAGGTTGCAGTGAGCCGAGATTTCGCCACTGCACTCCAGCCTGGGCGACAGAGTGAGACGCCGTCTCAAACAAAAACAAAACCCAAAAATACCCAGTACAATCCTGCAGTTAATTTAGGGGGATTAAAGGGGGATACAGAGACCTTGGCATAGCACTGAGTGTTATTAAGAAGTGCTGTCTTTTCCCTTCTCCGGAGACGCTATCCCTCCAAGTGAGCAATGATTTGTTAATTTTTCTTCTTTCTTTTTCTTTCTTTTTTTTTTTTTTTTTGACGGAATCTCGCTCTGTCGCCCCAGGCTGGAGTGCAATGGCACCATCTTGGCTCACTGCAACCTCTGCCTTCCAGGTTCAGGCGATTCCCGTGCTTCAGCCTTCCAAGTAGCTGGGATTACAAGCGCCCACCACCACGCCTGGAAAATTTTTGTATTTTTAGTAGTGACAGGGTTTCACCGTGTTGGCCAGGCTGGTCTTGAACTCCTGACCTCAGGTGATCCACTCCCCCTCAGCCTCCCAAAGAGCTGGGATTACAGGCGTGAGTCACTGCACCTGGCCTAATTTTCTTCTTTCTTCAACAGTTACCTTCCACGTGTAGGCCCCATGTGGGCTGGAGGACAGAGCCATTTCCAGGCATTTGTTGGCCTGAGTCACTCTAGCTTTTAGAGGCTCAGCCTATATCATCTCCAACATGAATGCACCCTTATCAAAATTTATCCCCTAAAAAATTCTGAAAAGATTTCAGCCCAGGCACAGTGGCTCATGCCTGTAATCCCAGCACTTTGGGAGTCCGAGGCGGGTGGATCACACGGTCAGGAGATCGAGACCATCCTGACTAACACAGTGAAACCCCGTCTCTACTAAAAATACAAAAAAAAAAAAAAAAAAATACCCGGGCGTGGTGGCAGGCGCCTGTAGTCTACTAGGGAGGCTGAGGAAGGAGAATGGCGTGAACCTGGGAGGCGGAGCTTGCAGTGAGTCGAGATTGCGCCACTGCACTCCAGCCTGGGTGACACAGCGAGACTCCGTCTCAAAAAAAAAAAAAAAAAAAAAAAAAATTCTGAAAAGATTTCTATAATTTTGCCTTTGAATTTTCTTGGCTACGTGACTCTGCCTTTGCTAGTCTTGGAGAAAATACATAACCTCTGTATGCCTCGGTTTCCTCATGCATAAAACAGGAATAATGATGGCTCTTAAGTCATAGAATTCAGTGTGTTGACATATGTAAATTCATAACACCATGCCCAGCAGAGGTAAGTCCTGAATACATGTTTGCCAAATAAACTAAAATACCAGTAACTTTCAGTTTCTGATTTCTCATCGACCATCTGGCACTCTCAGAATTCTTGCTACGTGAGAAAATCTAACCCACAAAGAGTTTTCAAATGTAGTAAAACTTTATAAATATCAAATCGAAAAGATGACATAACCTTCCATCTTGTAGGTATTTAATGAAATGTCTATTAATTTTAATTTTGCCATTTTATTTTTGCATTTTACAGTAGTACACAATGTTAATTATTAACACAGTATTCATCGCCCCTCAAAATTCTGTGAGCTCCAGCCCTGTGAGCCTAACCAATAATGTAGCATCAGCAGGGGCAGAGGTCACACAGATGCCTCCAAGGGGGCTGATTCTGAGATGACCAAATGGAGGCAATGACCAGACCTATTGCCCAGTCCCACCTGGCTCTGCGCACCAAAGCTGTGGGGGTGGGGAGATGCCAGGGAGCTGTGTTAGCAGAAGTCAAAAGGTTCTGTCCAGAGACAGGTAGGTCAGGTTCACCTGGATCACAGCCATGACCAGGCAGGAGGCAGAGGGTGCCAAGGCTGTGTGTTCATGGACAAGGGGAACATCTTCTGAACTGGAGCCTCAGGGGGCAGGAAAAGGGGAACAGGCTCTCCAGCTCTCCCTGCCCTGGCCCACCACCCTACCTGTTCTCCCATGATGTCGGGTCTGGAGAGGCCCAAGGGGATATCTAGTTTAGCCTCCTTCTCATTGACAGATGGAGCAGGGCTCTGGAGCAGAAGGGATCTGCCTGGTTCAGGCTGCACTGGTCTCAGGTGCCCCTGCCCTGGAGCACCCTGCGTCTCCACTTCACTTCCCAGCAATGAAGCTGTCCTGTGTTGCATGACATAGGTTTTCTTCCTTCAAAACAGCATTCCAGGGCTGGGCGCAGTGGCTTATGCCTGTAATTAATCCCAGCACTTTGGGAGACGGAGGTGGGTGGATCACTTGAGGTCAGGAGTTCGATACCAGCCTGGCCAACATGGTAAAACCCCGTCTCTACTAAAAACACACACAAAAAATTAGCCGAGTGTGGTGGCACACGTCTGTAATCCCAGCTACTTGGGAGGCTGAGGCAGGAGAATCGCTTGAACCTGGGAGGCGGAGGTTGCAGTGAGCCGAGATCGCGCCATTGCCCTCCAGCCTCAGCGACAAGAGCAAAACTCCATCTCAAAAACAAAACAAAACAAAAGAAAAAAACACAGCATTCCAGGGCTGGGTGTCTGTAATCAATCCTAGCACTTTGGGAGATGGAGGTGGACAGATAACTTGAGGTCAGGAGTTCGAGACCAGCCTGGGTAACATGGCAGAACCCCCATCTCTACAAAAATACAAAAAAAATTAGCCAGGCATGGTGTCACATGCCTGTACTCCCAGCTACCTGGGAGGCTGAGGCAGGGGGATAACCTGAGCCGGGGAGATGGAGGCTGTGGTGAGCTGTGATCACGCCACTGCGCTGCAGCCTGGGTGACACAGTGAGACTCTGTTTCAAAACAACAACAACTTAGCATTCCACACTCTGCTTTCCAGTGGACCTTCCCACCTTAAGCCAGAAAACAGATGAGTTAATACCAGAGTGTACACTGATATCTCTTCCTTCGTGGCTACGGGAGGGTTGGAATCCTGGCTCAGTTCTGATTTGTTGTGTGATTTTTTTTTTTTTTTTTTTTTGATGGAGTTTCCCTCTGTCGCCTATTTAAAGTGCAGTGGTGTGATCTCGGCTCACTGCAACCTCTGCCTCCTGGGTTCAAGTGTTTCTCCTGCCTCAGCCTCCCGAGCAACTGGGATTACAGGCGTGTGCCACCACACCCAGCTAATTTTTGTACTTCTAGTAGAGACAGAGTTTTGTTTCTTTTCTTTTCTTTTTTTTTTTTTGAGATGGAGTCTTGCTCTGTTGCCCAGGCTGGTGCAATGGTGTGATCTCAGCTCACTGCAACCTCCACCTCCTGGGTTCCAGCGATTCTCCTCCCTCAGCCTCCCAAGTAGCTAGGATTACAGGTGCCCGCTACCACGTTGGACTAATTTTTTTTGTATTTTTAGTAGAGACAGGGTTTCATCTTGTTGGCCAGGCTGGTCTTGAACTCCTGACCTCAGGTGATCCACCCACCTTAGCTTCCTAAAGTGCTGGGATTACAGGCATGAGCCACCGTGCCCAGCCCAGAGACAGGGTTTCACCATGTTGGCCAGGCTGGTCTTGAATTCCTGACCTCAGGTGATCTGCCTGCCTCAGACTCCCAAAGTGCTGGAATTATGGGCATGTGCCACCACGCCCGGCCTGCTGTGTGATTTTGAACATGACTCAACCTCTCCGGGTTTTGCTTGCCCCCGCTAACACATGAAGAAAAAACACTGGCTGCCTTCCGGGGCTCAGCGGTTCTAGTTGTCCACATCCATGAAGCTCCGGGCATACGGCAGGGCCTCAGGAAACATTAGTATGTATCTCCCGACCCCTAATCCCATCAGGTGCTTCCTCTTTCAAAGTGTCTTCTGAATCTTTTATTCTCACCAAGGTGTCATGCCTAATAATTTTTTTTTTTTTTTTTTTTTTAAGACAGAATCTCTCTCTGTCACCCAGGCTGGAGTCCAGTGGCACGATCTCAGCCCACCACAACCTCTGCCTCCCGAGTTCAAGCGATTCTTCTGCCTCAGCCTCTCGAGTAGCTGGGACTACAAGCACGTGTCACCATGCCCGGCTAATTTTTGTATTTTTAGTAGAGATGGGGTTTCACCATATTGGCCAGGCTGGTCTCGAACTCCTAACATCATGATCCACCCACTTCAGCCTCCCAAAGTGCTAGGATTACAGGCGTGAGCCACTGTGCCCGGCCAACCTAATAATAATTTTAAGGCTACTCCCTCCAGGGGAATTTTAGCAGGGATCTGTTAAAAAAAAAAAAAAAAAAAGGCAGATCACTTATGGCAGAATTTCTGACAACATCTGAGAATGAGAAAATATTTTGTGTGGAGTTAGGTTAGGTGGGGGTGTTGGGGTGGTGCAATGGTGTGGCAGGGAGGAAGGGAAGCAACTGAACCTTTTCAAGTAGCGCCTCTATCTTTGTAGCAGGTGAGAAAAGGCCCGTGTTGGAGGGGGCTGCTGCAGTCTAGGCCTGGGGATGATAGCTGGGTTTCATCTGTTTTCCAGGTGAGAAGCAGGGATTCCCAGCAAAGGAGAACCATGAGTCACGGGGAAAAGTCTGGCCGGAAGCTGCTGACACACATTATCACAGGACCACGGCAAGTATGTTAACGATTTCCAAGGGTGGATGGGAGAGCCCTGGAACCTGGCCTTCGGAACATGAGCTCATGGACCTGAGATTGGAGCTGTTTATACCTAACGCGACTGGGAATTAGTTATCTTTTCTCCTTGGGGACCAAGGAGAAAAGATGAACAACTGGAGTTTAATAACAGTCTTGCAGAACGTTAAAGCCAGGAGCTATCTCAGAATCAGCCAGTCCCACCACCTCCTATACAGACTGTGACGTGAACTGAGGCCTAGACAGGAGAGGGTGGTGGCCAGGGCCTCGAAGCTCAACTGGCAAGTCTCTGGGCCTGTCAGTCACTTAAAACATGGCGGGGGAATTCTAAAGAAGCTTTTGTGGCAGGGCGCGATGGCTCACACTTGTAATCCCAGCACTTTGGGAGACCGAGGCAGGTATATCACTTGAGGCTAGGAGTTCAAGACCAGCCTGGCCAACATGGTGAAACCCCACCTCTACTAAAAATACAAAAATTAGCCCCACATTGTGGCGGGCACCTGTAATCCCAGCTACTCGGGAGGCTAAGGCAGGGGAATTGCTTGAACCTGGGAGGCGGAGGTTGCAGTGAGCCGAGATTGCGTTACTGTACTCCAGCCTGGGTGACAGAGCAAGACTCTGTCTCAAAAAAAAAAAAAAAAAAGAAGTTTTTGTTCTTAACACTGTCTGGCTCTTTGAATAAGATCAGCCCAAAGCATTTGGAGATAAAAAGGTGTGCTGTCGGACACCGCTGTTACAATAGTGTAGAGGGATGGCATTAGGCAAACCCCAGGCAGGAACTCTGAAAAATGAAGCAACTGACCTATTAAAGCAATTGGATTGTGGTTGTTTTTTCTTTCTGCTAAACTTTGCTTGATTGTTGTTCTAAGTGTTTGCAAAATAAACCTCAGGGATAGAAGCGCTTAGGTGGAGAGCTGACACAATGCCCTCATCTCAGGCTTGCCCATGTATTGGTATCGCTGCTGTAATAGTTACCACAATGTTATTGCCTTCATGCATTTCCAGTTCTGCAGGTCAGAAGTCCAACTGGGGTCTTGCTGAGCTAAAGTCAAGGTGCAGGCAGGGCTGTGTCGTGTCTGGGGGCATCTGTAGGAGAATCTGTTTCTTTGCCTCTTCCAGCTTCCAGAAGCTGCCTGCATGCCTTATCTTCTGGCCCCTTCCTCCCTCTTCAGTGCCAGCAACATTGCATTTACCTGACCATTCTTGTGTTGTCCCATCTCTTTTTGACCACAGCCAGGAAATGTTCCCCGATTTTAAGAATTTATGTGATGAGATTGGGCCCACTTGGATAACCCAAGATAGTCTCCCTATCTCAATGTCTGTACTCTTAGGCCCTGTGTGGCAGCTCATGCCTGTCATCCCGGCACTTTGGGAGCCCAAGGTGGGCAGATCACTTGAGGTCGGGAGTTCAAGACCAGCCTGGCCAACATAGTGAAACCCTGTCTCTACCAAAAAATACAAAAAATAGCTGGGTGTGGTGGCGCGCACCCTTAGTCCCAGCTACTCAGGAGGCTGAGGTGGGAGGATGGATTGAGCTGGGGAGGTGGAGGTTGCAGTGAGCTAAGATCGTGCCACTGCACTCCAGCCTGGGCAACTGAGTGAGACCCTGTCTCAAAAACAAACAAACAAACAAACAAAAAATCACATCGGCAAAGTCCATTTTGCCAGGTAGGGCAACATATTCACAGGAATTAGGGTGTGGGCATTTTTGGGGCCATTATTCTGCCTATGTACTTTCAATTCTATTTTATATTCTGAATATTTGTATACAGAAAAGTGCATAAATAATTACAAAATGCCAGCTATATATATATATTCCATACATATATTACATATATATAACATATCTATTACATATAAACATATATTACATATATATGTTATATATATATGTATATATATATATTTTTTGTTTTGAGACCAGGTCTCACTCTGTTGCCTAGGCTGGAGTGCAGTGGTGTGATCGCGGCTCACTGCAGCCTCGACTTCCCCACCTCAAGCAATCCTCACACCTCAGCCTCCTGAGTAGCTGGGACCACAGGTGTGTGTCATCACACCTGGCTAATTTTTTTTTTTTTGTAAAGATGAGGTCTTGCTATGTTGGCCAGGCTGGTCTCAAACTCCTGGGCCTAAGCCAGTCTCCCTCCTGCCTTGGCCTCCCAAAGTGCTGCGGTTACAGGTTTGAACCACAGCACACGGCCTTTTGATTTTCTAACTTTTTTTTTTTTTTTTTTTTTTGAGATGGAGTCTCGCTCTGTTGCCCAGGCTGGAGTGTAGTGGCACAATCTCGCCTCACCGCAACCTCTGCCTCCCAGGTTTGAGCGATTCTCCTGCATCAGCCTCCGGAATAGCTGGGACTAGAGGTGTGCGCCATTACGCCCAGCTAATTTTTGTATTTTTAGTAGAGATGGGGTTTTGCCATGTTGGCCAGGCTGGTCTCGAACTCCCGACCTCAGGTGATCTGCCCACCTCAGCCCCGCAAAGTGCTCGGATTACAGGCGTGAGCCACCACGCCCAGCTGTGCAGCCTTTTAATTTTCATAAACTGACCACACCCGTGTAACCAGCCCCCAGATCAAGAAACAGAACATGCTCTGTAGCCCCAGAAGTCCTGCTCTTGCCCTCTTCCCGTGCACAGTGTAATTTAGCATTTGTTGACATTAGAAAATTCTGTGTATATGTGAGGTCAGGAGTTCGAGACCAGCCTGACCAACATGGAGAAACCCCATCTCCATGAAATTAGCCGGGCGTGGTGGCGCATGCCTGTAATCCCAGCTACTTGGGAGGCTGAGGCAAGAGAATCGCTTGAACCTGGGAGGTGGAGGTTGCGGTGAGGCGAGATTGCGCCATTGTACTCCAGCCTGGGCAACAAGAGTGAAACTCCGCCTCAAAAAAAAAAAAAAAAAAAGAAAATTCTGTGTATAGGTAATACCTGGAGTATTATTGAAGTACAAAGGAGAGAGCCCAAGCGATGTTTGTTTATTTATTCAACAGATATTTTTCTGGCACCAGTCCTGGGCTGGGTGCCAGGGGAAGTGGGATGAATCGGTTCAATGCTGGTCATATGACACAGAATCCACGGAGGCAACTGTGTGCAGGAGGGTGGGGTGGGGAAAGGGGGTTTGTGAAGCAAATAAGAACACGATGCATTGGCCAAGCGTAACCAGGCAATGCGGGTCCCAAAGGCAACTACAGTTGTGGAACAGAAAGGATTTCAGGCCAAGGGAACACTGTGGGCAAAGGCATGGCAGTGGGAACAGGCAGGGGGTGCTGTGGGGTTTGGGGAGGCAAAGAGGGATGTGACTATTGGACTTGACAGCCTTGGAGGACTCGCTCATGCTGTCTGATCCACCATCCCCAGTTCTCATGTCCACCAGCCCAAACCCCAGCTCTCCAGATGCAGAACCAGAGGCCTCAGCCCTCATGCCAGTGTCCTCATTTTACAGACAGGGATGCAGGCCCACTGGGGAAGAGAAATACACCCGAGGCTGGTCGCGCACTTCATTCATTCCCTCACTGCTCACCTTTCTACAGAGCCCTCCTGGGCCTGGCGCTGGGGACACAGAGGGGTCAGACGTGGCTCTGCTCTGAAGAGTTCAGGGGCCAGTGGCACAAAACTGGGGCAGAGGCCTGAAGCAGGATTCAGATCCCCTTTCCCTTCTGGGGCTCTGCCCAACACCACGGCTCCTTCTCGCCGTGCCTCCCAGGAAGACCCCTACGTCCCTGTCAGACCTCTCCATCATTCTTCGTTTGTGCAGCCTACATTTTTTTTCTTTCTTTCTTTCTTTTTTTTTTTTTCGAGATGGGGTCTTGCTGTGTCTCCCAGCTTGGAGTGCAGTGGTGAGATCTCGGCTCACTGCAGCCTCCACCTCCCCCGTTCAAGCAATTCTCCTGCCTCAGCCTCCAGAGTAGCTGGGATTACAAATGTGTGCTACCATGCCGGGCTAATTTTTGTATTTTTAGTAGAGATGGGGTTTCACCATTTTAGCCAGGCTGTTCTGGAACTCCTGACCTCAGGCAGTCCACCTACCTCGGCCTGCCAAAGTGTTGGGATTACAGGCATGAGCCACCGTGCCCAGCCTGCAGCCCATATTTATTTATTGGGCATCTAATGTGTGCCAGGCAATGTTCTGGGTACTGAGACAACAGCTGTGTAGTAAGACAGGCCCCTCCCTTGGTGGAAAAGACAATAAGCAAACCCATAGGTATCCGATGTGTCGGGAGGAGGCAAGTGTCACCCTGTGAAAGAGAAACAGACTAAGGGAAGAGAGAGGGAGGGAAGGCGGTCAGGGGAGGTTCTTTGAGGAGGTGACACTCGGGACACAAAGGAAACAAGTTACACAGGAATGGGGAAAAGAGGACTCTAGACAGGCGAAAGGGGGGCCTTGATGGGTCTGGGGGTCCACACGGAGGCTATGAATGCAGGGAGTGATGTAGATTTAGCTTTGGGGAGACCTGGAAATCAATGCTGGTCTCTCCATCTCCCCCTGTTCTTGGAAATGGACCACCAGGCGTGAGGTTTGGGGAGGCCACTGGCTGCTTCTTCAGGGTCTTCCTGTATCAGCCACAACCAGCACACGGAGGGATGCTGGCCAGACCTGGCTTCATCAGGATGACACGCCCAGCTAACTTCATACCTCCCGCTTCATCAACACTCCCCCATGTTGGGGAGGCGAGGCAGGGAAAGGTTCCCCCATGGTGCAGCTGAGGAAATGGAGGCGCAACACTCCGCACTGTGCCAGGTGCAAAGGAGGGGGGCCGGAAGGGCTTAGCCATGGTGTCCCCCAGGAGACCACCTTCTGGGGGCAGGTGACCTCTTCAGGGGTTCTGCAGAGGAAGTTCCCAGAAGTCAGCCGAGGAGACTTGGTGGAGGTGGCAACGCACAGGGCGGGTGACAAAGTACACATCCCGTGGGGCAGCAGCGGGGGAGGGGAGGGGGCCCTGAAGGGGCGGCGGGAGGGGCTCAGAGGCATGATCCTGCTGGCAGGGCGTTTAGGACCGTGGGTGGAGGAGGGACCCCGCGAGCGGTTTGAGGGAGGGAGTCCTGGGCATCCGAAGATTGGCGGAGACTGACCGTTTGGAAGTGGGCGGGGCCACGGAGGTCAGGGGGCGGGACCAGGGGGCCGGGGGTGGGTCCGGGCCGTTCAGAGGCGGGGCGGGAGGAGACAGGGGCGGGGCCTAACCGGGGCGGGGCCGGGCCGGGGCGGGGCGAGCGGAGCTGGGGGCGCGCGGGTGGCGGCGGCGCGGAGGTGTGCTCGCCGGTGCTGGGCTTGGCGGGTGGTGGCGGCGGCGGCGGCGACGGCGACGCGCACAGAGGCGGACTGTGGCTTCCTTGGTGCTCGCGGCGGGCTGCGTCGGGGCGGGGGCGGCGGGGCGCGCCAGGGGCCCCTGCGGGCGCGGCGCAGGCGATGAGCCGGGGCCCGGCATGGCCTCCGCGCGGCCGCCGGGCCAGGCCTGCGCCTCGGCGTCCGCGCCTGCGGGGCTCCGGGCCGGGCCGCCCGCCCTCCCCGCCGCCGCCGCCCCCGAGCCTGCTGGCGGCGCCGAGGCCGAGGAGCGCTCGCTGCAGCACATGCTGCGTGCCATAGCGGAGGAGCGCGGCCGCCTTAGCCTGCGCCGCGAGGTCTGCGGCCTCGGTGAGTGGGACCCGGGGGCGAGGCCGGGCCGGGGGAGGTGAGCGTCTCCGGGGCCGCCTCTGCGCGTCCGTGTCTCTGCGCGGGTGTCGTGGTCTCTGGGTCTACCTGGGTACCCTGTCTTCCTCCATACCTCCCCCGCCCCTGCATCTGGGTCTGTCTCTGCTTTTCGTCCTACGAGCGCCCCGCACCCCTGTGCCCGGGTCTCATTCAGAGTCTTCCCCTGTCAGTCCGTCCGGGTGTCTGTCTCACCTACCTCCTTCCTCTTCGTGCCTCTGCGGGTCTTCTTCCTTCTCCAGGAAGCCGCTCCGGGCCCTCAGCACGGCGGCAGGGAGTGTGGGCGTGGGATCTGGGTACACCCTTAGCCCAGCGCGGCAGGGTCGGGCCCTCGTTGGGCTCTGGGTGGACCTTGCTGCGAGCGTGCCCTGGCCACTGTCTCCTGCTACCCGAAGCCTTTGTCTTTCCGCACCCACCGGCCCCTCTCATCCCTTAGCTGTATCCAGGGACCTGTTGGGCAGTGGCCCCCAGAACCCGCCCGCTTGGCTGAGGGGCAGGGCCTGCTGCCTCTCGGTGTGATTCTGGGCTTTAAGTCATGGATCTACTAGGGGGCGTGGGATGGGGGTGCCTCGTATTGTTTGGAAGGGCCTGGGACTGCAGGTGTGGGTGGGGTCTCCCAGCCAGTGAGGTAATCCATTACTGATGGATCGTGCCCAGACTCAAGCCCAGGAGAAGCCCCCTCTTTTGTGGTCTCAGGTTCTTCATTTTCTCCATGGAAAAGACCCCTCCCTCCTCCGTGCAGGGAATGACTTCATACCACATTGTCAGCCACCCCCCACCCCACCCCCAGGCTAGACTGGGGATTTCTGAGGCGGTGACAGCATTGCTGAGTAGGGAATGTCAGCCTTCCAGATTCACCCCTTCATTCACCGTTGGGGAAACTGAGTCCCAGAGAACAAATGCATCCCCCTAAGGTCACACAGCCGCAGGGATATGGCAGTCCCAGGCATTCAGGGCCCCTCAGCAGGCCACACCCTGGAGGCTGGAGTGGGGAGAGGAAGTAAATTTGAATCCCTTTTGTAGGAGGCAGGCTTGGCATGGGAGGCTTCCCAGTGAGCAGGCCCCAGCCTAGCCTGCCCGGGTGAGCCTTTTCTCATGCAGGGGTGGGGTGGGGGGTGCTTATGAAGTGAAATGGACAAGAACTTCAATGGCTGACAAGGTTTCAATGGTTTCTTTCTGAAAAGGTGTCAAGATTTACTTTTGAGCAGAAATTGGAGCATGCTCATTCATTCATTCTGCAAACATTCATTGAGCACCTACTGTGTGCCACCCTGGCAGGCCCACCTGTCACCTGGCACCGAATATCTGAGCTGGGATGCATCTGAAGGACCATCTGCTGCAGGTCACTTGGCCCTGTTTGCTCAGTAGCTTCAAGCAGTCCCTCCCCACTCCCCTGTCCACACACAGCTACTGTCCTCTGACCACCTTTACCTGTGAGCACCTTCTCTCCTCTTTTAGGCAGCCCCTCCCACAAGGAGGCTGCAGGGCCATTCCCAGAAGAACAGTGAACAGTGAAAATGGCACCTAGCATTTACTAAGCACTTACTGTGTGCTGGGTGCTTTACTCATGCTGCAAATTTAATCCTGACACAATACTGACTTTGCCAGGGAGCAGTATTATCTCCATATCAGCGATGAAGAGCCTGAGGGTTAGAGAGAGAGAGAGAGGAGGCCTGCCCAGGGACAACCAATGAGGAAGCAGCATAGCTGGGACTGACCCCCTGCCAGCCTGACCTCAGAGCCTGCCCTCCACTCCCGGAATATCCCCAGCCAGCTCTTTCTGTGCCTACAATACTCACGCTGTTTCCTTGTCTCCTCTCCAGGCCTCCAGGCCTCCCGCACCTGCCAGGTCTCCCCTCTTCCCCTGCTGCTGAACTCAGTCCCTGCAGGGCTCTGAAGCAGAGAAAACCTGCTGTTTTCTCTGCCTGGAAAGCCGCCCCTAGTCATGTGCCCCACAAGCATCTCCAAGTTTTCCTTTAAGTCTCAGCTCCAATGCTGCCTCTCTGGGAACTCTTTCCAGCTCCCAGGCACACAGTCCTGTTCTGCCTGTGTTCTCTTTGTGCTAGGCACATGTTTGTTGGGACAATCAGGACGACTGTGGCCTTGTCATGGTCTGTGTGCTGTCTCCCCAGTTAGCAGGTGAGGCCTTCAAAGGCATCACCCAGTCTGATTCATCTGGTGCCCAGCATGGGGCACACACGGAGCAGGTGCCCAGTAAACATTTAGTGAACAAGTGAGAAAATTATTATCTGGACTGGCAGATGAAGGGCGTGGAGGGCCACGGAGATGAGAATCTTAACTTCTTAGAAGGGCTCATTTTTGGCTGGGTGTGGTGGCTCACGCAGTGGATCACAAAGTGTAATCCCAACACTTTGGGAGGCTGAGGTGGGCAGATCATGAGGTCAGGAGTTCGAGACCAGCCTGGCTAACAGGATGAAACCCCCGTCTCTACTAAAAATACAAAAAAAAGAAAATTAGCTGGGCATGGTGGCGGGCGCCTATAGTCCCAGCTACTCAGGAGGCTGAGGCAAGAGAATGGTGTGAACCTGGGAGGCGGAGGTTGCTGTGAGCCGAGATCGCACCACTGCACTCCAGCCTGGGCTACAGAGTGAGACTCTGTCTCAAAAAAAAAAAGAAGGGCTCGTTTTTCAGATGAGAGATTTGATGTTCAGCGAGGGGTGAGCTTACTAGGAACTTGATGCCCAGAGTGGAGCGCACCTCTCACCTCTCAGGTGTGAGTCCTGAGAGGAGCCAGAACACCAGCC
This sequence comes from Pongo abelii, assembly GCF_028885655.2. Classification (NCBI taxonomy): domain Eukaryota; kingdom Metazoa; phylum Chordata; class Mammalia; order Primates; family Hominidae; genus Pongo; species Pongo abelii. Next base: position 51,764,532 of record NC_085929.1, on the reverse strand, counting down.
CTGGAGCACTTCTGCGTCCACTGACTCATCAACACTCTCAAGCTATGGGGGCAGGGTTGTGTTTGATCATCTCTACTTCACCTCTGTGACAGCCTGTTAGATTTATGAATGAATTTAAATCTCCCAGATTTTTGTTGTTGTTTAGCGAAAGCTTGGGTCACTCAGAACCCTGCTGTGTCCTCTGAGGTTGTTTTGAAGGTGTCAGGGGAGCCTCAGGTGGAGGCGCTGGGCTTTGGTTGAGTGGTTGTCATTCTCTGAGTCAGTGTCTGTGAGATGGGACTAAGCTCCTGGCCCTCCCCACTCAGGGGTCATCGCTCAGCTCTCGTGATGAAAGGCACCTTGTAGATTTCACACCTGGCTTTCGAGGCTTGTCTGTGGCAGCCTCTGCAGTAGAAGGGGACTTGAGCACTTGCTCTGTACTGAGAGGGAGCAGGAGTGTTGGGCCCTGATCCCTGCCTTGTGGGAGGGCACAGTCCTTGGGGGAGACAGCCAGGAGCACAGGTCACTGTTAGCTGAAGTACAAACCCTGTTGGAAGCAGCGGGGCTGCGGCTGCCCAGAGCAAGATTTTGGTGTTACATCCACAGGACACTGCTCGTGACTCCAGGTCACAGATGAACTAGGTGATTCAGGACCCAGGTGTGCGATGCAGACCTTTGGACCGAAGGGGGACAAACCCTGCTACTTCTTCCCGGTGCTTGGGCCTTCTCCTGGGTCCTGGACCTCAGCCCAAGCACGCAGGCCCCCTTTCAACAGGGGCAGCCCACCCGACAGTTGGTCAGGTGACGTGGACGCGACCTGGGCCCAAGACCTGGTGTGAGTCCTGAGAGGTGCCATGAGCAGGTGGGGCCCACATCTGGCTGCTTGTCTCTGTGCCCTGCCTCAGCTGAGCATTCTTGGAGCAATTTGTGCCTGGCATTTGGGGCTAAGGGATTCTCCGTGTCTGGAGTGCTGCAGAGAAGGGGCATTTTATGTTCATTCTTTCCTTTTGTCTTTGGAGTAATCCTGTGGGCTAGATATGTGTTCTATTCTTCTCTTTGTCCTGATGAGGGAACACAGGTTGGGGGGAAGTAATGTGCCCCAGCTGCAAGGCTAGAAAGTGGCCGAATCTTGCTGAGCCCAAGCTCTTAATTGCTTGACCCTGCACAGAGGTGAGGCCCACCTAGACCTGTCCTCAGGGTGCTGAGGGTCTGGTGTTTCAGGTTGTGTGGCAGCCTGGCCACAGTGGATGGAGGCAGGGCCCCAGTGGAGCTGTGAGCACTTAGCCAGAGGCCACAGAGAACGGAGCCACCAGCGTGGCCCACGGGAGGGGTTTGTGGACAACGTAGTCTTCAAGCAGGGCTGAGGCTGGATGGGCTTGTGTGGATGGAGGAGCAGAAGCTCACTTTGCTCTAAGCGGGGCTATGGAAGTCGAGGCTGGAGTAATCCCTGGCTGAGAACTTGGTATTTCCCAGCCCTGGCCTCGGGAAGCCCTGCAGGTGTGATTTGTGGGGCAGCTGCACGGGAGGGGCCGTCAGTGCAGAGGATGCTGCGTGCCTGCCGCGAGCTGGTGCCTGACACCTGCCGCATTTCCTTCAGTCCCACTCCCGGAGAGGTGGGTTCTGTCTTGACCTCATTCTGCAGGTGAGGAAGCTGAGCTTCAGAGCGGGGAGGGATGTACCCACAGCCACATAGCTGGCAGGTGGCAGAGCTGCCATTCCAGCTGAGGCCCATCATGTGCAAATAGCCAACCCGGAAGGGTTTGTGGAATGGGCCAGAGGAGTGAGGGAGACGGCCTTGCCTCTGTGCTGAACACCTGTGTGTGCTAGGCCTGCGAATGGGGAAGAGCGCTGTGCACCCTTCGCCTCCCCCAACCCCCAGTCACTTTGCTAGGCTAGGTGTAGCTGGGCATAAGTGATGGGGGCTGGGGGGGCTTTAGTGGGAGGTGCCGCTGGAAAGGAAGACTGTGAGCCCTGGCTAAGCACTCCAGCCCTCGGGTCTCAGTGTCCTCATCTGTAGACTGGAGACCACAAACTCTCTAGGGACTTGGGGAATTGTATGAGAGAAGTGACAGGGAGTAAATTAGACGTGGCAGGTACAGGCTCAGCACAAACCCCTGGTGTGGAGTCGGGTGCGGTCTAGGCTGCTGTTATTATCCAAGATGCAAAGCACCTGGCCCAGTGCCTGCACGTGGAATCAGGGTTGTATTTGCGCCGTGACGCTCGGGCTGCTTTGAGTCAATGCGGAAGCTTTCCCTGCGCTCCTTGGGGCCCTCCAACCCCACGGCAGTCAGAGCTGGTTGTGGGCCAGCTCAGCGGGGAGGAAGTGTGGCCCTGTGGCATGGTGGGAGAGCCTCTTTCGGTTCCTGGGCCTATTTTAAGGGTTGTGGGTTCCGGACTCTGCCCCTTCCTGGGGCTGGAGCAGCCGAGGAGGCCCTCTCCTGAAGCTGAGACTGTGTCCTTCCGGGGGAACCTGAGGACGCTGGACCTTACACTTTAAAGAGGCCGAGGACCACAGCTGCACAGATGTCTTTGCAGCGGCTGCGTAGGCACCACTGGCCTGGGTAAGAATGCTGTGCTGCCCTGCTCAGGGGCCTTAGGGAGTCATTTCCGCCTCCGGCTTCCCGCCTTCTGCAGAGGAACTTCCATGGCATGAGCTGTCCCCTCACTGTCCTGGGTCTCCTTGCCTCCTTCATCGAGCTAGGGAGGCTCGTATCAGCCACACCACTAGGCTGCTCTAAAGAAGCCCCAAGCAGGAGACTTGTTAATCCTTGGATTTCCCAAAGAAATTTTTTTCTAATTAAAAAAAGTTATATGCACGTTACGGAAACTAGAAAATAGGAAACAATTATTCCTAGTTCCAATTACCCAGAGACACACTATTAACTTTGCAAAGTCTTGCCCTCTGATCTTTCCAGAGGTTTTTAAAAGAGTACTTGATCTTCTCTATACAGGTTTCTTAATCACGCTTTTTCATTTAAAGTTCCTAAAACATTTCCCATGTTGCTCAGACTCTAAACATTAAATGACTGCTCGAGAGTTGGGTGGGCATGCCATGATTTACTTAATTGGTCTCATGTGGTTGGAAACATAGCTCGGATCCAGTTTTCACTGTTACAAATAACTTGCAGCAAAGCTTTTTATACGTGCAAAGGTGTCTGTATTTGGAGTATGTCTTTAAGCTGGCAACCTGGGAGGCCATTTCTTGGAGGCTGTTGTGTGACCCGCAAGGGCAGGGGTAGGACCGTAGGTGGTAGACGGGTGTTCATGGGGCTGAAGGAGAACCCTTTTAGATAGCTTGTGTGGACGAGGAAGGAAGGTGAGCTGCAGAAGGTAGTGATGGGCGTCCCCGCCGAGGGCATGCAGGGAGCTGAGAAAGGATCCAGTCTCAGACTAGACTTTGGGCCCGTGCCTTGCAAGTCTGTGATCCTCTAACCTTGTCTTCTTACTTGAGAGCTCTTCCCCCTGGCGTTTCAGGCTTGTCTTCCCAGAGCAGGAAGCAGAGGCCCCCTCATCCCCATCGGAGGACTGTGAGGCCTGGGAGCTGAGCCCTGAGCACAGGCCAGGCCAGCTCCCCAACTGCACCCACACACACTGACCTTCCACTCCTGGTCACCCCTCACTGCAGGCCGCCCCAGCTTGCCGGGACCTCGGAGACAACAGAGACGTTTGCCCCTCAGGGTCAGTACATGTGCCCCGCCTCTGCCAAGGCCCCCGGGTCTCAGAGTTCAACCAGCGTCTCCCTGTCACTGCTATAGACAGGAGCTCTGCAAGCCCCAGTCCAGGCTCTCCCCGCTAAGGGTTCTGTGGGGTTGGGGAAGCCCTGGTGCATAGCTGCAGCCCCAGCCCCACTCTTCTGTCGTCTGGAGGCCTGTGTCCCTCTGGGCCTCCGATCCCTCCTGCATGCAGTGCTGGGCGAGGCAGGACCAAGTGGGACTTGTAAACAATACATCATCTAATCTCATAACCCCCGTCAGGTGGGAGTTAGCCTGTGTCTTACAGGGACGAAGCAGAGGCTCAGAGGGTTGGGTAGACCTTCCCTCGATCATTTCCAGCAGCTTGGGTCTGGTGCATTCAGCTTCCTGAGAGGGCAGAGCTCACTGCCCATCACCCAAACCCGGCTGTCCTGCCCACCTTCCCAGCATCCTGAGAGCAGCCACCAGGTCCCCTGCCACCTAGTGAAGGTCCTGCCACCCAGGTGGGCACCAGGGCTGTTCTGCAGCTGACTTAAAAGCGTGTTTTGACTGGATGTGATTTCCCAGACGTTCCAGGTGATGTCCGCCTCTGGGCCTTTATGGCTGCGGCTCCTGTGCTGAGGGGACCTTTCTCACCCAGGCCTACCGACTCCTTGGAAGTGGGGCTGCATGCCCTGCATGGCCTGTGCTGGGGAACTCGGCCCAGCACCTCTGCTTACTCGTTCCACTTGAACCTCAGCCTCCACTCCTTGGAACACCCCACCTGCCTCAGTCTACCCACTGTGTACCACACCGTGTCCAGAACACACAACCCTGGGGAGCTTTAAAACAAAATGCCCACTCCTTCCCCCGACCTGGGCATCTGAGTGAAAGTCCTCCCGGGGGGTCCTGGAGCCTGTGGTGTAATTCATTCCCTGTGCCTGGGTGTGTCAGCCTGGGTTGGTGGCCACTGGACTGTTTACCACCCCTGCCCCCATGTGATAGATGGGGCCACCGAGGCTCAGAGGTAGGAGGGACTGGCTGTGATGCCTTCCTCCACCTTCCTGATCTGGCCTGCTCCCAGCCGCCTGTCATTGGACCCACCTGAGCCCCAACGGCATGAACCTTAATGTCATTGACATTTATACCTGGCAGGGGGTGGGTGGGAAAATAAACGCTCCACAGGGTCCCTTCCTCACCCCCAGAGATACCTGTGCCCCTGAGTCAAAGCCAAACTCTGCACATCAGGGAGAAGGAGGCTGAGGTCAAGTACAGAGCCTGGCTCAGCCCCACCACATGGAGAGGCGGTGGGCCAGCCTTCCCTGGAGCCGGTCCCCGCCCGGCCCACTCTGCAGGATGCGCGTTCTCCTGGGAGAAGATGTGACTCCAGGCTTCCTGTGCCTGATGAGCTCTACCCTCCCAAGGTAGGGGGGCAGTTTGCTCCCAGTGTCCCAGTTTCGGCTGAGGCAGCAGAATGCCCTCTGGGTCACAGCCTGTCCTGGGGGAGCTGGGATGGAGAGAGTCCCAGAATTCAACCAGCCTAGCCCTATCACTGACACAGACAGGCGAGACTCAGAGTGGACCCCGACTGACTCAAACGGTGACAAATCAGGAGGGCTGGCTGCCTGATCTCACCAGTGCTGCCTGTTGCCCCATGGTGCAGGTGAGGAGACCGAGGCCCGCGAACGACAGGCAGAGTTCCCTTACTCCACGTGTCCATCATCTTTAATGTAAAAAGGCTTTGTATTGGGATGTGCTTTGAATCTTGAAAAATGCTTTTCACACTTGGAGCAACACTTATGGCAGAGAAAGGGAGAAAAGCAGGGTACAAATCCACGTTATGAAGTGTGTGGATTATCCATGTAATTATGATAGAGAAATGCTGCCCTGCACACCCTGGTGTGTCCTCACAGCACTGCTGAGCAGAAGGCAGGAGGGGTGTCATCCCGTTTACAGAGGCGGACCGGGCCTCAGAGTGATAGGTGGACCTGGGGTGAGGTGGCCCTGGACTAGGCTTCTGCCTTCTGGTTCTTTCTGAAACCTTGCTTCATACGCACCTTTCCAGCAACAACAGCCATTCAAGACCCTTGTGCCTGTTAATTTCTTATGTTTTTTTTTTCTTTTTTTTTTCGAGACGGAGTTTCACTCTGCCACCCAGGCTGGAGTGCAGTGGTGTGATCTTGGCTCACTGCAAGCTCCGCCTCCCGGTTTCATGCCATTCTCCTGCCTCAGCCTCCCGAGTAGCTGGGACTACAGGCACCCACCACCATGCCTGGCTAATTTTTTGTATTTTTAGTAGAGAGGGGGTTTCACTGTGTTAGCCAGGATGGTCTTGATCTCCTGACCTCGTGATCCGCCCGCCTCGGCCTCCCAAAGTGCTGGGATTACAGGCGTGAGCCACCACGCCTGGCGTGCCTGTTAATTTCTTAACTTCTCTGCTGTTTTTGCCCCTGTCTGAGTATACATTTTTATGTATTTGTAGTCACCATTGTGTCATTCGTGGAGGTCATATTTATTGAGCCCTGGAAGTGCAGTGCTGAATTAAGGTTGATCTGACTCCCGGGAGCTTGGCACTCCCTGGGGAGGGGGTGGTGGCAGGCAGGTACAGGCTGATCATTCATGCCTCTGGCTTCCCGCCCCTGCCTCTGTATCCTGTTGACACACATCGCTGGGACAAGCCCAGACATCCCTCGGATCTTCAGGCCCCACCGCCAATGTAGGAGGTGAAAACTGTCTTCCCACCTTAGGCTCATGGCTGAGGTTCCTATAACAAAAGGCAGAAAAGAGAAAAGTATAATTTCGTGTAAGTTTTACATGATACAGGAGCCTTCATAAGGAAATGAAAATCCAAAGAAATGGTCTCAACCTGTGTATTTTCTTTTTTTTTTCTTTTTTTTTTTTTTTTTTTTCCTGAGACGGAGTCTCAGATCTTGGCTTACTGCAACCTCTGCCTCCTGGGTTCAAGCGATTCTCCTGCCTCAGCTTCCTGAATAGCGGGAATTATAGGCGGCCACAACCATGCCTGGCTAATTTTTATGTATTTTTAGTAGAGAGATGGGGTTTCACCATGTTGGTCAGGCTGGTCTCGAACTCTTGACCTCAGGTGATCCACCTGCCTCAGTCTCCCAAAGTGCTGGGATTACAGGCATGTTGAGGCACCGTGCCCAGCCTCAACCCGTTTATTTTCTATGCTAGGTTTGATAAAGAAGCTGGTAATTGTGGAGGAGTCTGATTGGATAAAGAAGTGTGATCTGGGCTGGGAGAGGTGGCTCACTCCTGTAATCCCAGCACTTTGGGAGGCCAAGGTGGGTGGATCACAAGGCCAGGAGTTCGAGACCAGCCTGGCCAACACTGTGAAATCCCATCTCTACTAAAAATCTAAAAATTAGCCGGGCGTGGTGGCAGGTGCCTGTAATCCCAGCTACTCAAGAGGCTGAGGCAGGAGAATCGCTTGAACCCGGGAGGCGGAGGTTGCAGTGAGCCAAGATTGCTCCACTGCACTCTAGCTTGAGTGACAGAGCAAGACATTGTCTCAAAAAAAAAAAGAATGTGATCTGGTGGTAATAAACTGGGGGCACTTAGCAAGGCCTGTTTGTTGAGATTCTTCTCTCAACTAATCCCTGTGTCTTCAGAAATGAAGATGCTCTTTTCCTCCAGACATAGAGAGGGTGCCTTTCACATGAGGGTCTTATGACCTGCTTCAGGGAGAAGGGCGGGGGAGGGTGAGAGAGACCTTCCTGCTTCTGCTATTTTCTCAAATGCTAGCGTGTCGTATTTTGGGGTAACGTGGCCTGAACCCTATCACCAACTGCCCCTGGGACATCTGCTCCCACCTGTATGTGTCCCAGGTGCCTCCAGCTCAGCCTGACCAAGGCGTGACTCGCTGCCCGCCCCGTGTCTGCTCTCCTCAGCCGCAGGCCAAGAGTCAGCCCTCCCTTGCCCCTCAGCCAGCTGAGGTCCAGGCTGTGCTGGGCTGTCTCCTCTCCCCACCTGCATTGTCCCATATGTCCCCATGTGGCCGTTCCTGACTGTCATTGTCACCCAGGCTGGAGTGCAGTGGCACAATCTCAGCTCACTGCGCCCTCCGCCCACTGGGTTCAAGTGATTCTCCTGCCTCAGCCTCCTGGGTAGCTGAGATTACAGGTGCCTGCCACCATGCCTGGCTCATTTTTTGTATTTTTAGTAGAGACAGGGTTTTGCCATGTTGGCCGGGCTGGTCTTGAACTCCTGACCTCAGGTGATCCACCCGCCTTGGCCTCCCAAAGTGTTGGGATTACAGGCGTGAGCCACTGCTCCTGGCCCATGTTCACACCTTTAAGAACCTCTTGATGTCTGCCAGGCATATAGTCCAAGACCCTTGGTGACCTGCCCCAGCTGACCCCCTGAGCCCCAGCCGTAAGACTTGTTAGAGGGGGTTTCCCGAGGGCCCCTCCACACTCAGGCTGGAATCATCCTCCTCAACCCGTTGTTGGCGGAGAGGGGGGCCCTTGGCTCTAGGGCCCTTGTGTGTCCTCTTCCTGACCCTGGTGGAATCAGCCACCACTCCCCTTGTTCTTGGTGCCACCTGTCAATTCCTGCCCCTGTGCTGTGACACTGTGTAGTCCCCCGTGTGTGGCTCCTGTCCCTCTCCCATCTGAGCTTCCCTCCACGGCTCTGGCTTTTCATCCCTCGCACCAGCTCAGAGTAGACGGATGCCTGGGCGCAGGCCCCTGGGCGTGACAGGGGAGCTGCCTAGGGGCGTGTTTGGTGGTGGGGGTGTGGAGAGGGATCTTTCAGGTGAGTGGTTGGGGGGTGGAGAGGGATCTTTTGGGTGTTTGGTGGTGGTGGGTGGAGAGGGATCTTTCGGGTGAGTGTTTGGTGGTTGAGGGGTGGAGAGGGATCTTTCGGGTGAGTGGTGGCTGGGGGGTGGAGAGGGATCTTTCGGGTGAGTGTTTGTTGGTTGGGGGGTGGGGAGGGATCTTTCGGGTGAGTGGGGGGTGGGGAGGGATCTTTGGGGTGAGTGAGTGGTGGGGGTGTGGAGAGGGATCTTTCGGGTGAGTGGTGGTGGAGGGGTGGAGAGGGATCTTTTGGGTGAGTGGTGGTCGGGGGGTGGAGAGGGATCTTTCGGGTGAGTGTTTGGTGGTGGAGGGGTGGAGAGGGATCTTTCGGGTGAGTGTTGGTTGGGGGGTGGGGAGGGATCTTTGGGGTGAGTGGTGGTGGGGGTGTGGAGAGGGATCTTTTGGGTGAGTGAGTGGTGGTTGGGGGGTGGAGAGGGATCTTTGGGGTGAGTGGTGGTGGGGGTGTGGAGAGGGATCTTTCGGGTGAGTGAGTGGTGGTTGGGGGGTGGAGAAGGATCTTTTGGGTGAGTGGTGGAGGGGTGGAGAGGGATCTTTTGGGTGAGTGGTGGTGGGGGTGTGGAGAGGGATCTTTCGGGTGAGTGGTGGTGGGGGTGTGGAGAGGGATCTTTCGGGTGAATGTTTGGTGGTGATGGGGTGGAGAGGGATCTTTCGGGTGAGTGGTGGTTGGGATGTGGAGAGGGATCTTTCGGGTGAGTGAGTGGTGGTGGAGGGGTGGAGAGGGATCTTTCGGGTGAGTGTTTGGTGGTGGGGTGGAGAGGGATCTTTCAGGTGAGTGGTGGTTGGGATGTGGAGAGGGATCTTTCGGGTGAGTGAGTGGTGGTGGAGGGGTGGAGAGGGATCTTTCGGGTGAGTGTTTGGTGGTGGAGGGGTGGAGACGGATCTTTCAGGTGAGTAGTGGTTGGGATGTGGAGAGGGATCTTTCGGGTGAGTGAGTGGTGGTGGAGGGGTGGAGAGGGATCTTTCGGGTGAGTGGTAGTGGAGGGGTGGAGAGGGATCTTTCGGGTGAGTGGTGGTGGTGGGTGGAGAGGGATCTTTCCGGTGAAGAGGTGATCATTTGTTGGGGAACTGGCCCTTGAGCAAGGCATTGCCCACACAGGGCCCTGCCTGAGCAGAGGCGGCAGGAAAAGGGCAATGAAGGTTCACACTGTAATTTGCTGAGTCGCTTCCGAGAAGTCACTGTAGCCCTCTGGGCTCCGTTCCCCTTTGCAGAGTAGGACTGCTTGCTGCTCTATCTCTACCTGGGGAGGGAGCGAGGGTCGGACCTAGAGTCTCAGAGTGTGTCATGGAGGCTGCCTGTGACAGGTGGCAGAGCTGTGCCTCAGTTTCCTTTTATGAATTAGGGAGAAGAAGGTTGACCTGGTCACTGCTCACAGCCAAGGTTCTGGGACACATGTTCACTGGTCCACACTCTTAACCACTTGAAACCAAGCCACTTGTAAAAAGCACTATGGGCAGTCAGAAACCAGCTGCTCAGGGAGGTTGATGCTGTGTCTGCTGGGGTTCGGGGACATCAGAAGTGAAGGAAGCAAGACACGCGACAAGAATCACACCCCACTCTGGCCCCACAAAATAGAAATCGAACCCTGTCATCCCACAACCTTCACCCTTTGGGCTGTAGATTTCCTGCCCCAAACCCCCAGCTCTTATCTGCAGGTCCCTCCTGCCAGCCCACGGGTTGTCTGCGTTGGCCGGTGCTGACCTGGGCCATCCCTGAGACCATGCCTACCAGGGGTGTGGGGGTCTAGGATTCCAGGTTTCTCCTGATCCAGGGAGGAGGGAGCTGCCCCCGCACACAGTGGGAGCTCGTTAGCTGCTGCTCAGCTCCCGGGAGCCTTCTCCCTGCAGCAAACCCCGATGGATCCACCCCAGCCAGAGCTACTACTGCTTTAGGGTACAGGGATGAGGTCATCTGTATCAGAGGCTGCGACAAGAAGAAGGCTCTGCGTCCAGGATCCTTCCCTGAAGTTCAGCGGGGCCTGTTCTCTCCCAGGGACAGTTGGAGCCAGAGTAACTGCCATCCCCTTTACGGAGGGGATTTCATTTCCTCCAGTATTGTATCGGCAGCATTTCATTCCAGTGACAGCCCAGTGACGAGAGGGGTGTGGTGCCTGTTGGCAGAGGGAGACAGTGGGACTTACGCTAAAGCACTTGTGCAGGGTCCCATAGCAGCAGGGGATGCTGGACCTAATTCTCCTGGATTCGAGGCTGGCGCTGCCCTTCTCATGCTCAAACATATCCCTTTCTCCAGGGAAGGATGTTTGATGCCTTTTTTTTCCTGGGTGGGCCTGTCCTGGCATAGTGTACGAGGCAGGGCCCAGCCCCCTGGTTTTCACAATGAGTGGGTCTCAGAAGTCAGAGTAGAGGAGGGCTAGGAATGAGGGTTGGTGCGGGAGTGGGCATTTCCGAGGACGCTGCCTGCGGAGAGCATGAGATGGAGCAGGGGACTGAGACCCCTGGGAAGGCAGAGCCGCAGAAGCGCCCAGAAGGGGCCTTGCATCCTTGTCCTGTGTGGTGTGTCGTTGCCTTGCACCTAGTACACGTGGGCCTGCACACTGAGCACCTGCCGTGGGCCGGGTGCTGGGCACGGGTGGGTGGCATTGGCGGATGGGTCCAGTTGTGTGCCTGGCTCCCGGCTCAGGGCCTGGGCAGGGAGTGGAGGAGTGAGGGAGGAGGTGAAGCACGTGGTCTGGGTTCCTCCGCCAGGGTTTGGCATCTCTGCAGATATCGTGAGCTGGGGGCATGGGTGGGCCTCAGGGTTCAAGGGTTCTGTGACTTCCTCGTGTTGCAGAGGAGGAGGCAGGAGGAGGTGGAATGATGACTGGGCAGTGACCGGGTGGCCTCAAGCCCAGGCAGTGGAGGAAAGTGGGGGGGAAGCTGGTGGTGCTGGCTCCTGGCTGAGATGGGGCACCTTTGCGTGAGTGTCAGGAGAAGCCTGAGAAATTACTCAGGAAGTGGTCGGTCAGCTGGTCGCATAGGAGGCCATTTTCTGTGTCTGAGCAGAGCAGTGAGTTAGGAGCTTGGATAAGGCCCCCATGAGGATGATCTCACAGAAAACGGGAATTTGAATCTGGAGCCACTGTTTCAGCTTGATGATTGTGCTTAGGAGATACTGAAACTGTCCGGAAACAGCTGTGGGGTGGGGGGCGGCAGGTGCGGTGGTCACAGGAGGTGAGGGGTTTGTGGGAACTGTTGCTTAGAGGAGGATAAAGGACGCTTTATGGGAGCCCCAATCCAGCAGGAGCCTCCCCCCCATGCAAGGCACCTCGAGGTCAGGGTTTATTCCCCTTTGTCCCCCAGGACCTCATGCAGCGCCTGGGGCAGAGCAGGCCCGCAGAACTGGATGCGAAGCCCAGCTCCCACCAGCTTGCCAGGTGCCCGGACTTGAAGGCCTCGGTTTCCTTAACTGTAAAATGGCTATTAGGCGGTCACAGATGTGGCCTAGGGATTGTGAAAGCACTTCGAGGATTTCACAACGTTGTGCAAGTCTAAGCCAGGCCCATGAATAAAGTTCTGCCTGCCAGCAGCTGGGGGTGAGTGGAGAGGCTGCCGCGTGCTCTCTGAGCGCACTGAGGCTCGGCACATCCTGTGTTGTCGTTCACTGGCTCCCTGTGGTGGATACTGCCCTGCGCTGGGCCCCGGACGCCCTGCCAGCAAAGGGCCTTGTCTGGGTGGGGAGGGGCCCTCGGGACAGGTGGTTAGGAGCCAGGGTGACAAGCCTGCAGCGTGGAGCCAGGAGCGTGGCTCTGCAGGCAGGTGGGGCTGTGGCCTGGCCCTGACCCATGCCAGCGGAGTGACTGCAGAGCAGGCGCCTGGGCCTTGAGCCCCAAGTTCCTCATCAAGTGAATGAAGGGAATTGTTCTTACCTCTCAGGATCTTTGTGAAGACCAAGTGAGGCAACGTGGGCACGGGCAGCACTCGGGATGTCTTGCAGGGCCCCAGCTGGGTCAGGGAAGGCCGGTGCTGGGGTGGGGTGGTAAGGAAGGCACCCCGAGGGGGTGACTGCGGAGGTGGAGGTGGCCACTGAGCTGACTTGCACAGGCCAAGTTGGAATGGGCGCTGTGCCCGTGTCCTGTGCCCTGTGGTGTGGTCGAGGCCCTCCAGGGGATGCGGGGCGTTTGGTCAGGGAAGAAGGGCCGAGGCTGGCTGGAACATCGGGGACCACATGGCAGATGTCGGGGGCTGCCTGGAGAGCCTGGCTTGCCTGGTAAGGGAGCCTGGACTTCTTCCAAAGGAAGATGTGGAACCAGGCAGGGGTTTTAGGCACGCAACGTGGAGACCCCACGTTTCCCTTTGGTCAGAGGAGAGGGCATGGCACTGCTCACGTGGGGACTCAATGGTCCAGCTCCCCTCCTCCAAGTGCCTCGTCAGAGCAGCCAGGGGCCTCCCTGGACAGTGCCTTTGTTTTCTGTGCCCCGAGGGAGGGAGGCCCTCAGCTGGAGAGGCTCTGGGAGAGGCTCTGCGAGGCACGAGTGGATGAAAGGCCTATTGAGGGGCCACAGAAGCCCATTCAGCCAGCCCTGGCTGCCTGGGTGCGGAGGCTTCCAGAGGGCCAAGGGCCACCTGGACTCTCCCCAAAGGGGCCAGTTGACCCCCACCTTTGGACCGTGGCCAGGGCCAAGTGGAGTCTGTTGCTGAGCCCGGTGTTCTCTGGAGAGGACGCTCTCAAGGCCCTTGACCCAGACAGTCCCGGGACAGGCACCCAGCATCTGCAGGCCACCCCACGGCAGAGACGCCTTCTCAGCCCCCTCCCCACCAAACACTTCAGGGGTCCCCAGCCCTCTGGGGATAACACAGAACCCCTGACCCAGGGAAGAGGGCCCGGCCCCTCCAGCTCTTCTTCCCACTCCACTTCCTCAGCCTCAGGGCTGATCCACCATCCTGGCTTCACTCATCTTCCCCCCAGGGGAGCGTTGAATGCTGTCCACCTTTGCCTGCTTGATTCCTAGTTTTCCTTGAGTCCCCAGCTGACTGGAATTCCCTGTCCAGCCATCACCTTCCCCTACTGGCCCCTGCCACGGCTACCATCTCACTTCTGTCTTTGTTACTTATAAATACAGCCTGCTTCCACTGAAGCTGGGGATGGCGGGGGGAGAAGGGACCGCATGAGACCAAACTAACTGATGTGAGGACGAGTGGGTTCAAGCACCAGCTCCAACTGCGGGAGCCGGGCAGTCTCTCCCTCCTGCTGCGTCCTCATTTGTAAAATAAACTGCTTCAGTTGTGAGATCAAGAGCATCAGGCCCCAGTGTTTAGCACCATGCCTGGCACTACAGGAAGCCCTGGGTGTATTTGTAAACATGCTGTAGAATATTTGTAAAACAGGACAAAGTTATTCTGGCCTCACTTTTTTTTGTCTTTGTTTTGTTTGCAGGATGAGGGTCTGTGCACTGCACCACTCTTAACCCTTCACTGTGGACATGTGCGTGTAATTCCTTCAGTCTTTCCTCCTAGGCATTTTTTAAAAGAGACAGTTTCCTTCATTTAAGTATTCAGATATAATTTTGTGTCCTGGCTTTTTTCCTCTACCATGAGCATTTTTCCAAGTAACTGCATTGTTAGAAATGTTTTGGTTACTTTTTGGATAGGTAAACGTGCTCAGGGTACAAAATACAAAAGTTATGAGAGGGTTCTTAATGAAAACACTGAGTCTTTCTCCTTCATAGTTTTTCTCCCCAGAGGCCATGAGGACACTAGTCATGATGTAATAATACTTACTCACCCTGGGTGCTGGCTTGGTGGTGACCCTGGGTGCTTATCTGGTGCTGTTCCTGGGTGCTGGCTCTGTGCTGACCCTGGGTGCTTATCTGGTGCTGATCCTAGTTGCTGGCTCGGTGCTGACTCTGGGTGCTTATCTGGTGCTAATCCTAGGTGCTGGCTTGGTGCCAGCACAATTTTAAAGGCTTCACGTGGATGGACTAACTTTCAGCAACCCAGGAGGTAGATACCATTGTTACTGCCATTTTACAAGTCAGGAAACAGGCACCAAGAGTTTTGGATTTGTCTGTCACATGACCAGAACTGCTGGAGCCAGGATGGACCCTGACGATCTGGCTTTCTCACCTCCCTTCTCTTCCGCAGGCTCCAGCAAGCATTGGAGTCATGTTAAACGATTGGCTTTAATAGGAAAAACCTCTAATATTGGTCTGCTCTCCATTTTTCGCTTCGTTTATCCTAGAGAACTTTCCTCCTTGGAACAGATAGAGTTGCTTCAATCTTTTTTAATTGCTGCGTAGTATTCTGTTCTGTGAATGTCTTATAGTTAGTTTATTTAACTACTATCCCTATTGATAGGACAACTTCAGCATTTTGCCAACAGTGCTGTAATGCTGTAATAATTTTATGTAGGAGGCAGATAGTGAGACCACAGGGAAAAATTCATCTGTGGGATCACTGGGTCAGAGGTAAAATGCGTTTGTGATTTTGACCATCTGGTATTTTTGGCAGTTTACGTTCCTACTGCAGGATATAAAGTCCCTGTTTCTCCACATCCTCTTTGACCTGAAGTGTTGTCAGGTGTTTTGATCTTTGCAAATCTGATAGGTGGAAAGTAGAATTTTGAGGCTTTAATTTACATATCTCTAATTGTGTCAAGCTGAGCATGTTTTTGTGTTCTAAAACCACTTAATTGCCTTCTGCTTTCCTTGCCATTTTATTTTCTTATGCATTGTATACGACTTAGTATTTGTTAAGGAAATTGCCCTCATTTAAGAGTTCTGTCTATGTTTCCAGTGTGGTATTTGTTTTTTGCTTTGTTTGTGGCATATGTGTGTGGTGGTGGGGCACGGGAGTGGTTTTATTTCCCTATAGAAATTTTTAATTTTTGGCCAGGCCCAGTGGCTCATGCTTGTAATCCCAGCACTTTGGGAGGCTAAGGCAAGCGGATTGCTTGAGCTCAGGAGTTTGAGACCAGCCTGGGCAACATAGTGAGACCTCATCTCTACAAAAAATACAAAAATTAGCCACGTGTGGTGGCGTGCGCCTATAGTCCCAGCCACTTAGGAGGCTGAGGTGGGAGGATCACTTGAGCCTGGTGAGGTCAAGGCTGCAGTGATTGTGCCACTGGACTCCAGCCTAGGTGACAGAGTGGGACCCTGTCTCAAATAAAAAAAGAGAAATGTTAAGTGTTTATGTAGTTTGATTGATCATTCTTTTCGTTAATAGCTTTTATGTTCTCCTTAGAAAGCCTTCTCCCTCTCTGAGGGAATAAAAAATCCTCTCATGGTTTTCCTTTTTTATAGTTTTACTTTTAACATTAAAAGTTTTAATCTTTTTGGAATTTATTTTGGCTGGAACAGGGACCCAAGCTTATTCTTTTTCCTCAGCAGGCCACTTGTACCAAGACCAATTGTGGAAGAATAATCTGCATCCTACTGATTTGAAGTGCTGTCTTCATAAAAACTCTTGGCCAGGCACAGTGGCTCATGCCTGTAATCCCAGCACTTTGGGAGGCCGAGGCGGGCAGATAACCTGAGGTCAGGAGTTTGAGACCAGTCTGGTCACCATGGTGATACCCCGTCTCTACTAAAATAGAAAAATTAGCTGGGCGTGGTTGCGCGTGCCTGTAGTCCCAGCTGCTCAGGAGGCTGAGGCAGGAGAATCGCTTGAACCTGGGAGGCAAAGATTATTGTGAGCCAAGATCGTGCTACCGTACTCCAGCCTGGGCAACAAGAGTGAGCCTCCGTCTCAAAAAACAACAACAACAAGAAAAACCCAGTTATTGTGTGTTTGAGTTTTGTGTTTTTGCTTTCTATTCTGTTCCATTGATCTGTCCAGTCATGTACTGATACCACCTTGCTTTCATTAATCATTTAATTCATTTATTCAATTAGCAAATATTTATTACGTCGTATATGCCAGAAGCCATTCTGGAAACTAAATGTATAGCATTGAACAAAATGATCATAGAGCAAAAATAATCATGTCTTCATGGAGCTTAAGTTCTGGTAGGGCATCTGTGTGAAAACATACATCAGCTTTGGTAGGGCAGGTGTTGGCAAACTATAACCCCAAATCTAGACTGTTTCCTGTTTTTGTAAAGAAACTTTTATTGGAACATAGCCATGTCCATTTCCTTACGTATTGCCATGGCATGCCATTTCTTGATGTACTGCCATGCCATTTGCAGCTATGGTCTGCAAAGCTGAAGATATTTTCTCTCTGGACTTTCATGGAATTTGCTGACTCCTTTACTAGTGAAAGACTGAAAGTAAACAGAACAAATAGGCAAAATATATATTCGATAGTGACAAGTGCTGTGGAGAAAAATCAAGCTGGAAGTGGGATAGGGCATGTTGGGGGTGGGATTTGCAATTTTAAATCAGGTGGTTTGAGAAGGCCTCTCTGAGAAGGTGATATTTCAGTAAAGAGCCTGGGGGCAAGTCAGGAAATAAGCTTGGTGGAAGAATTTGAGCCGAGAAGTGATGAGAACTGATTTGTGTTCTAACAGTGAGCAGGGTGGAAATGCGGAGACCAGTGAGCAGGCAGTGATGGTGATATGGACCGGGATGGTGACGCTTAGCACAGGGTGGAAGCAGTGTTTTGTGAGAAGTGGATGGGGTTGGGGGAGCCGGGCACAGTGGCTCACACATATAATCCCAGCACTTAGGAAGGCCTAGGTGGGAGGATCGCTTGAGTCCAGGAGTTCAAGACCAGCCTGGGCAACATGGCGAAACCCTGCCTCTACAAAGAATACAAAACAGAGCTGAGTGTGGTATTGCATGCCTGTAGTCCCAGCTACTTGGGAAAGTAAGGTGGGAGGATCGCTTGAGGCTGGAGGTCGAGGCTGCAGTGTGTCATGATCATAGCACTGTGTTCCAGCCTGGGCAACATAGACCCTGTCCCAAAATAAAATAATAAATAGAAATCAAGAATGGGTGTTGAATTTGATTGAATGCTCTTCCAGCATCTGTGGAGATAATCCTGTGTTATTTCTCTTTTGAGCTCTAAATAGATATGAATATATTAATAGATTTTCTAATATTGAACCTTTTTTTTCCCGAGACCGAGTCTCTGTCGCCCAGGCTGGAGTGCCCCGATCTCGATCACTGCAACCTCCGCCTCCTGGATTCAAGCAATTCTCCTGCTTTAACCTCCCGAGTAGCTGGGATTATAGGCACCCGCCACCACACCCGGCTAATTTTTTTGTATTTTTAGTAGAGACGGGGTTTCACCATGTTTGCCAGGCTGGTCTCGAACTCCTGACCTCAGGTAATCCGCCTGCCTCGGCCTCCCAAAGTGCTAGGATTACAGACGTGAGCCACCGAGCTTAGCCTAAACCATTCTTTATTCCCAGTTAAATCCTGCTTGGCCAATGGCATATATTTTTAATAAGTTGCTGGATTCTTTTAAATACTATATTTAAGATTTTTGTCTTGACATCTGTAAGTGAGATTAGCCTGTAATTTTCTGTGTGTGTGGTCTTTGAAATCAATACTGTGCCTCCTTGTGAAAAAGAATTGGCATGTTTCTTAGGCTCTGAAGTTGTGTGAGTA
This sequence comes from Pongo abelii, assembly GCF_028885655.2. Classification (NCBI taxonomy): domain Eukaryota; kingdom Metazoa; phylum Chordata; class Mammalia; order Primates; family Hominidae; genus Pongo; species Pongo abelii. Next base: position 51,746,553 of record NC_085929.1, on the reverse strand, counting down.
GCCCTGAAGCTAGCTGTCTGTTTCCTGAAAATCTGATAGGATTGCCTTCCCAAAATCACTTCTTGGGCTGGGTGCAGTGGTTCACACCTGTAATCCCAGCACTTTAGGAGGCCGAGGCAGGCGGATCGCTTGAGCTCAGGCGCTCGAGACCAGCCTGGGCAACATGGTGAAACCTGTCTCTACCAAAAATACAAAAATTAGCTGGGTCTGGTGGTGCATGTCTGTGGTTCCAGCTACTCAGGAGGCTGAAACAGGAGGATGGCTTGAGCCCAGGAAATGGAGGTTGCAGTGAGCCAAGATCATGCAACGTTATTCCAGCCTGGGTGACACTGAGACTCCATCTCAAAAAAAAAAAAAAAAAAATCACCTCTTGGCCTGCTGTGTTAATGTACTTTTTTGGGGGGTAGTTCTTGGACATTTTTCTTTATTTAATACAGAACCATCATTTTTAATGGCTATAAACTATTTTAATTAGGGCTTTACCGTAACTTACTTGTGTGGTTTAATGGTTTAATCCTTTTCTAAAAAAGGATTGGGGTGGGTTTCAAGGAATGCCTCCTAAAGTCTAATTCGTGATTATTCCCAGGGTCTGGTTAGTGGAAAATGTTCCAAGTTATCATAGTAACCACAGTGGCAGTTGTCATTCATCGTTTCTAAGTGCGTGTTGCACTGCTGAGCACTGTGTAGGAGCTCATTTGGTCTCCGTGGTAACCGTAGGAGGCAGCTGTTCTGATTTTACTGATGACGAAACTGAAGGCAGGAGAGGTTCAGTCACTTACCCACGTGGGCAGTGTATCACGAATGGGAATCAAATCTGCTCTTGAACTGCAGTCTGACAAAGTCTTCCCCCATCCCGTATTGTGATTGGATTCGCGTGAAATGCCTCGAAAGGTAAAAGTTTCCCTTCCTTTTCAGTGTGCATCTGAAGAACCATCCCCATGGAAAATAATTAAATTATGTTAAATTGGCACTCGGCTGGGAAGTGGATCCCACAGCCCCTGTGCATGAAGCTCTTGTCTGAAGTTCTTCCAGGGGTTCTTAGGCTATCCCAGGAAGCCCTGAGGGTGCTTCAGGGCTCAGAGTGGCCCCTGTGAGCCCAGCCCGCTGGGGACTCAGAAGTTAGGGGAGGGGGAAGGTTTGAAAGCCTGAGTTGCTTTCCTAGCTGTTCACCGGGTGACCCCCGGGTTCTCTCAGTTTCTGCATTTGTAACATAGCTGGGAGAATCCTCGTGCAGGGCCAGGCTAAGGATAAGGATGTGGGCTTATCCAGGAGAAGGATATGGGCTCTGTTGGAGGGGCTGGGTTTGAGTCTCAGCTCCTGCACACGCCATCTAGCCGCTAGAGTCTCAAGTTTTGGTTGAAAATGAAGACTGAGGTTTGAAACTAAGCTGAGGTTGTCCCCACCTCATAAAGTTGCCATGAGGATCTGAAAAGACAATGGGTGAAAGGGCTTTATAAACTATAGGGTGGGCCGAGCATGGTGGCTCACGCCTGTAATCCCAGCACTTTGGGAGGCTGAGGCAGGCGGATCACCTGAGGTCAGGAGTTTGAGACCAGCCTGGCCAACATGGTGAAACCCCATCTCTACTTAAAAAAAAAAAAAAAAAAAAAAAAATCAAAAAAATTAGCTGGGTGTGATGGTGCATGCCTGTAATCACACCTACTTGGGAGGCTGAGGCGGGAGAATCACCTGAACCTGGGAGGCTGAGGTTGCATTGAGCCGAGATCACGCCATTGCACTCCAGCCTGAGCGACAGGAGCGAAACTCTGTCTCAAAAGTAAATGAATAAACTGTAGGGTGCAGGGCACACACGAGCTGTCATCACATTCCTCGCTCCTGAAACCAGCACTGTTGAGCTCTTGGTGCTGTCATGTCACCAGTCCAGGGTCGTGCAGAAGCAGGAGGAGAGTTAGTGGCAATTCAGAGGTGGCAGACACCACACTGGGGTGTGGACGGCCCAGGCTTAGTGCTCACTTCCCATGCGCCCTCTCCCCTGCTCGTCCCTGGAGTCACTCACCTGGAAAGGGCTCTTCCAGTTCTGGAGTTTGAAGAGAGTGACTTACAGAAGCAGGTCACTTGCTTGAGGCAGGGGAGGCAGCCGGATCGCCAGAACTCCTAGCAAATATCGGTTTGCCTGGTCCAGGCCATTGTCATTATTTGCGGATTCACCCACTCACTGAAATTTATTTGTAACCCCAAAATCAGTACTGATGGTACTTTCGGGTTAATGACTGACATTCACGGAGTGTCGAAAAATAGTGTCGAAAAATTCCTTACCTGACACACGTTCCCAGCTGAGGTCAGATGAGGCAGTGCTCCGCCTCACACTGTAAAGAAGTGTCCTTTTTGCAGTCTAGTTAGTGCCATGTATTTTGCATTTTTTGTGCTTTTTGTCAGTGCTTTAAAATGGCCCTGGGCTGAGGTGCTATCTAGTCCCAGGCACAAGATGGCTGTGATGTACTTTATGGAGAAAATACATGTGTTAGAGAAGCTTCGTTCAACATTGATCGTTGTTGGCCATGAGTTCAATGTTAGCGAATGGACTATATGTTAAATATGGTGTCTTTTTTTTTTTTGAGATGGAGTCTTGCTCTGTCTCCCAGGTTAGAGTGCAGTGGCGTGATTTTAGCTCACTGCAACTTCCACCTCCCGGGTTCAAGCAATTCTCCTGCCTTAACCTCCCAAATAGCCGGGATTACAGGCATCCGCCGCCACGCCCGGCTAATTTTTGTATTTTTAGTAGAGATGGGGTTTTGCGATGTTGGCCAGGCTGGTCTTGAACGCCTGACCTCAAGTAATCCACCCGCCTTAGCCTTCCAAAGTGCTGGGATTACAGGCATGAGCCGCCGCATCTGGCCTTAAGTAAGGTGTCTTGAAAGAGAAACATACATAAAGTAAGGTTATGAATTGATCAGTTGCTGAAAATGTGATCAGAGGACCCTAACCTTGTATTTCCCTTAGGAGCCAGCGGGTCGGTATTGACTAATTTGGTGTTCACCGCTGCCTCAGATCAGGAGAATGGATGGTAATCTGGCTCCATAGGACCCCGGGAGGGAAGGCAGGGCCGGGGGCACAGAGCTGTCCGAGGTGCCACCACCTTAAGCCTGGCTCAGCTTTCAGGGGCCACATCTGCTTCCGTAAGTTTCCACTGGGCTTGAGGGTGGGGAGAACCTGCAGCCCTGACTGGCAAGACGGTAGGGAGAAGGGACAGAGAGAAGTCTGGAGACGAGGAGGCTCTGTGCTAGACTAGCAGCTCCCAGGGCTTGTGACCCAGGGGATTTCTTGCTCGGCAGGCCCTGGGAAAGGGTGAAGGGAGAAGGGGTTTGCTTGTGGGAGAAAGTCAGCAGTGACTTCACAGGCCAGCTGTACCTCGTGTGTTTATTCACAGCCAGTTACTGCACCATGAGGCCAAAGGACACTGGAAGGTTTGGGATTCACTGACGTGCTCGTTGTCAGTGTTTCTGACATGCAGGGCAGCAGAGCAGAGGGTCTCCAGCAGCCCACATTGCAGCAGCTGGAGCTGTGCAGCCAGCAGAGCACTTTGACTTTCAGCCAAGTCCTCACCTTGGATTCTGGGAGGGTGGCAGGTTAGAGACCCATCTGACAGATAGAATCACTGAGGGTCAGAGAGGTTGGCTGAATGAATTGGCCATCTGAGTAGGGAAGAGTAGCGTCAGGACCTGAGCTCACATATGTTTGACTGCAACTCCTATCATTGTACTGTGCTTCCGGGAATCAGAGATATCCCTCCAGTCCTGACCTTTCCTGGCTCTTGGATGTGGAGTGTGTTTGTGTTTGCCTCCCTTCCTCCCTCTGAAGAGAGACTCTCCTCTCTCACTCTCCCCGCTCCTTTTCTTTTTTTTTTTTTTTTTTTGTGAGAGGGAGTCTCGCTGTGTCGCCCATGCTGGAGTGCAATGGCGCCATCTCGGCTCACTTGAAGCTCCGCCTCCCGGGTTCACACCATTCTCCTGCCTCAGCCTCCCGAGTAGCTGGGACTACAGGCGCCCGCCTCCCCGCTCCCTTTCTTAGTGAGTCCTATGATATTAAAAGTTGTACATTCATGGGAAAAAGTAGTACAATCTTATGACTGAAAATATTAAGTCAAAAAAAAACAAAAACATATGCTGTGTTCATTTCATCCACTCCTGGCATTCTGGTCTGTTTACCTCTGGTGTTTCCATGTGATTTACGTAGTTGTCATCAGTGTGTCTACAACTTGGGGTTCCGCTTTTCCACCAAACATCATATTACACGTATTCCCATGCATCTGTGTGTAGTCTTTATAGCCATCCTTTAAAAAGACTGGTGGTGATTTGGTTGAATCTGTATGGCGTGCTTTACCTCGGGGAAATGTCAGAAATTGCAGGATATTGTGTCCTTTCCTTTCGTCATCTTCATTGTGGTTATTGCTGTTATATTATTTTTTCTCATTAGTAACACATGAAATGTTTTTGTGCAAAAGGCCTTTAATTTTGTACTCTGCCATAAGGTAGAGGCATAGGAGTGAGAAAATGCTCATTAGCATCTCACACGTTTTGTTCTCTAGCATATTGGAGAGTTCCAGTTCAGTGCACCCTTGCCAGCATCAGCTACAACTTAACAATTTTATTGGAGTATAATTTATGTAAAATAAACTGCACATATGTAGACTAAACAGTTTGATAAGTTTTACGTTTTTTAAATTAATTAATTTTTTGAGACAGGGTCTTGCTGTCTCCCAGGCCAGAGTGCAGTGGCACGATCTCGACTCACTGCAGCCTCTGCCTCCCGGGTTCAAGTGATTCTCGTGCCTCAGCCTCCCAAGTAGCTGGGACTACAGGTGAGCACCACCACGCCCACCTAAGTTTTGTATTTTTAGTAGAGATGGGGTTTCACCATGTTGCTCAGGCTGGTCTTGAACTCCTGACTGACCTCCAGTGATCCGCCCGCCACAGGCTCCCAAAGTGCTGGGATTACAGGTGTGAGCCACCGCACCTGGCCTAAATTTTATTTTTGTATACCCTTTTAGAGACAGGGTCTCACTTTGTCCCCCAGGCAGGAGTGCAGTGGTTCGATCATAGCTCACTGCAGCCTCGAACTCCTGGGCTCAAGTGATCCTCCCACTCAGCCTCCCTAGTGGCTGGAGCCATAGCCACGTGCCATCATGCCCAGCTAATTTTTATTTTTATTTTGTAGAGACCAGGTCTCACTATGTTGCCCAGGCTGACCTTGAACTCCTGGCCTAAAGCGATCTTTCCGCCTTGGTCTCCCAAAGTGCTGGGATTACAGGTATGAGCTACCTCGCCCGGCTAAGTTTGATGAGTTTTGATGGCCATATCCACCTGTGAAACCAGCGTCACAATCAAGATCTAGAATCTTTCAGGGCAACCACCTTCCTGCTTTAAGTCACTACGGTTCCGCCTTTTGCGAAATATCGTGTGAATGGGATCATACAGTAAATAGCTTTTTGCGCCTGACTTCTTTTGCTCTGCAGGACAAGTTTGAGGTTTATCCACGGTGTCGTGTGTGGATCACTAGTTTGTTTTTATTGTGACATGTGTGCATTCTCCTGGTTTCCAGTTTGTGGCTGTTATGAATAAAGATGCTGTGAACATTTGTGTGCCAGTCTCTGTGGACATGTGCTTCATTTCTCTTGGGCAGGTACCTAGGAGTGGCTAGTGGCTGGTTTTGTAAGTATATGTTTAACTCTGTGAGAATCTGGCAGTTTTCCTAAGGGCTAGTTTGTTTGTTTGTTGAGACAGAGTCTCGTTCTGTTGCCCAGGCTGGAGTGCAGTGGCATGATCTCGGTTCACTGCAACCTCTGCCTCCCGGGTTCATGTGATTCTCCTGCCTCAGCCTCTAGAGTAGCTGGGACTACGGGCACCCATCACCACGCCCGGCTTATTTATTTATTTATTTTTTTCTGAGATGGAGTCTTGCTCTGTCGCCCAGGCTGGAGTGCAATGGCGCGATCTTGGCTCACTGCAACCTCTTGCCTCCCAGGTTCAAGCGATCTTCCCACCTCAGCCTCTCGAGTAGCTGGGATTACAGGCACCTGCCACCATGCCTGCCTAATTTTTGTGTTTTTACTAGATACAGGGTTTCACCATATTGGCCAGGCTGGTCTTGAACTCCTGACCTCAGGTGATCCACCCACCTCAGCCTCCCAAAGTACTGGGATGACAGGCATGAGCCACCGCACCCAGCCAAGGGCTGGTTTTTAAAGACCAAATTTATTCTGTTATTCTGTTGGGCTCTAAGAGGGAACCAAAAGTGAAGCAATGTTAAGAGGAAGTAAAAAAGAATTGAAGTTTATCCAGGAATAATCATAGTGCTTTGCTTAATTTTGCAAGGGTCTGTAGTAGCGTGACTTGGGCTTTACCTGTTGCAAAAACGCGGCAGGAACTTCAAAGCAACTCTGCAGACAGCACGCGTGTTTCGTTCCCCCGGGTCCTGTGAGCCTGGGAGGTCTTGCCAGTCCCGTGGGCTCTCCTGGGAGGTCTTGCCAGTCCCGTGGGCTCTCCTGGCCCTCACCCCTGGAGGCTGACAGGGCTCGCTGTCCCAGACCCTCACCGATGAAGCCTCCTTCTCTTTTCCTCCCTCTCACTGCCCTAGAGTCCAGGAGCCAGGCAGGGCATGGGAGTGTGTGAGCAACACACTGTTGGGCTGAGGGCTGAGGGCCGAGGGCTGGGGCTGGCTACAAGTCCTGGTTCTTTGGTTAGTAGTGTGGCTGACGTCAACCAAGGCTGGGGTGTTCTGCATTTGACTCAGCTGATGGCCGAGTCCTGGTCGGCCCACTGGCCTGCCTGTGAGGGCGAGAGAGGGTCCTGGCACCACTGGCCCTCAGGTTCCCCATCTCTAAGTGTCGGTATTAGTTCCTTCCAGCCCTAGTACCAGCACTAGATCGCACTGGTCAGTGAGGTAGACAGAAAACAAAAGCAGACCCAGTTTAATCTACTGAGTTGATAAGAGAGAGCTTGGCCGCATAGTTTGAAGTGTTAAATCTGTCTAGAGAGGGGACAGACCCACCTATGTTGATCCTGCTGTGTGCCCGTGGTCTCGGTTTGTCTGCATGTGCCCCGAGGAACCTGTGGCTCAGAGCCCCCGCCCATTGTCCCATCACCAGCGGCAGCGCTGGAACGGAAACCCAGATCTTCCCTACCAAAGCCTGTGGGCTTTTTCTGTTTTGCAGGAAAATATTACAAATATTTATCATAAAGAAATACCATTTGTAATAGAAGGAGAAGTCCCCTTGAGGATCAGATGAGCACGAAGCTGCGCAGACGTGGGGCAGGGGTGGGGCGGGTGCTGTCTCCCCGCGGTTCCCGCCTGCAGCCTTGGCTGGCTGGAGGGCGGCTGTCCCTTTAAGTCGGGTTCCCGTTGGGACTGCCGCAGCCAGGGGGAGTGGGTGGGGGTGAGAGATGTTAGTGAGAGCCCTGCCTCTCCAAAGGCTCCCCTCCAGCCAAGCCTTCCCGGCTTCCAGCCCAGACAGCAGCCAGCCAGTGGCGTTCCTGGCTCCTCGGGATTTTCCTTTTCCTCCGAAGCTGCTGATTCATCCCCAGGCTGGAGTCCGGCTCAGCTGTGGGGCTGGGAGCATGGGCTCTCAGGCTGCTGCTGGGCGGAGGAACTGGGCCTCCTGGGAGGTGTCCTCCAGCCTCTCTGGATGCTCCATGGGTGGGGGTCGGAAGTGGTGAGGGAGGGGCAGCGCATCTCAGAGCCCTCGCAAATTTCTGGCCAGAAATGTGGGGGTATGGGCACAGCTTGCCCAAGGCCATGCTGCAAGGGCCAGAGTGGCCGTCCTTCCTCACTCCTGTCTGGCCTCCCTCTGCAGGGTGCTTCAAGGATGACCGCATCGTCTTCTGGACTTGGATGTTCTCCACCTACTTCATGGAGAAATGGGCTCCCCGGCAGGACGACATGCTTTTCTATGTGCGCCGGAAGCTGGCTTACTCCAGCAGCGAAAGCGGTGCAGACGGGAGGAAGGTGAGTGACCCCCGGCCCCTGCCCCTGTGTCCGTGCCCCAAGCATCCCTGTGGTGTCTGCTGTCGGCGTGCATGTGGGCTTTCCTACAGTGCTCATGCATATCAGAGGGTGAGTGATATTTATTGAGCACCTACTGTATTCCAGGAACTGTGTAGACAGTCTCATGTGCAAATCTGGATGTGCTGGGTGTCTGTACACATTGTCTGTCATTCATCTTCACTGTGACCCTGAAGGGCAGTGATTGCCGTCACCATTGTAGCTTTGAGGAAACAGGTTCACAGACAGCTGACTTGGCTGGCCTCTTATGATTAGTCAATAGATGGTAGAGCAAAGGTCGCACTCCAGAGCCCAGGGCCCTCCCTTGGCCATGGCAGGGTGACCTGACTCGGTGGTGGTGATGATGATGGTGCCTTCCACTTACTGAGCCGTCTCCATCATCCAGACACAGTGCTGAGCTCTCTTCTTCTTAGCCCCATTGTGAAGTCCCAACAACTCGACAGGGTGGGTGTTCTTATCCCTTTTACACATGAGGAAGCGGAGGGCTCGGAGATGAAGTGATTCGCCTAACGTATTTCATCCACTAAATCGAAGTGTGGGAGGAGCTAATAAAATACATTTTGCATGCTTCCTTCTCTGTTTTTCACAGGCTTTTGCAGTTTGTAAAATGTTTAAGCAACCCCATATGCCAGATATGGAAATGCTTTTGTTTTCCTTTAAAAACAAGAAATGAGAGGGCCGTGGAGCCAGGTCTGGAACTTGCAACCTGCCTGGCTCTGTGACTCTGGGGCCATGGTTTGCTGGCAGAGGCTCATGCAGGGATTACTTGGAGCCTGGCCTTGCCTTGGGCCCATTTTCTGAGCCTGAACACATGCGGGATGGATTTTCTGCAAGTGGACGGGCCTGGATGCCTGCATGCTGGCCCCGAGCCCTGAGCCAGCCCCACTTTGGAGGGACCAGCAGGAGACCATGAACAACTGGCCAGAGAGGTGGGGGAACAGCCAGGAGAGGGGAGGGCACCCCAGGAGGGGAGGTCTGGAGACGGTGCAGCCAGTGGGGTGCAGTGTCTGAAGGGCCTGTTGGATTTGGTGCCAGGGAGGGGTGGCGGTCTTGGTGCAGCAGCTTCAGTGGCAGGTGTGCAGGGACTAGAGCCACACTCAGGGAGGCAAGGAATGCTTTCCGGGAGGGACGAAGAGGAGGCCTGACTGGTGATGGGATCCCTGAGTAAGAACCTTCTGGAGCTGGCTCAGGGCTCCTCAGAATCTGCTGCCATGCCCGCCCTGTCTGGGTGTGCAGTTGAGAGACCAGCTTTCAAGGCCAGTCTTGTTTCCCCCTGGTTTACCATATGACATTGCCAGGTCATCTCCTCTCTGGGGTAAAAGGGGATCAGGGCAGGTGCCCCGAAAGGTGAGGGCCCTCCCATTGTGGACACCTGGGAGGCTGGGAGGTTTGGGGTTGGCGTGACCATATGAGTGTGCTTGGCAGAGAGGTGGCTGGTGCCTCAGGATCCTCACTGTCCGTGACCCTCATGGCGGGCACAGGCTCCTGTAACCTCAGCACAGTTCTTGGGGAGGCACTCCTCTCACCCATGGGAGCCAGAACTCGGAGGCTCAGGCCCTCTGTCGTCCTAGGGCTGTGGACCCCGCCCCTGCCTCCGTCCACTCCGGCCTCTCAGCTTCTGCTGGAGTTCAGGTTGCAGAGAACCTTTCCCCCACCCCCAAATGTTGGTCTTTTCCCCAAGGCAGAGTCTGTTGCAAGCAGGGGCTCTAATGAGGACTTGGCGCATTTGAGACACTCTCAGCTGTACTTTGAATTTTGATTCCAGAGAGGTCACGACTCTGGTCAAGAGGGCAGACAGGGAGGTGGGAGGACGGGTTGTGTGCACCCTGGATAGGCCGGGCTAGGGGGAGGAGAAAGGAACGGCAGATGAGGGGTCCATCTTGGGTGGAGGAGAAGTTTAAAGGTGAGAGCCCTCCACTGAGAAAGTGCAGCCCTGGATCCAGGCCTGAGGAATTTGGAGCAGAGGGGATGGGGCCACATCCAAGATCTGCTGAAAATTTGGAGGTGTCGAGGTCTGAGGGAAGCCTGAGTCCCACGGGAGCAGGTGGCAGTCCAGCTATTCACATGCTAGAATGTTCCATTGAACACCCACTGTGAGCCATGTACAGATGCCCCCCTACACTCAGTGCCGGGAGCACAGAAATGACTCATATCTGGCCTCAGTCTGTTTGGACAGACGGACGGTATAGCCAGTGCTACGGAGCCATCAGTGCTGTGATGGTGGGGACGGGAGTGCAGAAGGTGACATCTGGCGGGCGGGTTGTAGGACAGAGAGAGCGGGCAGCAGCGGGCTGAGGACACGCCCTGTGGAGGGACCAGCAAGTGCGGAGCAGGAGGGTGTGTGACGAGTGCCACATGGGACCTGCCAGAGTGGGCCGACGGAGATTGCGGGGCCTGGTGGGTGGGTCCTGGGGCCGCCCCAACTTGGCATTTTTCCCAGCTTGCCGGGCTGCAATGCTGAGAGTGGCCTGCAAGGGGGCAGGCTGGAGGTGCTGATGGGGAGACCGGGAGACCTCCCGCTGGCAAAAGCCCTGAGCCCTGGGTGGAGGTGGGGGCCCCGCAGAGGCGCCTGCGCACTGCAAGTCCTCTGCGGCAGCCTGGCTGCTTCCCGCCCCCTCCCCATGCCCATCCCGCTGGCACCCGGTTGCCATAGCAACCAGCCGGGCCTCCTGCACCTAGCAGGGGAGGGTGGATGGGCAGGAGCTGCAGTGTCAGGGGGACAGGATGCCGGGAACCCCGCAGTGCTCCAGGGCCCGAGGGACATCCCAGTCCAGCCTTTCCTAGGGAGGGATGTCCTGGATTCCCTGCCCTCTAGTTTCCTCCAGCCCTGGACAACACGCTCCGTGTTCCTGGGCAGGCCATTGTGTGCCTTTGGCAGGAGGGGGGACCTGGCTCTGTGTGCTGCTGGCTCTGCGCTGGTGGCCCGAGCCATGTGTCTCACGGTCACGTGACACCTCAGGATCCTAAGGTGCAGATCATCTTCACACCCACTCAGAAAACCAAAGCTCAGAAACAGGAAGTTTCCTGGGGTCACACAGCTTGCCAGCGGCGAAGCCCTGTCCCCAGTCTCACTTTTTCCTTTTTGGTAGATTGTTTTCAATATAACATCTATACAGAAAAACAAAGACGTGTACACAGCTTGATTTTTCTTAGACTGAACACCTGGTTTCACCAGCCCCCAGATACAGAGTGTGATGAGAACACCGAGGCCCCTTCACCCCACCCCAGGGCTCACCCTCCCCCTGGGCAGCTGCTGCTCTGCCTCCTCACACTTCCCGGGCGGGTTCTGCCTGTTCTCACAGCTCCTGCATGTGGAGTCGGTGGTTCTGCCTGTTCTCACAGCTCCTGTGTGTGGAGTCGGTGGTTCTGCCTGTTCTCACAGCTCCTGTGTGTGGAGTCGGTGGTTCTGCCTGTTCTCACAGCTCCTGTGTGTGGAGTCGGTGGTTCTGCTTGTTCTCACAGCTCCTGCGTGTGGAGTCAGTGGTTCTGCCTGTTCTCACAGCTCCTGCATGTGGAGTCAGTGGTTCTGCCTGTTCTCACAGCTCATGTGTGTGGAGTTGGCGGGTTCTGCCTGTTCTCACAGCTTGTACATTGGAATCGGGCAGTATATGTTGTTTCAAGCTTCTTTCTCCCCGTGTCATGTTTGTGAGTCATGCCTGTTGACACAGGTGGTTGTAATCTGGTCTCACTGCTGTGTAATGCCTGCAGAGTGTACCATGGGGGCCTGGCCACCCTCCTGTCAGTGGGTACCAGGCAGCTCCCAGTGTCCTCTTGGGCCTGGCTTTGGTGCACACATGGGCACCTTTCTGATGGGGAACCTGCTCTTTCGCCTGCCTGTGCTGTGGTGCTGCCCTCAACAGCTGTGTGATCGTGCCCCCGAGCCTTTCATTCACTGAGTCCACAGCGCTTTGCTGAGCAAAAGCAAATGAACAGGTCAATGAAGTGAGACCAGGAGGAACAGCAGAGTCTTGTGAACCCCAGGACTCTCAGCTCAGGGGCTCGGGGTGACTGCAGAGCCATACAGGCGGTGGAAGTGGGAGGCCGCCCGACCCCGGGACGTCTGTTTCTCACTCCTAGGCAAGGTTGGCCTCCTGCATCTCTTTCCATAGATCCCAGCTCTGTCCCTGGGGGGCGCAGGCCTGTGCACCTGCAAGGGGGCCCAGCAGTGCCCAGCCCCTCAGAGCCCGAGTCAGTGAGAGCACCCAGGACCAGGACCAGAGGCCCCCAGTCAGCACAGCTGCTTCAAAATTGAAAGCCAGGCCGGGCGCGGTGGCTCACGCCTGTAATCCCTGCGCTTTGGGAGGCCGAGGTGGGTAGATCACTTGAGGTCAGGAGTTCGAGATCAGCCTGGCCAACATGGTGAAACCCTGTCTCTATTAAAAATCCAAAAAAAAAATTAGTCAGTTGTGGTGGCAGACACCTGTAATCCCAGCTACTTGGGAGGCTGGGGCAGGAGAATCACGTGAACCCAGGAGGTAGAGGTTGCAGTGAGCCAAGATTGTGCCACTGTACTCCAGCCCGGGTGACAGAGCGAGACTCCGTCTCAAAAAAATAAATAAGAAATAAATTGAGGCCGGGCACAGTGGCCCATGCTTGTAATCCTAGCACTTTGGGAGGCCGAGGCGGGCAGATCACCTGAGGTCAGGAGTTCAAGACCAGCCTGGCCAACACGGTGAAACCCCGTCTCTACCAAAAATACAAAAAGTAGACAGGTGTGGTGGCACGTGCCTGTAATCCCAGCTACTCAGGAGGCTGAGGCAGGAGAATCACTTGAATCCAGGAGGCGGAGATTGCAGTGAGCCAAGACGTGTTGCACTGTAGCCTGGGTGACAGATGGAGTGAGATTCTGTCTCAAAAAAAAAAAAAAAAAAAAAAATTGAAAGCCAGTCTCCCAGGAGAGGTGTAGACGTGCTTTGGTTTCTCTCTGATATGTATTTATTATTGATCTTCAGTAAATTTGACTCTGATCTGTTAAAATGGGGCTAATGATACCTGCATTGCAGCGTTGCTTTAAAAGGATTAATAATTTGTAACATGTGTAGCCCAGACCCCACCGTCCACTAAGAGCTCAGTAGGTGTCACTATTATCATTGATGCCACTTAGTAAATATTAGCTCTTTAAATCATTATGACAACTTTGAGGGGAAGATGCCCTTAGTCCATTGTACAGATGAAGACACTGAGGCTCAGTGAGGAGAATGGATGGCCCCTGGGTCCCATCTCCCATCGCTAGAGAACCGAGGAGCAAGAATTGGAGTTCTGACCGGGCACGGTGGCTCACACCTGTAATTCCAACACTTTGGGAGGCTGAGGCAGGAGGATCACCTGAGCCCAGGAGTTCGAGACCAGCGTGGACAACATGGCAAAACGCCACATCTACAAAAATTTTTAAAAATTAGCCGGGTGTGGTAGCATGTGCCTGTGGTCCCTGTTGTTTGGGAGGCTGAGGTGGGAGGATCATTTGAGCCCAGGAGGTTGAGGCTACAGTGAGCTGTGATTGCACCACTGCCCTCTAGCCTGGGCAGCAGTGCGAGACCCTGTCTCAAAAAATAATAATAAAAAAGAATTGGAGTCCTTGTCCGTCGTAATGCCTGCATAGTAGTCAGGCAAGAAGAGCGTCACAGTGGGCCCTGGGCACTCACTTCTGCTCTGGGCCTCGCAGGCAGCTGAGCCCGAGGTGGAGGTGGAGGTGTACCGGCGGGACTCCAAGAAGCTGCCAGGCCTGGGAGACCCTGACATCGACTGGGAAGAGAGCGTCTGCCTGAATCTCATCCTGCAGAAGGTATGGGGTGGGAAGGGTGGGGCTGCGGATTGGCCCCGAGGGACGGCCGACCCCTCCCTGCACGCTGACCCGTGCTCTCTTCCAGCTGGACTACATGGTGACCTGTGCGGTGTGCACACGTGCTGACGGCGGGGACATTCACATCCATAAGAAGAAATCTCAGGTGAGCCCTGGCGCGAGAGCCCCCAGCCTCCTAACTGCCAGTGCAGCCTGGGCGTGGCAGACCTCTGGCTGCCCAGCATTTGAGAGAGACAAGTCCTCCTGCTTACTTCTCTGCCCCGGAGGTGAGGGGTCTGACTCCAGAAATCCGCTTAGCTCCTGGGATCCTGTATCCCATTCGAGGAGCACAGAACCAGCTTATCCCCCACATCTCTGGGTAGGTCTCTGGCTTTGGACTGGCTCTGGGCCTGTGTGCCGGGTGGGGCCTCACTTGTCCTCCAAATCTGCTTTCTTCCAGCAAGTGTTCGCGTCCCCCAGTAAACACCCCATGGACAGCAAGGGGGAGGAGTCCAAGATCAGCTACCCCAACATCTTCTTCATGATTGACAGCTTCGAGGAGGTGAGCTCCATGCAGGGCCTCTCTCCTTAGCTTCCCCTTCTCGTGAGATGGGTGTTAGGCACTTCTCCCCGGGGCCTTAGCCTTGCAGAAAGGCATGGGTGGCTTGGAGCCGGGAAGAGTCTGGCTGAGGCAGACGTGGCTCTCTCTCTTCCCAGTGTTTGCTTGTGGGCAGGTGAATTCCCCCTGGCGCAGCCTCCGTTTCCTCCTCTGTAAAATCAGTGTCATGATCATCTGTCCTACTTACTGTCAGGGCTGAAGACCAAAAGGCTCCTGAGTGGGAGGACGCCTCGTAAACTCTCGCAAGAAGCACTGCCCGGGCGGGAGGAGCCATTATTAACGCTAGTAAATGATAAAGAAGCAGCTCCACACCTGCACTGACTTGGAATCCTAGGATGTCAGAGAGGGATGGGGTTTCCGGAGTTATCTGGGCCAAGCCTTTGTTTTAAGGTTTGGGAAATGGGCTTGGGAAGAAGGAGACTCACCGAGAAACACAGGGCACTGGGAGGGTGGGGAGGGAGCCGGTCGCAGCTCACTCCCTGCTCTGCCCACTCATGTCTCTCCTCTGTTGAGGCCCTGGTCGGGGTCCTTGTGTGCATCCAAGGTGCTCAGGGCCCTGAGGACTTAGGAGGGAGGCGTGTGCATCTGCAGGAAGATCCCAGGCTCAGGGAGGTCATGTCCCCTCCCCAGGCACACGTAGCTCCTGCGTGGCAGAGCTGAGATTTGCATCTAAGTCTTTGTGACCTTGGAGCTCACAGTCTGTGCACCAGGCCCTGGGAGCAATGATTCGGGAAGGCGGCAGGATGGGGCCTGTGGCACCTTAGTCTGGTGTTGTCACCCCAGGTGGGCAGTCACCCTGCCGCCACACTGAGCCTTTGGCCACACAGGAGCCTCGAAGATGTGGCAGGCAGGGCCGGACACCCCTAGGCGGTGTGGAGGGGCCCAGACGGTGGCCGACGGTCCTGGTGAACCGTGATGAGGGCGTGCGTCTTCTGCCAGTCCCAGAGTCTCCGTAAGGGTCCCTGTCCTCCCCTGCTGCTCAGCCCCTGCCCCAGTGTGAGGCTGTTCCTGTCCCGTGGGGCTCGGAGGGCATGGGGCCACAGGAGTGTGTGACAGCCAGTTGTCCCCTGCAAAATGGTATTTTCCGAGCAGCCCTCCCTGCCAGTTGGGCCAGGCTGTGGTGTGGGCAGTGGGAGCTGATGGTCACGTCCCTGTCTCTTTGTGCCCTGGCCCAGGTGTTCAGCGACATGACCGTGGGGGAAGGAGAGATGGTCTGTGTGGAGCTGGTGGCCAGTGACAAAACCAACACGTTCCAGGGGGTCATCTTTCAGGGCTCCATCCGCTACGAGGCGCTCAAGAAGGTGTACGACAACCGGGTGAGTGCGGGGCGGCCTCACGGGTGTTCTGGGCCCGGAGACGGCGGCTCCACAGCCCACCTTGGTCCATACCATGGGGTCTCCCAGCCTGCTCGTGCGTGGTAGCGGCCGCCAGGGGTACCTGCAGCCCCTCCGGGCTCCTTCTAGGCGCTCCCTGGCCCTCTTAACGTCATTCTTCATGGTCGGCCTCAGCCCATGCGGGCCACTTGCCTTCATCTGAAATGTGAGCGGGGACTTCCTCCTCAGTCTCTAGTTCCCTGGGAAGTGACGGCTGATGGTGTCGCTGTCACCCCCTCACTGCCACTTGCTTCCTGCTACTGGCCCTGGGAGCACTCCGAGTCGCCCCCAACTAAGCAAGCAGATGTGGGCAGGCCGCTCTGCCTCAGCGGGCACCATCCGCAGCCAGCCTCGCTGCCAGCCTGGGGCCCTGTCCTCAGCCTGGTCCGTGGTTCATGGGGCGGTGGCGGGGGGCACCAGGCAGGGATGTGGGTCCATTCCAGCTGCCCCGCTTGCTGGCTCAGACCCTCCCTCCCGGGCAGCCCCCTCTCCTTGAGGGATGGTCGCCCTGGCTGTTCATGTCCTGGGGAGGGGGCCCCATGGAGCCATCGCCACCTCCCTGACTCAGGCTGCCCCGTGCCGGCCCCCAGGTGAGCATGGCCGCCCGCATGGCACAGAAGATGTCGTTTGGCTTCTACAAGTACAGCAACATGGAGTTTGTGCGCATGAAGGGCCCCCAGGGCAAGGGCCACGCCGAGATGGCGGTCAGCCGAGTGTCCACAGGTGACACGTCCCCCTGTGGGACTGAAGAGGACTCCAGCCCAGCTTCGCCCATGCACGAGCGGGTAAGGGCTGCACGGCTGGGGGCGGGGGCTCCTGTCCCTCGGGTTCACTTTCCACCGTCTCCCCCGTGCTCACGGCCCCCTGGGGACGTAGGTGTTGTCATCCCCAACGACCAGCGCGGTGCGTAAGCCAAGGTGCCCAGCGTGCAGAGGCCCGGACCACCCAGCCCTTCTGTTTGCCCAGCGGTTTGTAGGAGGCGCTGCCGCAGGGGAGGCGTTCCTGCCTTGCAGACCTGGAGGGCTGTGCCTGGCCAAGGTCACACCGCAGGCTGGTGCTGGGCCAGAGCTCTTTCTGCCTCCCTGAGATGCCACAAAACCAGGCTGAGTCCACAGGGCCAGTGGGCAGAAGAGACTGGCTGGGGACCCAGGCCCGGCCCTGGCGCCTGCCTGGGTGGACCTGCTGGGTGAGCGTGGGCACGTGGCCGGCCTTCCCCGGTGAGTCAGATGGGGATGATGGTGACTGAGGGTCAGCCAGAGAGCACGCAGAGGCCCTAGACCACCCAGCTCTTTGCCCTGCGGTTTGTACGAGGCACTGCTGCAGGAGAGGCGTTCCTGCCTCGCACACCTGGAAACCAGACTTGCCAGCTTGCCCCAGGTCACAAGGTCTCTTGGGATAGCACTGGGCTTGGGGCCCTGCTCTGTCTAGGCCACTCTCCTTCCCCAGGGCGGGAGGCTGAGGTCAGCAGCAGCTTTGCTCCCAGAAGCCTTTGGTGGGGCACAGACAGGAGAAGGTCTCCAGCCCACTGGCTGCTTTGCTTTGCCTGGTTCTTCCAGAGGGGCTGCCCAGAGCTGTAGCTCTTGGAAGAGGACAGGTGTGCTGGGCAGGGGGGCGTCCTTGGCACACGTCCAGGGGCAGTCTTGCCCAGCTGTTGTCCAGGAGAGACGCCACCCACGGCCAGAATCCTGCTCTGCTGCTCTCATAACCTTGGGTGTGTCTCTTTTCCTCTCCAAGCCTGAGTTTTCTCATCTAGAAACAGGGCACAAGGATACCTGCCCCTTCAGTATTTGGGGGGCTCTGAGGAATCTGGGGCTTGGCCCTCAGGAGGATTCCCAGGTGGCAGCTGCCGTAGTTGCTGTTGACCTACTTGGAAAGCAGAGGCGTGGGAATGTAAACAATGCATTACCGCAGGCATGCTTAAGATGAGGGAGTGTGCGTTTGTTATACTTTTAGTTCGAGGAAGATCTGAACCATGCATATCTCCAGGTGGTCAGATGTTGGTTTTCTTTCTCTTCTGTATATCTTTTTTTGGGGGGAGGTATCTTCTGCAATGAATGTGTTTTGCAAGCCAAAGACAGCAAATGCTATTTTTTGCAAAGATGGGTGAGAATTCTGGGCAGGGGCCTCTCTTGTCTTTGGAATGAGGTGGTTTATATTTCTGAGTTTGTTTCCGAGATAAAGGGCCTTGTTCTTCTCCCTGGTCCTAAATTATCCCCTGGGACTCTGATAAAATGTGTGTGTGAAAATCCTTACGAAGATGTGACCCAAGCTTTGGGCTGGACAAACCCGGGTGCCACCTCCAGCCACAGCCTGAGGGCTGAGTGACCACAGGTCACTAGACCTGCCTGAGCCTTGGTTTTCCCATCTGTCCAGTGGGAGTGGCTGTGAGGGGTGTGAAAGTCCCTGGTGCCTTAGCAGCTGGGCAGCCCTGGGGTTCAGGGGGAGGGACGTGCTAGTTCACACAGGGTCAGCAGGAGGGCTGGCCCCTGGGGACTGCCACCTGTGCGCCTGCTATTACCTGTCTCCTTCTCTGGCGGGGTCATCTGGAGCCAGTGCGTGACACATGCCGACTCTGTGTATTGTGGTTGCTGCTGTTTGTTTCTTTTATCTTTTAAAAACCTTCCCCGGCTTGTGGGAACACCGTCTGGAGCCCAGCAGCTGCCAGGACTTTGGTGGATGTCGGAGCCGTGACGAGGAGGCTGACGGGGCTCCCGAAGTCTCAGTCCCAGCTCATCCTGCTCCTCAGATTATTGTTGGCATGGGGAGGAGGGAGGAGATGGGCCAAGTTCCCTCTGGCTGGAACGCCCTTCCCCCCCTTCTTCACCTGGCGAACTCCTACTCGTCCTTCAAGACCCAGCTCCAGCGGCGTCTCCTCCAGGAAGCCTTCCCTGATTTCCCAGGCTGTGGATCCCTTTTGCCTCTGTGCTTCGTGTATCCTGTGCTTCTTTTTCTCTGTCTCCACAGCCAGCATGCTGTCTATGGTTGTCACACTCTGAGTCTGTCACCCCAGCAGACTGTGAGCTCCTTGAGGGCAGGGACCTGCAATGTGCCTGTCTGTCCTTAGTGCTGTGCCTGCCTGGCCCTGAGTGGGTGTGAATGTTTGGTGAACAGAACCAAATGTGATTAGAAGTGGGGAGAAGACAGAGGCATAGAGCCACTTAGCACAGTATTTCCTGTGAAGGGTGCTGGGAATGAGAGGGATGGGGTCACATCAGCCCTGAGAAGTAGGATGAGGAGCGTGGCCCTGGGGGACAGAAGACGGGGCTGCTGCCGTCCTGCTTGGTGACCACAGGCAAGCCAGGGTCTCAATCCCTGCCTTAGTTTCCCCATCTGTCAGATGGGCTGACGCTAGCCCCCGTCTCACAGAGCTGGAGGCTCAGTGGGTCTGTGTGTGGGGCCAATGCTCACTCAGCATCAGCAGCTGTTTGTTACTTTGTGCTTGAACACCCCCTACCCACTTTTTGAGGCCCAGAGGAGGGGGGGGTCTTTCTGCCATTTGTGGCAGCAGCCTGGCCCCTCCTCGGGCAGCACTGGTGGCCAGGTATCCTGCTGGCCCCTGGGCTGGAACGCATCTTCCAGTCTCTAGGCCCCACCTAGCACAGGCCGGCTGGGGCTGGGTCCTCCTGGCCGAGCAGCCTCTTCCCTGGGAGCTGTGTCGGGTTGTTTGAGGGCAGGAGAGGAGGGGCGTTGGGACCCCCGGGTAGGGGGCTGTTCTGCTACTCTGGTGACTTTGGCTGCTTGTTCCCAGGTGACCTCCTTCAGCACGCCCCCTACCCCAGAACGGAACAACCGGCCCGCCTTCTTCTCCCCATCCCTCAAGAGGAAGGTGCCCCGGAACCGGATCGCTGAGATGAAGAAGTCGCACTCGGCCAACGACAGCGAGGAGTTCTTCCGGGAGGACGATGGTGGAGGTGACCCCCTACTTCGTGCCCTAGGGCCCCCACGCCCTTCAGTCTCCTCTTGATCCAGACCATTCATTCATTCATTCATTCATTCATTCATTTGTTCATTCAGCAACACTTAAGAGAGTGGGTGCCATGTGCCAGGCAGCCCTCCAGGAGCTGAGGGTAGAGCTGGGGACAGACAGAAATGGCTGCCTCCGGGGGTCCTGTCCTGGTGCGCCCAGACGTCTCCTTGGCAGAGTGCTTGGAGCCCAGATGTGCAGCAGTTGGTCAGTTTCAGGGGATTTCCCACCTTTCTAAGGCCTTTCAGCCTGCTTAGGGAAGAAAGCGGATGGGTGATCTGATGGCTCCGCACACACGGGGTGTGGAGGGAGAGAGGAGGGCTCCCCTCCCTTGTGCTGCCTTGGGCCAGCTCGCCCTCAGAGTGAGGCCTGGCCCTCCTGGCTCTGTGCAGCCTCCCAGAACCACGTGCTCTTTGGTGACAGAGTCGCCACCTCGTGCAGCCTACCCCTGGCCTCCCTGTGCCCCTGTCCCCTGGACTCCGGGTGTCTGTATCTGGGTGTTCCCATGCCCCTTAGTCCTGCCCAGGCACAGTCTGCACTCTCTCCTCAGCACCCGCGCCTGTTCCCTGTCCTCGCTCAGTGACCTTCCAGAATACAGGAGTCCTTCCCAGAGCCCCCAGGAGGTTAAAAACCCCTCTGAGGGGTTTTTAAGCAAGGGAGTGACACAATCAGATTAGCATATTTAAAATGCTACTCAGCAGTCCCTGTGGGAAATGGCTCCTGGGGACAGGGGTGGCCATCTCAGACAGGTTGGGAGGTTCTGCCATGCTCTGCTGGCATGGACCACGTGCCTTCCTCACTGTCATCCTCAGGACCCAGCAGGCACTTGGCTCTGCACTGTGTGCGTGTCTGTTGAGTGTATGGAAGTGAAGGATTGGCCAGGGGCAATGGCTCATGCCTGTAGTCCCAGCACTTAGCGAGGCCAAGGCAGGTGGATCACCTAAAGGTCAGGAGTTCGAGACCAGCCTGGCCAACATGGTGAAACCCCGTCTATACTAAAAATGCAAAAAAATTAGCTAGGCATGGTGGCGGGCACCTGTAATTCCAGCTACTCGGGAGGCTGAGGCAGGAGAATCTCTTGAACCTAGGAGGCAGAGGTTGTGGTGAGCCGAGATCGAGCCACTGCACTCGAGCCTGGGCAAGAGTGAGATTCCATCTCCAAAAAAAAAAAAAAAAAAAAAAAAGGACGTGACGGATTCGCTGACAACTCCCACTGAGCACCTCCCCCAGCAGAGAGGTAGGGCTGCAGCATTGATCAGAAGAGGTGGCAGTCTTTGTCCTGACCACTGGGACCAAGAAGCAGGGGTCCCACCTGCTCAAGGCCCTGGCCCGGGTCAGGGACTCCAGCACTGGCCTCGACCTGCTCTTGTGTGAACTTGGGCAAGCCCTTTCCCCACCTGGGCCCGTTCCTGAATCAGTAAGAAGTACTGATCACTGCCCTAGTCTGCCTCTCTGGGGCAGGTTCCCCCAGCCTGGACCGCAGGACTGGGTAACGGTGCAGGTCGGCTCAGCCTTGCTGCTCCCATGCTCTGCAGGTAGCAGTGCCTAGTTCCAGGGACAGGGCCCACAGAAGCAGAGAATTACACACTGTGTGTGCCAGACCCCCTGGAGGAGACTGAGCTTGAGACAGAGAAGGGAGAGATGGGAGGGGGTGACCAAAGAAGTCTTCCTGGAGGTGGAGGCCTGGGTCTGGGCCAGAGGAAGCGGGGAGGGGTGTCATAGGCGAGGAGGCAGCAGCTCTGGAGTGCGTGGGTGCTGGTGTGGGGGTGTTGGTAAGGAGTGTCCCGGCCTCAGCAGAGTGTGGCCTCAGCCTGGACTGGGAGCTGGCCGCCTGCTGCTCCCCCCCACGTCCCATGTTGTGGGCCTTGACCTGGCCTTCTTTCCTCCAGCCGATCTGCACAATGCAACCAACCTGCGGTCTCGGTCCCTGTCGGGCACAGGACGGTCCCTGGTCGGGTCCTGGCTGAAGTTGAACAGAGCAGATGGAAACTTCCTTCTCTATGCACACTTAACCTACGTCACTTTGCCGCTGCATCGGATTTTAACAGGTAATGCTGGCTGATGTGGGGAAGCAGCCGCACCTCCTCACAGCCATCTCTGCCTCCAGGGCCTTGGTACTTGTGAGGCACCCCGGAGTCATCCTGCCCTGTCCTGTTGGTTGGTTGGGTTTCTTTGCAGGGCTCTTGGCCTCTTTGTCTCTTTGTCTCAGACTTTGGGTGGAGCCATAGCTTTCCCAGAGCGGAAGTCCTCCCTTTGTTCACCTTTCTGGCGCACCTGCTGTCCCCTCTTGAGTGGCCACAGATGCCCGGGTGTGTGTTACTCATGGGTGAGGGGAGGCTCTCAGGCCATCTCGCCAACCCAGGCCTGCAGCAGCTGTGACAGGCAGTGGCTCTGGCCCCCACACCAGCTTGTACCTGAGGCCCTGCAGGGTGTGCCATTGCTGCGAGCCCATTTCCCAGTCTGCAGGATGGGGATGGTGGAGACATGTCTCCTCTGCAGTCTGTGAGGCCTGGAGAGGAGATGCATGAGTGGCTGAGGCGGGCTTCCTTCAGAAGTGGCACTGCCGTGGCCATAGCACTCACCGCTGTTCAGGGTCACTGTTTCACCTGCTTCCCTCCTGCCGGCCCTAGACATCCTGGAAGTTCGGCAGAAGCCCATCCTGATGACCTAGCCGCGTGCGGAGCCTGCGCAGAGCCCCGGCCGGGCCCAGCCCTGGGAGTGCTGCCAAGTGCCTACCTGTCCACCGCCACCGGGGTCTTCTGTGACACGCCAGTGCTGGAGCCGCAGCCAGGCGAGGCCACTCGACTCCCGGGGCCAGGGCCGACTCCACGAACACCAGCCCAAACTGAAGTGCCTCTTCCCTCCCCTGCTGGCTCTGCTCCGCCCTGTGCCCCCCGCCCATCGCCCCCCACCCATCTCTGGAGAGCCCTCTGCACCCAAAGAGAACTAGAGATGCTGAGCGGCCATGAGAGAGCGCGGGAGGAGCAGCTGATGCCCAGAGCGGGGCCAGACCGGCGCATCTATGTTCACGTCCCCCCAGCAGCAGGCGGAACCACCCAGCCAGGGCACTCAGCGCATCGGACTGTCCACACCTTCTTGAGGAAAGCCGGTGGAAGATTTTGGAATGCCATGCGGATGAACTTCAGCACCTGAGTCAGTCCCAGCTCATCCTCCCCAGTTTACCACTTTGTTCTAATAGGAGATGGGAACACAAGAAGTTTGATGGCTTTGCCCTGGGCTGGGAATACCTCACCCACGCCCAGTTACAGAAAGGCCTCCAGCTGAGCAGACGGCCCCGATCCCGCCAGAACGGCCTTTTGCTTCCAGCCAAAGAACACCGCCAACACACACACCTCCAACCTGGGACATCCCATGCTGGGCCTCGGACGGAGGAACCTGCAGAATTTGGATTCTGAGGGTAGTCGGGAGGCCTCGGTAGCCAGGCAGAACAGGATATCTGCCAAAGGGTGTCTGATGTGGGGTGGGGCTGGCATCCTCCCAGGAAGGTTCTAGGTGGGACCCCATCTTCTGGGGACGGGGGTGTCTTTTCATCTTCCTTGGTTTCCTAGAGCTCACTTCCTTTGACGGCGTGTGCTGGTCCCATCTCAGACCAGCTCACTGAGGCAGAGGAGTTGCTCAGAGGCTCACATGGGCACCCCCATCGGTTTGTGTGAGCAGCTGCCCAGCCCCAGGCCTGCGCTCGGCCTGGTCCAGCACGAAGGCGTTTCCATCTGCAAGGATGCACGGTACCCTCCCCGAGAGCAGGCCTGTCCCCTTCCCGACTGGGAATAAACTGGAAGCTGGGTCTCTTTGTTGCTATGTTTTTTTGTTTGAAGTTCCCAGGAATATCTGAGGGGTTCCAGTGATGTGTTTAGGGATCTTCTCTGTGGGGGGAAAGGAAGAGGAGGGGCTTGTTCTCCCATCTGTTTATTCTTTGGGCTCCGGGAACAGGGGACTACTTTGGGGCTTTCTCCAGACTTTTGTATGTTATTATTAAAAGCGAGCTATTGCATTTCATTCTGCCTCAGTTTGCCCACCTGTAAAATGGGGCTGATACCACCTACCTCACTGAAGGTCTCCAGGGTTCAAGTGTGTGGCTGGGTCAGGGTGCGGTCACCCGTCATTCTGCATAGGTCGGGTCGGATGTTAAGACTCTTGGGATGCCCTCCTCCCCCTCGCCCTTTGTAATAACCTAGTCCGAGACCGTGCTTGGTGGGGGATGTGAACTTTCTCTCTCCTCCAGCAGTGTCCGCTCAGGCCTGATAGCTCAGCTCTGCACGATTTCATGTTCCAAACCCATGTCTCAGGGCAGCACAGAGCCAGATCATGTCATGCCCCAAAGTGTGGGGACAGAGCCTCAGGGAGCCCTGAGCGTGGCCCAGCCCCATTTGAGTGCTCTCCGGGGATGCCAAAATGCTGCTTCCAAGTTTGTATCCATGTGGCTAAAATACACCCATTTCTTCAGGAACTCTTCCCCTGGTTGTTCTGGGGATCTTGGGAGAAACACAGCCCTGACAGCTCGTCCGTGGGAAGATGAGGCAGTCCAGGTCGTGAGCAGCACAGCGGCCCTGCCCTCTGTTCTTAGAGGTGAGGGGCAGGAGAAGGTTGTCTCCTCTGGGGCCAGCATTTGGCCAAGCTTGGAGACTCGGCCAGCACTCCTGGATGGCTCAGAGCAAGCTGGGCTCCCCGTCTGTAAGATGGCGAAAATGCTGCCCGCCTCACAGGGTGACCATGAGGACCAGTCACAGTGATGTGTGAAAGGGCTCGCTGGTCACAGAAACGTGTGCAAATCATGCTATTTCAGAGATCAGCCCTCAATTTGTAAGGCATGTGAACAGGGCACACGGTGGGCTGGCGGTTTCATAGCCGACACACAGCGTCTACCATGTGCAGCTGACTGTCCGACCCCATCTTACAGACGAGGAAACTAGCACACAGGCACCAAGGAACTGTCCGGAACAAACAGCAGGGGCCGACGATGGGAGTCAAACCCAGGCATGCAGCCTGGCCTGCATGCTGAGCCACACGGTGCTGCCCGGACAGATGGACAGACACTCGGTGGAGTCTACCTTTCTCAGTCCCTAAATCCTTCTCCAAAGGGTACTTGCGATGCCGGATTTAAAACTTGCTCAGAGCCACCTAGCCACTTGAGAACTAGACAGTAAGGTGTTATTCCCAGGTTGGTTTTTCCAAAGTAACAAATGACATGTGGAATAAAGTAATAGAGTAACAAGTAGCAGGGCCAGAACCAGGGCCCCCAAAGTCCTGGTGTTGGCACATTTGTACTTCTTGTAAGACCATCTTGAATTTTTCTGGAAACACACCTGCTTTTTGTGTAATGCAGGGAAGACTAATGCATGGTGACACCTAGGTTTCCTCAACAGAACACTTGATCCCAAAACCCCTTTAAGACCTTAGGTTTCGTCAACGGAAAACTGTACTTTAATCCCAAACCCCCTTTAAGACATATTGGGGCTGGGCCCGGTGGCCCACGCCTGTAATCCCAGCACTTTGGGAGGCCGAGATGGGCGGATCACCTGAGGTCAGGAGTTCAAGACCAGCCTGACCAACATAGTGAAATCCCATCTCTACTAAAGATAGAAAAATTAGCCGGACATGGCGGCAGGCACCTGTAATCCCAGCTACTTGGAAGGCTGAGGAAGGAGAATCACTTGAACCCGGTAGGCGGAGGTTGCAGTGAGCCGAGATCACACCATTGCATTCTAGCCTGGGCACCAAGAGCAAAACTCTGTCTCAAAAAAAAAAAAAGAAAAAAAAAAAGATATATTGGTCTTTAAACCCAAATCCCCTTTAAGGCATGTTGGTCTTAAGGGGATTTGGGATTGAAGCACAGTTTTCTGATGAGGAAACCTAGGTGTCACTTTTTAGAACATTAAGAAGAAAGTTGTGGGGTGGGCTTTTCCATTTAAAGGAATGTGATGATCCCAGGTTCTGATGGGTGATAGATGGTCTCCGTTTACACCTTTTCTTCTTTCAGCACCTGAAAGTTCAGGTAGTGGCCATCTTACATTCTCATGTCCTGCTGGAAGTGCCTAGTTGCCTGCAAAGACAGCTAAGGCTCATTATTTCAAAAGAAGATTATTTAAAACACGAGTGACAGGTAGTCAGAAGAGAACAAAAGGACGCAAGATGCTCTATAGCCAAGTCAGCCTGGAGGCAGGATGGGTTGCTGAGTGAAGTCGCCGCTCACTTTTGGATTCTTACGGACTGTGAGTTAGTCTTCCCTCTACACGGACTCATGGGAAGGGTATAAAGGCACGTTCCTGAGGTGCCCTCCCCCAAAGAATCTACCCGCACTCAAACCAGGATCTGTTTTTGCTGTTTTAATCACAAATAGACTAGTTAGTAGAAGACTTTTGAAGAACAAAGTAAAACTTTTTTTTCATTGAAAGACGTCCCAGAGGAAAGGCCCTGTGCAGCCGGTATATTCTAATGACTGCTTTGACCATGTCCTAATATGGTGGTTTTAAGTTGTTGGCCAAGATCCTTTAAAGACATATGAAACATCTGCCAACTTTTAGTGAACTTAACAGGTTTCGCTGACGTTTTTCTCAATTTTCGAATTTAGGTGGGATTTGCTTTCATGTCCTGTTTCAAAAACCAAGTGTCTCTTGACAGCCCATTGGTTCTTCCTGTCCTCTTGCTCTAAGTCTGTATCAGAAAGCAGAATGACTGTACTTCTGTTTTACAAATAACCACCTGATAGGACGGACACTCCACGAGATAAGGAAAGGCACGTGCCCTTGAGCTTGAATAGAAGCAGCCTCTGGAGGGGGCAGCCACTGCCCTTCGAGGGAGAGCAGCTCTTCAGCAGGTGGCCAGAGTGCCACGTGACTCGGCAGACAAAACCCCTGGGAGCCGGGTGATGGGCACCTGCTGGGGCTTTTGTTTTTTCTTTTTCACTGGCTGGCTTGATCCTCAGTGGCAAAAGGACCCCTGAGCCCTTTCTCCGAGCCCTGGAGCACTCCTCAGGACACCGAGTGGCCTCAGGGCTGGGTTCGGAGCTCCTCCCGCACGGGGAGCCTCAGAAGTGGAGGCAGCTGCTGATAGGTGAGTTGACAGCTTCTTATCCTGCCTAAGGCAAGTAGGCATTTTTATTCCGTTTCCAGTCCTTGAGCTCAGCAGATCAAAGTAACAGTGACCCTGCAACCCCACAGAGCTCGCTTTCTTCCCTGCCCTGCCCCTTTAGTCCCCGCTCTGGAAGGCCAGGTGGTTTAGGTGTAGATAGGTATCTTTTATGGTTTCCAAATGAATTATTTGTGTGAGAGTAATTAAATCTGTAAGAAAATCTGTTGCGATTCTTCACTATGTATTATAATTTCTACAACATGTATTTTAGCAAAAACACCATGCTGGCCTCCACT
This sequence comes from Pongo abelii, assembly GCF_028885655.2. Taxonomy (NCBI): domain Eukaryota; kingdom Metazoa; phylum Chordata; class Mammalia; order Primates; family Hominidae; genus Pongo; species Pongo abelii. Next base: position 51,719,414 of record NC_085929.1, on the reverse strand, counting down.
GGATAGCTCGGTATGCTAACTGCCAGTGATAGTTACATAAGCATTACCAACAGCATCTTTATTAACCATCTTCCACATCCAGTAGAAATCATTTCTAGGCGGTATTTGTTGGTTGGCTGTTAGCTTTGCTTTTGATTTCATGTTTTTTTTAAAGGTTGTTTTGCATGTTGAATATTAAATTTTTTTTTCTGTGTCTTTCTCTAATCTTTATTTTTTTCTGTAATGGGAATTTCAGGGTAAATACAGATATTATAGCAAAGCGATAATTTAATGATTGAACCTTAATTTGCCCCCAGTGATTCCTGAAACTTTTTTTGGAGCTTTCACACAAGCTACTTTTTTGAACTGGAGTGTGCTGGAAGCAGAGAAAAATCACCCTGTGTGCTGGCTTTGCCTGTTGTGAGCCAGTGAGGAGTCCGAGAAGAGGTGGGTGGGTCAGTGACTGGGGTTTGGCCAGAGATGCCATATTTGCAGAATTAAATCATTTCAAGATGCATTTCAAGGTCTGGCATGGTGGCTCACGCCTGTAATCCCAGCACTTTGGGAGGCTGAGGCGGGCAGATCACTTGAGGTCAGGAGTTCGAGACCAGCCTGGCCAACATATGGTGAAATCCCATCTCTACTAAAAATACAAAAATTAACCGGGCGTGGTGATGTGCACCTGTAGTCTCAGCTACTTGGGAGGCTGAGGCAGGAGAATCGCTTCAACCCGGGAGGCAGAGGTTGCAGTGAGCCGAGCTCGCACCACTGCGCTCCAGCCTGGGTGACAGAGACTCCATCTCAAAAAAAAAAAAAAAAAAAAAAGAAAATGCATTTCAAGTTTAGCTTTCAGCCTCCACAAAGTAGTGCACACCCTTTCAGTTGTACTATAAAATTTCCCAAGCTTTTTCAGAGAACCTCTTAACCCTCCCAGAAGTGGGAAAACAATGGAATAGAGGCCAGGAGTCCCAAGTTCAGGTTTTGCAGGCTCCAGGTAAGCTGGCTGGTCTAACGGAAGATGAGGTGTTTGCAGCAGGCGGCTGTCTTGCAGCTCAGCAGGTGAGGGGACCTCGAGCAGGCTCTCGCATTTTCCGGCTGATCCTTCTGAGCCTGCTACTGCAAGGCCCTCGTAGGTGGGAGCAGCCTCATCGTCGCCTTTCACACCGTGAGCTTTTCCTTTCCACGGTCAGATGGACTTAGTGAGTTACCAGCGATGGGTGTAAGACCTAAGACACTGCAGAAAGTTACATAATGGAAAATGAGGGGCAGAGAAAAGAGGGTCTGAGAGGAATGCAAGCATTCCGGAATACAGTAAGGGACATCCCATCAATGACACTTCTTGGGAACAGTCACTGCCTTAGAAACACCAGACCAGGAGAATTTTCTGATAACCCCAAAGGCAGCCCATGAAGATGGTGGTTAGGAAGGAGGCGGTCTAGCCGGTGAAGACTTCCTTGCCATCCAGGTCAACCCCCTTCTTGTTGAACAGTGGGAAGTCCTTTTAAAGCAGTCACCTGAAAAATGTTTAATAGATATTTGGGGAGAGTCTCTATCTTGGAAGCTGCCTGCAGGAACCTCATTCCTATTCATTGCCTCCTCTTGGAAGGCTAATTTGCTATTTCGGTTCCTTTATCCTTAGATGAGCTTTTAGGAACTACTGTCATGCCCTAGCTTAGAAGGAAAAAAGTTAACTGGAAAGGAAAACCTTTGGGAATCTTATACTGGGAGGAGAGGGGAATGTAACTCAATCCATATAATAACACAGTTCATTGTAAATAGACATGTTGACTGTGGTAACATGCTGTACTTTGTGCCTGATTGTTAAAATGACAAGAACAGCTGGAAAATTTACATGAGGAAGGGAAAATACTTGTTTCTGGGGATAAAGAAAGGATCATGTCTTTTCTTTCCTTACAGCGTCACTGAATTGCCCCTGACTTAGCCTCTCCATCAGCCAACAGGTTAAAGAGATTTCTTTCCTGTGTGGACTGGGGTCTTTCCTCTTGGAATCTGACTTTAATAAAACAATTAGGTTGCTCATTTAAAAATAACCATGGCTTTTAGCCAAATTTTATGCTACTCTGAATAAACAATTTTGCTTAAAAGATTTTAGCCACTTCCAGAAGCCAGTGCAGTTGAGTAATTTAGTGGGCACGTACATCTCACTTAACGTGGCATGCTGGGGAGAGGTGTGTGGGGCTGGGACCTCAAGCTGCACCACCTCAGACACACTCAACCCTGGGCCTGGGTTTTCTCAAGTAGAATCACCACTTTCCTTCCTGGGATGCGACGATGTTGAAGTGAGACAAGGTTACGTCCAAAGGCTGCCGTAGTTGCTGGCAATGCTGATAACTACTGCCATTTCTTCCCGGTGTGCCCAAGGGGTATTTCATGGGCCATCTTTGGAGTCATCGGGAGTGCATGTGCCAGCGGTTCCCAAATGTGAGCGTGCCTCAGGATCACCTAATGCACACTCTAACCCAACGTTCAAACCCAGAAGACTGGTGAGGAAAATACTTTGGAATCAGTGATGACGGCCGCACAACTCTGTGAGTATGCTAAAAGCCACTGAATCATATACTTTAAAGGGGAGCATTTTACATGAATTCTATCTCAATTTTAAAAAATGTGCTCCAACCTGAGGCACTGATTCAGTAGCCTAGTTGGGGCCCATGGGTTTGCGTTTTTGGCGGGGGGCGGGGATGGGAATGGACAGGGTCTTGCTGTCACCCAGACTAGAGTACAGTGGTGCAACCACAGCTTACTACAGCCTGGATCTCCTGGGCTTAAGGACTCCTTCCACCACCATGCCTAGCTAATTAAAAAAAAAAAAAAATTATTTTTTTGTAGAGACAGGGTCTTGCTGTGTTGCCCAGGCTGGTCTCTAACTCCTGGGCTCAGCCATCTTCCCACCTCAGCCTCCCAAAGTGCTGCAATTACAGGCGTGAGCTACCGTGCCCAGCCGGGTTTGCCTTTTTTTGGTTTTTTGAGATAGGGTCTTGCTTTGTCACCCAGGCTGGAGTGCAGTGACATGATCACTGCTCACTCCCTGGAGCCTCCACCTCCTGGGATCAAGCCATCCTCCCACCTCAGCCTCCCAAGTAGCTGGGACTACAGATGCATGCCATCATGCCTGGCTAAATTTTGTATTCTTTGTAGAGCCAGGGTTTTGTTATGTTGCATGTTGGGGACCAGCCTCAACACCACCTGTAGGGTACCCGAAGTCTGGTGGCGGCAAAGGGTTGAGAAGAGACAGGTTAAGAGTAAAGGTGGGAGCCAGGGGGCCAGTTGCAAAATGTGGAGGCTGCAAAAGGCTCAGAGCTCTGGTCTCCACACTATTGAGTACAATCACTTAGATCTAAGAAGTAGATGTTCAGGGCCAAACAGTGAAACGGTGACAGTGCGTCACAGGCAGCATCTATAGTAATAGCAGTTTAAATGAATCTCCTTTGTGCTCAAACAGCATATCTTTAACTTATCAGAGAGTAGCTGGTGGGAGCGGACTTACCAGGAGCCTGCACGTCTGTCCACATTCCAGTGTTTCAAAGGAGTGTCTTTCTCCTTGAACACAGTGTTTACAGGTAAGAGAGCAAGTCTCGCTCTGAGCATGGGAACATGATGGCAATCAGGAGGCTTTCCTCCTCAGAGACCTCTTGTGGCTTTCCACAACTTAGTGTCCTGTATTTTTTTTTTTTTTTTTTTTTTTTTTTGAGACGGAGTCTCGCTCTGTCGCCCAGGCTGGAGTGCAGTGGCGCGATCTTGGCTCACTGCAAGCTCCGCCTCCCGGGTTCACACCATTCTCCTGCCTCAGCCTCCCGAGTAGCTGGGACTACAGGCGCCCGCCACTTCGCCCGGCTAATTTTTTGTATTTTTAGTAGAGACGGGGTTTCACCGCATTAGCCAGGATGGTCTCGATATCCTGACCTTGTGATCCGCTCGCCTCGGCCTCCCAAAGTGCTGGGATTACAGGCGTGAGCCACCGCGCCCGGCCAGTGTCCTGTATTTTTATGGCCAGTTTATATAGGCACCCCACAAGCCCTTTTCCCAACAGTTGCACAAGCTGGTCTCAAACTCCTGGGCTCAAGCAATCCACCCGCCTCGGCCTCCCAAAGTGTTAGGATTACCGGCGTGGGCCACTGCGCCCGGCCGGGCTTGCATTTCCATCAAGTTATGTGTCAGTCCCAGGACCACTTTGAGAACCCAGGTTCTAGCCCAGCCATGCAGCTGATCTAAATAGGGCTGCTGCGGTTTAGGTGCAATCTTCCTCTTCAGATAACATTCTCTTAGTGTCATTTAGTTTCGATTAGATGTTAACAGTTCAGGAAAATACTTTGATGGATAAGTTAAATCTTTGCAATATTATTTTTTTAAACCAGAAAATACCCCTTATAAACCAAATAAATGCTGAGTAACGTAGGAAAGGTTAAAAAAATAAGTCTCAAAGGTTTGCTTTGAAGACTAACCAAGGTAATACATATAAAGCACCTAGCCAATGCTTTGCACACTAGCCCATTAAGGATCAATTGTTCCCATTTCAATCTGTTAAGATTTTAATCCAACAGAAACCCTTGGTCTGAATGGTTTAAAAGTAGTCTCGTCCCCCAACAAGGAGTCTGATGATAAACTGGTCTCCCACTCACCTCCAAGCCAACCTTCCTGTTGTTCAGGGAAGTTTCTGGTTGCAGCTTCTGCGTGATTCTTCTTCCTCAGGTCTGTCTGACTTGTATGAATGCCAAGCGCACCACAGAGGAACGTAAGCCTGTCACACACTGGGATTTTGTTTCCTTTTCATTTATTCACATTTCATGGATTGTTACACTTCCTCGATGGGAGCGTTCAAAAACTAATACAAGCTGAGATTATATTGTCTGACAATTCAAGTATTTTAGTTTTAGAAAACAATTTCCTATTTAAAGTAAAAAGCAAACAATTTATCCATCTGATTGCTAAGAAGTTTTACATCTCCATTTCAATTGTGTCTGCATCAAACGGACAGTCCTTCGTCCTCAGTATGATTGTTACTGGTTGAGAACATACAGTGGCCTGTGTTCTGAGTGCCTGATTGGAAAAGACCCCCCTGTCATCTGCCATACTAGGGGACAAATCAGTATCTACTCAAATTCTCACTTCCAGAATGAGAGGACTCATCAGGGGTTTAGGAGTTTGCAAAGCCTTCAAAATGCATCGTGCTTGAATTTTGACTCTTCTGAAATAGAATAACTGACAAATGCTCAGAAAACAAACTTGTTGAACTTTTACTGAAAAGGCTCTCATTGAAAACTTGTTTTGAACTCTACTAGTAAGGTAGAATATTAGTTTTTCTTCCCTTCCACACCAGAAAAGGTAGTTTTTTCTTTTTTTTTTTGGCATGCAGCATATATAAAATGTGATCTAGAATTGAAATTGTAAAATAGAATAATCCTCTTAAAGAAAATCAGCCCATGAACAGTCAGACTTGTCCTTCCATGGAAAACATAATCTAAACTTCTTTAAAAACTGGCCATATTTTTTCAGTCTGTAATTCGAATAATGAAGATGGCATAACAAATTTTTTTGCTTACTAGGAATGCGCAAAAGGATGAGATGGATACACAGGTTTAAAAAAAAAAAAAAGGCCACTGGGATACTTAGTATTTGTCCAGATGCAAAACAATTTCAGAATAACAAAATACACACCTTGCTTTAGGCCACATATATGATAAACTTCATAGATTCTCAAAGATGAAAATTTCAGTCCACATTAAACATTTTAAAGCATAACTTCTAATATTTTGTTAAAAATAAGTCAAACTAAAATAACGCATAAATCAGAATTACCTGTTAACATAGTGGGGAAAGTAGGTAAGCCCTCCGGGGGCCCCGTGCCCCAAGTAAAAGACAAGGAGTTAAATTTTACAATGAAATCCACGTATACTCAGGCTCTTTACACTAATAAAGTGGAGACCAACCAGTTCCTAAAGCATAAAAGAGTGATTTTAAGAAAATATCACATTTTGAGTTATGGTATATTCATCACATTTTTCCCTGTAATTTTCACTTTAACAGTGATAGTCTTAGCAGCAAAAATTTGCTGGGAATGTTAGGAAAAAAGGAAGCCACACATACCCACTAATTTAAAAATATATAAACTTTTTTACAGAAGGGCAGGTTTAAAAGAAAATCCAATCATGATCTTTTCATGCCATTTTTTGTAAACTTTCCATACACACGCAGACGCTAACAAAGTACTGTGTTATATACACTCAAGTGTCCTAAAGATGCCTGTGAGCTGCTGATTCCAGCTGGTACCAGGGAAGCATGTGTGGCTAAGTTGCAACAAACTTAAATTTGTTCCCCTTGGTTCATCTTTTTAAAAGTTGAATACACTTAATGTCAATCGGGCAGAGCCGGTATTAACAGCATCAACCACTTGCTTACTATAAATTATCTGCAACAAAAACTCACGTGCATTCTCAATTCTAAAAACTCAATGTAAAAATAATGGCCACTTCCTCCCTAGGTGCCTACTATAGCTATGTCTGACAGCATCTGTAACAGTACAAGCACACCTCTCTCTGCACGGATTCATCCAAAGCCACACACTAGGCCAAATTCTCCCAGTGGAATCAAAACACTGGAAGTAGAGCAAGAGCCTCATGACAACATTGGCCAATTCACACCTCAGGTACTCAGGAGTTCATCATATTTGATCATAAAATTGCTCCCGGCGCCAAACCTTACACCTAAAGACTGTAGTTTTAAAAAAGCCACAATTACTCTGACTACTCTTTTCTAAATGAGAATGCGCTTCGCACTGAAGAACAGAACACACACACGTGAGCCCTTGAGCACTGACCCTGAGCCTGTACACAAGATCAGCTGGTACTAGTCTCAAATGATTCATGAGGAATCAAAGTGGAAATTTAAACATTCAATTCTGTATCTCATTCATGTGCCCAGAGTCTTCAAAGAATGCTCGTGTTAGTTACCTGACAGCTCTGGAGAAGTGACATGGATATTTGTGTGCATAACCATGGCTCCCTCCCAAACAGACATGTGGAATCTTACTCTTAAAAAAGTAAAGACATTTCAGATATCAAATGTATAATATACTGCTGTCTAAAGTTAAAGGCAAAATTTACACACGATTTTCTCTTCCATTACCTTATTACATGTTTCCTAGTGAATTCACATGGCTCGTGTCAAAGCTCCCAGGCACGTCACTTGGTCATAGTTTTCATATGCATGGGGTTGATCATGGTACAAATGCCTACGAGCATCTTCTTTTTCTACGATCGTCTCATTTGACTTTCATTTCGTAAGGGTTCACTCTCCATGGTGTAGATGATAAGCTACCAAATTTGTGCTTTTAAACCCATTCCTGGCAATCCCCCTTTATCTTCATTTTGTCTTTAGGGGGATAAAGAAGTAACACTACCTCATGAATAGAAACTACAAAGCCAAAAAACTTCACAAGCTGTTCATTTCTTTTTAGAATGAAAATGCAGTTCCTGAATTCTCGTGAAGCAGCCCACAGGGTTACAGGCCAATGATTCGAACGCTGAGGTGAACACTTAGTACTCACATTTTAGCTTCAAAATAAAAATAAAGCAGAGGACGAATGCCTGTCACAGCGTGGCAGCCCGGTTCATTTGGTAACAGAACAAGTCTCACACGTCGGCTGAGCCCACCGGAGAGAAGCACACAGGCCAGCTTCCTTCTGAACACAGCCGGGCACCTGCTCAAAAACCTCTCTGGTGGTGGTGGTGGACCCCAAAACCCACGGGTTGGAAGAGCCTTTGGGAAAGCGAATTGATACCCTGATTGCAGTCCTTGAAGAAATCACTTAGGGTTAGTTTAATAAACGAACATTAAAAAATCTTCCAAAAATTGCATTCAAATGTATTTTACACTTTAGGCAGTTCTTAAGAAGGGAGAGTGCGGTTTCTTGACACTTAACATTTAAAGGTTTTATTGGCCACATTAATCTTCCTCACAAAAGTTTTAAGTTATCTGTAAGTTCTTAGAATGTCAAAGAGAAGAAAAACTAAGTTTAAGGGGCGGTGGAAGAAGCAGCAACTTGGCAATAATTCCGCAGCCGACTTCGCGTGTTCAGGCATCCTTTTTCTCCAGTAAAATTTTGTGCAACTCGTCTGCATCCTCGCTGGTTTTCACCCGAATCAACATGGTGACTGGCATGGTGGCATTCTTCTCGTCAATTGGTGGATTTGGAACACAGACGATAAGAACGTTATTCTTCCCTGTTCGCGTACATGGCATATTGGGTGGAATCAGAACATTCAGCAATATGTTGCCTGCATTCAAACAAAACCCATCAAAATTATAGAAGCTATAGCTCCACCAAAGGAGTCTGTAACATGCGAAACATTAAACACTGAAATAACTTATACTTAATGGATCTAACACGGGGAGCCAACAGGAATGGCACAAAATCAGGACTGGTTCCCTGAGAACTGGGAGGCCTTGGGGAGGACTTGCCCTCACTGGGAGAAGTGGCCTTCCGTCCTCCCTCCAGCCCAGGTCTCTGCACCCACACAGCGTTTCTCACAGAGCAAACAGCCTCGCTCAGTACCGTCAGCCCTCTCAACACTGTCCGTTTTTGCACTGAAGGAAGAACACGGTGGCACAACCCAGTGTCTTCACTGCACCACATGAACAAAGGATACCTCTGTCACAGAGGCCGGCACAGCTCCCTGGGCAAGAGTGACACGACCATAATGTTATTACTCACTAGTCAAGCCCACAGGAAAGAAAAACGCCTCCCTGGAGTTTCTTTCTGCAACACAGCCCCCTGTTCTCTACCACTACTGCCCGCTCCACCGCGGGCCTGCCCGTCTTCCTCCTCGTCCGGGCACTAGGCTCCTTGCAGTGGACTCTTTTCAGGTTAAAACTGAGGATGGACAGCGATCAGTTAGTGATTACTTGCTATATAAAAAGGATTCCTTTAAAAGGTTAATTTCCCTTGGGTGTTTATTAAACGGTCTAATCTCTAGCTTCTTAGTCACATTTCTAACACAAAGGAAAATGAAAAATCATTTTGTTTACAGCTTCTAACACATTTATGTTTCCTTACACACTATTATCCTGGGACTCAAAACTATAAGTAAACATAGGATGAATTTGGCCTGAATGCACTGTTTAAAAACATTAATAACCTTGAGTCAGCAGGGTAAAGGCTTTTATATACTATGTGATGATGATGATTTTGTGCCAACCGAAAAAAAGGTACCCACCTAAATTGGTGTCTGCCCGCACCAAAAGCTGTGTCTTCTGATTTGCTGTAGGTTTTAAATGCAGAGTACCTATGCCTTTCTCTTTAAACTCATTATCTTTCTTGTAAAATAGTTTACACCTATGGAGAAAAACAATAGGTACCATCAAGCATTCAAGGACGAATCAAGTCACACAGTTTTCTAACAACCACTCTTCACGTGTGGAAAATCTGTATTAAATGAGAGTACAGGAAGCTTCAGGATAAATCTTTAATTGATCCAAACAGAGCCTGAGCGAAAACCAGAATAAGAAAATCTGCTTAGAGATTTTAAAACTCCTCCCCATTTTTTCAAATTAAACAATGGGCCCCATGAAACTTTTTATAACACTTTCTGAAACTGTGTTCTCAAGTCAGTCAAAATCAGGGCTCAACACCCCTCCCTCCCTGTTCTGCTCCTTTGGCCCTTAGCTCAAGATCGCTGATCTGGTCCTCTTAAGACAGGCACAAATAAAGGACAAAAACCCTGTCCTATCTTGCCCACCTCTCCCTCCTTTTTTTTGGCCTATTTCTTATTTTAAAAATTCTCCTCGACCAGGCGCGGTGGCTCACGCTGGTCATTCCAGCATTTTGGGAGACCGAAGCGGGCAGATCATGAGGTCAGGAGATTGAGACCATCCTGGCTAACACGGTGAAACCCCATCTCTACTAAAAATACAAAAAATTAGCCGAGCGTGGTGGCGGGCACCTGTAGTCCCAGCTACTAGGGAGGCTGAGGCAGGAGAATGGCGTGAACCCAGGAGGCGGAGCTTGCAGTGAGCCGAGATCACACCACCGCACTCCAGCCTGGATGACAGGAGGAGACTCCATCTCAAAAAAAAAAAAAAAAAAAAATCTCCTCAAGGCTCCTTCAGTTTTTGATTGTACAACATTTTGAAATAAATTTGGAAAACATTCTTGGGTAGGGTCTAATAACAAAGTAATCAAATATCTTCCTAGCCTCCTGTGTTATACATCTCCTGAGGTTATTAATAATACAAAACCATGGCTCATTTATTGATTTATGCATTTATTTTGAGACAGAGTCTTACTCTGTGGCCCAGGCTGGAGTGCAGTGGCATGATCTTGGCTCACTGCAACCTCTGCTTCTTAGGGTTCAAGCAATTCTCATGCCTCAGCCTCCCAAACAGCTGGGATTACAGGCGTGTGCCACCACATTTGGCTAATTTTCATATTTTTAGTAGAGACAGGATTTCACCATGTTGGCCAGGTTCGTCTGGAACTCCTGACCTCAGGTGATCTGCCTGTCTCAGCCTCCCAAAGTGCTAGGATTACACGCATGAGCCACCATGCCTGGCCTCATTTGATTCTAATTTAAAAAAAAAATCTTAAAGTTGGGTCACTCCTTTATGTCATGTGAGTAATGAAACTTAAACACAGAAGAAATTGTTGGCCTCTTTTAAAAGTTCTTGAAACTAACACCTGGGAATCCCACAGGATGTGGTGATCTGTTAATGGAAACTGCTGGCTCATTATTCTGAGATTTTTGCATTACAAAAACACATCTTTGAAAGCTTCTGAAATGGCACAAATGTTTTTTCAGCAAATATCTTTGTAAAAACTAATCTCATTTAATTGAAAGGAAGATGAAAGTTTTTATAAGTCCTAAACAGGAAGGGACGGTTATTGTGCTTAACTTTTTGACTATGAGAAAATCCAGAAAGGCCAACCAAGTCTCCAGGAAGGGATGAGAGATGCCTCCTGAAGCCAAACCTGAAATCAGTGACTGACTCTGCGATTTCTTTGTGGCGGGAGGAGGAAGGGGAGGGAGAAAGACACAGGGAGAGAAGGTGGGATGGGATGGGATGGGATGGGATGGGATGGGGTTGGGAAGATCATGGAAGAGCCTGTCTCTAAAGCACTTTAAAAGAGCTAAAGTGACAGAGCTAAAGTGCCCACCAGGACATTTCTAGAACTGGATTTTTAAATAAACTGGCCAAGAATTCTTTCCTGTTCCACTTGAGAGCAGGCAAAGCTTGACCCTGAGACCGGAAGCTCAGCCAGGTGCCGTGAGGACATTCTCCAGCCTGAAGCATGCCACCATGTCTATAAAACACATGCACCAGCAGGTTCTGGTGATTCTTACTTTTTGGAGTAAAAAGCATCTTCTTCTTTTACTTCGGTAACTACTACTTTGGGTGGCTCTTCATTCTCTTCTTCATCTCCACCTTTTATAAAAATGACAATAATTCAGTAAGATTCCAATCCAGAGCTTAAAAAAGTGACAGAAGTTTTGTTATGTAACACCCTAAACTTCCACCTGAGCACTCCATGTAAACTGACAGACTAAAATGCACACTTAATGGGGGGGATGCCAGAAGGGAGTACCTGCAGGGTTTTAACTATTTTGTGAAAAATAAGAATCCTTTTTAATTGGAACATACCTCTTAATTCTAAAATAACTTCCAATATAGAAAACCTTAAAATGGAAAAATCTCCATGCTTATGACAGAAAAATAATCAACACTCTATATTCAAATTACCCACTGGAAAATTACATCTCGGATGAGTTTTTAACACCTTCACCCCTGAATATTCCTGTGAGTATATCCACAAGTATCAGTAATGGCCAAAGATAGAAAAATACGTTTTTTTTTACAGAGGGCAAGTTGTCAGAGAAATCATTCCAAAGCCCGAGTGTAAGTAATTTAAGCTTTGTCTGAATTGCCACATGGGTCACTGCTCTGGTACCAAAGGTATCCCCACTAATGGGGTCTCCCAAACACGGGAGACCTAGGCCATTATTTAAACAAGACACTATTTAAACACATGTATTAGGCTGTGTACAGTGGCTCACGCCTGTAATCCCAGCACGCTGCAGGGCCAAGGCAGGAAGATCGCCTGAGCCCAGGAGTTTGACACCAGTCTGGTCAACATGGTGAGACGCCCCCCATCTCTACAAAAAATAAAGTTAAACAGGTGTAGCGGTACGTGCCTGTGGACCCAGCTACTTGGCAGACTGAAGTGGGAAGATCGCTTCACCCCAGGAGATAGAGGCTGTAGTGAGCTATGATTGCGTCACTGCACTCTAGCCTGGGTGACAGAGCAAGACCTTGTCTCAAAAAAATAAAAAAACACACATATATAAAAGGATCCTCTTAAAGAGAACGGCAGTTGCATAAAAACTCACTAAAAAGCAATTCTAAGACAAACAACTGTGATGCTCAAATGATTAGGTCACACGACTGTCCGTCTTCTCACTCCAATCTCCCGAGTCTTCTGATGCTGAAACTGTGATAACCAAGGGACAAGGAACAGGCGCTCACTGAGGGGTGTCCTGCCTTCACTGGAACTCGATTCCAATCCCCAGTGCCTGCTTCAGGGAAGACTCCCCATTTATTTTATTTATGGGAAGCAGAGAAGAAATAAAAGGGGAGACCCTTATTTCACCCTGTGCCCAGAGGGCCTGTGCCTGAGGATATACTTGAAAGCAGGGCAAGGCAAAACAGTAATGGAAGCCTAGCCTCCTGCTAGAAAACCATAATATTTCAGTGGCAAATTGGCAAATGCAGTTTTCTTCCTCAAGGATCAGCATGTTCATATGTCTGAGAAGTACACTTTTTCTTTTGTTGAGGCAAGGTCTGTGTTGCCCAGGCTGGAGTGCAGTGATGCAACCATGGCTCACTGCAGCCTTGAACTTCTGAGCTCGAGATACTCCCACCTCAGCCTCTACAGTAGCTGTGACTACAGGCACCCACCACCTGGCCTGGCTAATTTTTAAAAATTTTTGTAGAGATGGGGTCTTGCTATGTTGCCCAGGCTGGTCTCAAACTCCTGGCCTCAGGTGAGCCTTCCACTTTGGCCTCCCAAAGTGCTGGGATTACAGGTGTGGGCCACCTCACCTGGCCTCACTTTTAACTGCTTACAAGCAGGTATCTTCACAGACATCATTTGTTCACAACCACGATGTGAGGAAGCAGCATTATGACATCACCCCACTTTTTAAGCTAACAACAGAGGTGTGGAGGGCCCAGACCTTGCGCCTGGTCTGGGGCACTGACGATACATACAGGAGACATCACTTAGACACCATTGCCGCCCTCTGGAAAGGAGGCGCCTCCAAACCCACAGGAGGAAAACAATGTTGATTTCTTCTCTATGGCTATGAGAAGTCTACATTTTTAATGTATAGTCAAGTACTGTTTTGCCACATGACTTTATTTACAGTCAAATCTCCTAAGTACAAATCAATTCAGGGGACATTTATGATGAACTTGATGAACTTTTCCAAAAACACAATTTTCAAAAAACGTCTTTAATTCACTTGTTTTTTATATGCTAAGCCATGTGTGTTTGAGACTTTTCAAAGTCAGGTGTTTTCAAATTCATTTTATTTTTAATCCTTATCAACAACCTTACAAAGTAGGTCTTACTCTTTATTATAAAGCAGGAATCTGAAACTCAGAGAAGCTGATGTAGCTCTGTCTGAGATCACACATGGAGAGGACAACAACGTCTCAATGTGAATCCAGACCCATATTTGGAATCAAAGTCCCTGTGTTTCCCAAGAAACACGAATCTTATGCAAACCTCGAGCCAACGACAAAGCTGGTACTTACCTTTGCATTCACCACTGTAACCCTCCGCTTGGCCCTCCAATGGTTTAGTGGGAAATGGTGAAGAGACTGGTTTACTCTGGGTAATATCTTTGCCAAATACACTGGAGTTTCCAGGGGAGAAAGAAAATCCAGTCAGGGGGACGGAGCTTAATGAGCCCAAAACAGAGCTATCAACTTTCTTGCCGAAATTAAATGAGGCACTTGTCGCTCCTAGTGATGATGGGTCCGTTTTCTTTTCAGATGCCACCTCCACCTTCTTGTCAGGTGTATCTTCAGTTTTGTTGCCATGAAACAAAAACGTTGACTCTTGCTGTAATTTTGTTGAGCCAAAAAGGGAAGGAGACTGTGTTTCAGCCGCCACTTTGTTAGGTTCACTTTCAGAATTCCTGCCACTGTTCCCGTGTTGCTGTTCAATGTTTGCTAAATATTTCTCATAGTCTTTAAAGATAGGTGTCAGATCACAGAGGGGGTTTGTATTCACGTGCTTCACTATCCAATCCCGCACGGAGCAGTTCAAGGCGGCCAACTGCTTGTGATAGGCACTTCCGACACAAGCTTTACTGGAAGCAAGGCCAGAGGAGGAGGGCTGCTGACTGTCCCCATTAGTTTTGGGATTTGAAACTTTATCAACCAAGGCGGTAGGGCCATTTGCAGGAAGAGAACCTATAGAAAGTTAATAATTAAACCATTTATATAGCCTAATTTGATTAAATCATCTAGATTTTTATGCCACTCTGCCTTCATACTTTCTGCTTTTACTGTATCTCCCCCTACACCAAGACAGTGTTACTCTGTCACCCAGGCTGGAGTGCCGTGGCACGATCTTGGCTCACTGCAACCTCTGCCTCCCGGGTTCAAGCGATTCTCCTGCCTCAACCTCCCGAGCAGCTGGGATTACGGGCACCCGCCACCACACCCGGCTAATTTTTGTATTTTAGTAGAGATGGGGGTTTCACCATGTTGGCCAGGCTGGTCTTTAACTCCCGACCTCATGATCCACCCGCCTCGGCCTCTCAAAGTGCTGGGATTACAAGCATGAGCCACTGCGCCTGACCTACTGTATCCTATTTTTGTGACAGCTCAAAAAGTATGTGTTCAAGGAATAGTATTTAGTAACCAGTTATCAATAAAGCCGATTAATAAAGATCAAGTCAAAGTTTATACAAGAACACTAACCACCATACACTTGCTCTACACATTTTAAAAATAATCTTTTCCTTCAAAAGGATGCCTGAGATATGATCGGGCGCGTCCAGGGTGGTGTGGCCGTAGACAAAAGGATGCCTATTTCAAACAGCACTGTTACAACAGCAGGTCAGCATTAACACTTAATCCCCAAGGTTGTTGGGATGAACAGTATTAAAGTACAGTCGCCCCTCTGTACCTGCAGGTTCCACACCTGTGAAATGCAGTCCTCAGCCAGGTGCAGTGGCTCATGCATGTAATCCCAACACTTTGGGAGGCTAAGGTGGGCAAATCGCTTGAGCTCAGGAGTTTGAGACCAGCCTGGACAACATGGCAAAACCCCATCTCTACAAAAAATGTAAAAATTAGCTGAGTGTGGTGGTGTGTACCTATAATCCCAGCTACTGGGGAGGCTGATGGGGGAGGATCACTTGAGCTCGGGAGGTTGTGGCTACAGTGAGCCAAGATCACACCAATACACTCCAGCCTAGGTGACAGAGCGAGACCCTGTCTCAATGCAGTACTCCGGGGATGAGAAACCAGTGGATACGAACACTCACTTTTCCTATCTAAGAGTTATGCTGGTCTGACTATGGGACTTGAACATCCGAGGGGGTGCTGAAACCAATCCCCAGGATACTAGGGGATGGCTGTAGTTAAAAACCTTAACAGAGGCCGGGCACAGTGGCTCACGGCTGTAATCCCAGCACTTTGGGAGGCCGAGGCAGGTGGATCACGAGGTCAAGAGATCGAGACCATCCTGGCCAACATGGTGAAACCCTGTCTCTACTAAAATTACAAAAATTAGCTGGGCATGGTGGCACGTGCCTGTAGTCCCAGCTACTCGGGAGGCTGAGGCAGGAGAATCGCTTAAACCCAGAGGCGGAGGTTGCAGTGAGCAGAGGTCGCGCCACTGCATTCCATCCTGGCGACAGAGCAAGACTCTAACTCAGGAAAAAAAAAAAAAACACCTTAACAGAGAGCACTTATTTTAAATCACAATGAACATTCTGCCAAATTAAAATCAAACAGTATACACTTTCAGAATCACCTAAATACAACCCAACCAGTCAGGATCATTTCCAAGCTTTTAACCCATGATCCCATTCTCTGTTGCTAATTCCAAGAGTTTTTGACTAATTCCCTCAAAACAGGATCAGGCAATCAACACATCCCATACCCAAACAAACCTAGCGTGGGAGGCACCCTGGCCACGGAGAACCTCATCTGAGTTCCCAGTAGCCAGTTTGGTGCGAGGCACACAGAAAGCCCTTGGCACACAAAGGGTCTACATAGCATTTTCTTTTCTCTTTGGACTCTAGTCAATTCTGAGGGTCATTCTCCTTTCAAAATGGAACATTCTGAGGCTTAGAGGCCAGGGTCACACAACTGGTAACTCGCAGAACTGAGAACAAAATTGAGATGTTTTGGATCAAAAGCCTGTGCTCTACCCACTTACTCTGTAAATAACCAACACCCCCCTAAGTCCCATCTCTTTCATTATTACCCTGGTTTTGCTCGCATAGTTCCAAGACACAGGGTGGCTATAAGAAAAACATCTTTGCAAAGCTATTTTCCATAGATTATACTTACACAGGCGGCTGGGGGATGGGAGCTACTTACCAAAGGCTACCTTGGGCTCTGCCGCTGCCTTTGCACTGGTGAAGGGAGGGGCACTGGTTATGTTGTTTCCATTCGACAGTCCTTCCAAAGGCTTCCCTCCAGCGCCACTACCAAATCCAGGAAACCGTCCTCCTCCAGAAGGTACCACCAAACCTTTAAAACCTTTAAAGGCTCCTCCACTGTCAGACTGAAATATGAAGGAGGAGCACACTATTACCAAATAAGCAACTGAGTGACAATAGCATCTTGGCTAAATAGCACCTAGACTCCATATGCAGTCAGCATTATAAGGCAAACTGCTGACACAAGCAGAAGTAAGAAATGAGATGGGAAGATTTTATTCATAAGAACAGCTTTACAACCCAAAGCTGCTTTCCTGAAACAGGCAGGAAGGACATTTAAAAAATATATTATGGGTATTTTTAGGACATAAAAGGTAAGAAAGACTAATGCAATAAACCTATGTACCCACCACCCAGCCTCAGAATTGCTGAAGTGTCTCAATAAAACTAAACCCCAAATGAAAGATACTTCATGTACTACTCAAAGACCATTTACTGCCTAAAGAAATTATAAAAACATCAAGTTAGGTTAACTAAAAATATCCATTTGCCTAATTTCTTAACATCTGTAGCTTGCAACTGCTTTCAGCCTACAAAAACTTAGATGATCGAGTCTCAAATCTACATGTTCCTGTTAGCTGAGCAACCCGGGACAACTTCTTACTCTCCTTTTCCTCACTGCTTCCTTAAACTCGATTGTTTTAACAAGGTTTTTCTAGTAGGCCTTTTCCCTTTGTGCTAGCCTGCTCACATCTCTGACCTAAAATGCTCTGGAAATGTTTGGCATTCCTTATGAATTCTAAAGCTCCTCTCTGCCCCTGGAACTTTTGGAGAAAGGTTCCTCAGTTTATAGTGCTTTGCTAAATAAACTCACCACAATTTTTAGAAGCCCTTTTTTGTTGTTGTTCAAAGAAGTGATTACATTATAGGAAGTGATCTGCTTCTTAGACCGAACATCTAAGAGACAGTTCACAAATCTTAAGTTTCCACATGAGTGAATTATAACCATGATTTCACCAAAAAAAAAAAAAAAAAAAAAAAATTAAACTGGAACCCCTTCATTTACTAAATGGGCCAGTTAGCCTAAATATTACTGCATGTTTTTCCAAAACCAAAGTTTCAATCTCATCTACAGAATTTCAGATGTTTACTGACCACTGATATATTTATGGCAATAAAATTAGGCAAAGAATGGAAAATTTTAATTTGTATGAGTTTTAATGCACATAATAAATATAGCTTAGATTCTGTTGCTCTAAATTTGATTTTTCATCATTTAAAATTCCAAATACACCAAACTGATAGCTGTCATTTTAAAACAATGATTCATGGACAAACTGTAAAGCCATTAAGTGGCTTTTCAGAGCCTTCGATTTTGCACAAATTTAAAAGCCACTTGGTTTTTATAGGGATTTTAGAAATTGCTGATAGTAAATTGGCTCTAGAATCACAACAAAAATTCAAGAACCACATGTTAAACAAAAAAAAGATATTCAGAAAAATGAGAGTAAAAGTTGATTGAGATATTCATCAAGGGGCCGGGTGTGGTGGCTCATGCCTATAATACCAGCACTTTGGGAGGCCGAGACATTCAGGTCACTTGAGCCCAGGAGTTTGAGACCACCCTTGGCAACAGAGTGAGACCCCATCTCTACAAAAATGCAAAAATTAGCTGGGTGTGGTGGTGCATGCCTGTAGTCCCAGCTACTCAGGAGGCTGAGGCAGGAGGATTGCTTCAGCTCAGGAGGCGGCGGTTGCAGAGAGTCAAGATTGTGCCACTGCACTCCAGCCTGGGCGACAAAGACCCTGTCTCCAAAAAAAAAAGGGAAAATACCCATGTGGGCTCCTCCATGGGTACTGACACAGCCCCACATCCCTCAATTTCCCTCATTGGTTTTACTGTTCCCCACGGCACTTACAGAGGAAAAATTAATACTATGTATTTGTTCTCTTCCATAGGGCAAGGAGATTTTGGTCTTTTTTACTCACCAATATATCTCCAGTGCTTAGCAGATCTACTGAATCCACTATTTAGGAAAAGCCACATGTCAGCATTCTGGTGGGTGACATGACATTTAATTGTCCTAATATACAAGTTCTGATGAAAACTTCAGGCTAAGAGTTACAGCTAAAATTACCTGTGGATTTCTATTATCCACCTACATTGAATTTCCCTTAGTTGCCCAAGGGCTCCTGCCCTCTCCCTCCCTTGTCCCTTCAGCTTAAGTTGTAGATTATGGTCTGTACTGTTTGTACCTGTTGACCTTCCTTCGGATGCACAGGCCACGGCCACTCCTTCACAATGGCTTCCCTCGGCTCCTGCAGTGAGCTTTGTTTCTCATTCCTCGTAGGACCCTCCGCCTGCATGCCTCCTCTCGTCCACTCCCATGGCCTCAATCCCCCACGACGAAAGCTCCCGGAGCTGTGCCCATCCCTGCCCTAATTCCTGTTGTATACCGAGTGGTCTTCTAGGGCACTCCACTTGAGTGCACAACGGCCTTTCAAATACAGCACTTCCAAGACCAACTATTTCCTCCTTAATTAAGCTGTCCCTCCCCCCATGTATCTTCTCAGTGAAAGAGCCATCAAACATCACTCATCTCAACACCTACATCTACCACCTAGTTACCAGTCAAGGCAATTCATAAAATCAGACCAGAAAAAAAAAAAAAAAAAACACCTGACGCTCAAGAGGTTTACTATACAACAGGCAGGTAGAAATGTATTATACACCTGAAAATAACACCATGTTGTACACCATAAGCATATAATTTTTGTCAAATAAGAAATACAATTTTTAAGCAAAATATAATTAATTACAAAACACAAGACCTAATCTCTAGCTTGCATCTGAGATATGCTTCCTCTGTACCTACTTCCTTTCTTGGCAGTGCAACCCGTGAACCTGAATTCTACATGAAAGAGCTTTTACAACGTCAGGAAATGAAGCTCCTCTCATGCGTCTGAAGCATGCAATGGAGCAGAGAAAGAGCACACACTTATGACATTAGCCATGGCATTCTAAAGACGTTCAAGACTACCCAGAACCCCCTGAGAATCGATTTCATGTAGGATTACGTATCTCCGCCTCGAATTACACTATATTGGTATATATAGTAATATATTTTAGGAAAATTGCTAATACTTTATTTTTATAATTGGAATTGTTTTCCCATTAACACATACCACCATTTATGACACGCTCTGAGTGACCGGCTATTGTAAACGTCTTACTGACTGCCTCCCCACCACTGCCACCTACCTGGCTCCCTTCCTTACATGTTTTCAAACTTAATAAATTTCATGATCAAAACTTTGGCAATGTAATGAATATTTTTATAATAACAATTTCTTTTCATTGCTTCTCAAAGTGTGAATGATATACCTTTCCTATCCTTTTTATTTGGAAATAAAAGGGAAATAAGCTTGCATGTCCCTTAAGGAGAACGCTCAGGAAAGGAAATATTTCCGCTCCCAGGAAGTCTGCGTTATGCTTACTGGCGCGGCACCTCTAACCTGACCATTTGAGATCCTCCAATGACCATTTCCTTGAGCATCATGTTGGTGCTCAAAAAGCTTCAGATCTTGGAGCATTTTGGATTTTCAGATTAGAGACACCCAAGAATACAGTCTATTCTTGATGTTTTAAACACTGCAAAACGTGGGGTAGGGTAGGTTTATTTCAAAGCTGCCACCCAGGATATTCAAAGCGGCTTCTCCTGCCTAACACCAGATGTCCAGGCCACCAAGACCACACTCTCTTGGATCTAGAATGTATCTGAAGGGAGAGGATGTACTGGGGACGAGTTCTTAGATGCGGAGTGACTGCTTAATAATCAATACATTATTTCAATTTAAGAGTTACAACTCATCTTTCATCTTTCTTAGCACAGGAATGAATCATTTTAATATACTATACTAGCAAGAAAATCCACACCTAAAATGCCTCTAGTATAGTGAAAAGGCTCCCCCCTACCCAGGCCTCGATCCCAGGGAGCAGACAAGACTCTCAGAAGATCCTTGTGTTTTCCTTTCTTCCTCCAATCTGATGCCACTTAGCCCACCTCTGTATTGCTTTGCTCGTTTTTCTTCTCATATTGTCACTCAACTTGAATTTGTCTATATTTATCTTATTTCCTCAACTGGATAAGCTCTCTTTAAGGTCCAGACCTTATGTTTCCTATTTTTTTCTATCTCCCATGACCTACATCGAAGAATAAGTATTTTACGAAAGCATTTGTTGACATCATTGCTCCCAGCGGAGGGGCTGCTGTGCAACCCAGAAATCAAATGAGTGTTTAATAGCAAGAGCTGTAAGGGGGCACTCACTTCGAATCCAACATTTCTGCGCTTTGCTTTCTTTATGGCTCTATTCTTCAAGACTTCCTCACTGGCCAGGGAGAATGTTCCCACCTGCAACACAATACAAATTAAGCAGCAGTTAAGATAAAGCCAAACAGATAACAAAATGCTCAACAACAAGCTAGAACTGAGCCACGGTGCCGGGCCTCTCAAAAATAAATTTTGGCCAGGCACAATGGCTTGCGCCTGTAATACTAGCGCTTTGGGAGGCCAAAGGTCAGGAGTTTGAGACCAGTCTGGCCAACATGGTGAAACTCTGTCGCTACTAAAAATGAAAAACTAGCTGGGCATGGTGGCGGGCACCTGTAATCCCAGCCACTCGGGAGGCTGAGGCAGGAGAATCACTTGAACTCGGGAGGTGGAGGTTGCAGTGAGCCGAGATAGCGCCACTGCACTCCAGCCTGGGCAACAGAGCAAGACTCTGTCTCAAATAAATAAATAAATAAATATTGTTATTTATAACGTACACATGATTTTTAAGATGAGTCCTGCCCAACTTGCCCACTGTACAAAAGGCCACAGAGGCACCTAGGACCTTGCTGGAAAACCACTGCTCTTCCACAGTGCGCTCAAAGCGCACTCATGTCCACACTTCTGATGTCCACGTCAGAAATCTGCTGAATATCTTCGGCTTTAGTTTATAACCCTTCTTTTGCCCTGTAGGGTCGGAATAAAATATTTCCCATGCAAAAATTCTCACCCATAGTTGTTTCAGATCATATTAAACTTAATGGGATCCTTCACTCATAGAGGGGACCATCTGGCTGCACTTGCCCCAAGTTAAATGTACTTAACTAAATGTAATCTTTCCACACATTTCATTAGCATATGTTTGAATGCGAGTTCTTTCATTCCTGAATATTTTAATGTCTAAGCAAATAGTTACATGGTAATCTAGATGTTACTATAGCCCAGAATGTAACTGTGGTTAAGATCTTAAACCAACAACAACAAAAAACCAAAAACCCCCATAACCAAAGATTTTAGTTAAAAAGCACCAAGTCAGTTTCGACCCTGTCAAAACATTCACATCCCTGTGATTCTGGTTTCCCTAAACATATGTGAGGAGATACACTTGTAGAGAAAAAAAGTACTAGTACCACAAAGATTCCGAAAGAAGGAAAATGGCCTTCTAAGAATAAGCTTGGAAACACTTGCAAGTTTTAAATTTTTTTTTTTTTTTTACCTAGCACTATGCTATTAACCTGAAAGGCTAACTTGGTTACAGATTTCCTTAGTCATCTGGCCTGGGGGTAACACACTGCTGATAAGGTAGGACTGTAGAGTCCAGCCCTACGGGGCTTTGAGGGTGTTCTCCCCAAAGGGAGAAACAGAGATTGTAAGAAATAAAGACACAAGACAAAGAGATAAAGAGAAAACAGCTGGGCCTGGGGGACTACTACCACCAAGACCCGAGACCAGTAGTGGCCCCGAATGGCTGGGCGTGCTGATACTTATTGCATACAAGACAAGGGAGCAGGGTACGAGGATGAGTCATCCAGGGGATTGATAAGGCCAAGCAAGTCACGTGATCATGGGACAGGGTGCCCTTCCCTTTTAGGTAGCCAGAGACGGAAGGCGGCGTATGTCAGCATTTTCTTCTATGCACTTATCAGAAAGATCAAAGACTTTAAGACTTTCACTATTTCTTCTACTGCTATCTACTAAGAACTTCAAAGAGGAACCAGGAGTACGGGAGGAGCATGGATGTGGATGAGGAGCATAACCACTGAAGCACACCACCACAGGGAGGGGTTCAAGCCTCTGTCTGGCCGGCCTGGACAATATCCAATCTCCCACAAGAAGGTGGTGGAGCAGAGCGTTCCCTGACTCCTCCAAGTAAAGGAGACTCCCTTTCACGGTCTACTAAGTAACGGGTGCCTTCCCAGGCACTGGGACCAAGGAGCCCTCAAGTGGCCCTTATGCGGGCGTGACAGAGGGCTCACCTCTTGCCTTCTAGGTCACTTCTCACAATGTCCCTTCAGCACCTGACCCTATATCTGCCGGTTATTCCTTGGTTATATCAGTAGCACAACAAAGAGTAATATTAAAAGCTAATGACTAGTAATGTTTATACTAATGGTTGATAATGCCCATGATCATCTCTGTATCTAATTTGTATTATGACTATTCTTATTCTAACTTTTATATATTATACTGAAACAGTTTGTGCCCTCAGTCTCTTGCCTCAGCACCTGGGTAATCCTTCGCCCACATCCTCTAAGTACAGCTGTGTTTTATTCTTTGTTTTTTAGACAGGGTCTCACCCTGTTGTTCAGGCTGGAGTGCAGTGGTGCAAGCATAGGTCACAGCAGCCTTCAACTCCTGGGCTCAAGCAAACCTCCCGCCTCAGCTTCCCAAATTGCCGTGACTACAGGCTCATGCCACCATGTTCAGCTAATTAAAAAAATTTTGGGGGGGGTCGGGTGCGGTGGCTTGCGCCTGTAATCCCAGCACTTTAGGAGGCCGAGGCGGGTGGATCACTTGAGGTCCGGAGTTTGAGACCAGTCTGGCCAACATGGTGAAACCCTGTCTCTACTAAAAATACAAAAATTAGCTGCGTGTGGTGGTGCACACCTATAATCCCAGCTACTTGGGAGGCTGAGGCAGGAGAATCACTTGAACCCAGGAGATAAAAGCTGCAGTGAGCCGAGGTTGTGCCACCGCACTCCAGCCTGGGTGACAGAGTGAGACTCTGTCTCAAAAAAAAAAAAATTAAAAATTAAAAAAAAAATAAATAAATAAATAAAATTTTTTATAGAGACCGGGGTCTCTCTATGCTGCCCAGTCCTATTGTTTATAAGGGAAAAATGATCAGATTTCCACAGGGGAGACCATTTTTATTTTGCTGGAAAAGGAACTAGGCCAATCTCAATTCTATTCCTATAAATGCAATTGTTAGGGTCTCAGGTCTAACATTAGGAAAAGGAAATAAAACAGGCCTCCAAGAAGCATTAGGGAAACAGAGTACTGCAGACCGAGATGGTGATGGTGTACTACTTTCACATCTGAGCAGTGTGCTAAGTTCATGACTAGATCACTTAACTCAGCCTTCAGTCATGACTAAAATGGCTTACTGCAAACCACGGGTTTAGAATGCTTCAAGTATACGAAACTCAGGAGGAAAGTGCTTCTACTAAGGAGAATATTTAAGGAGCAGGCACTAGTGGAAAAGCACATCTAAATGTAATTAATACATTTCTACACTAGAGGTCACAGAAATGTAATTAATAAATATCTACACTAAGTACAGGTCATATAATTTCTTGTCATCTCCCATTCATGATGTTCTTAGAAAGGTCTTTTAGTTCTGTCACAAGTCTTCATGAGGAACCCCAAAACGAATGCAAAAGGCAGGAGAAACAGGAAATCATTCTTAGGGAAGCTGCTTTTTACCTCTTCAGCTTCATCTTCTTGATCCCAATTCCTATCTGTCAGTTCCTTCTCGGCATTTCTTTTGGCCATGTTTTCGAACCTAAGTTATAGAAAACAGAAGAGTTTATTTTTCTAGAAGAATGAATTCTTATAAAGAATTTTAAAAATTTAGCATGAAGTGAGATAAAAACATCTGACTTTTTTATCAGAAAAAAAAGGATCTGGAAACTGCTTTAATGAGAACTTTACAATGGTGCTGTTAGGCTCCCAGTGTTACAAATCAATAAAGGCTTTTTCCAGGAGGCAGAAGATTCCTAGGGAACACACCAGCACTCCTGAACAACACTAAACCAACTCCATTTGCAAAAATTGAAATGAAATATCAATTGATTTTTTAAAAATCTGGAATCTGAAGTACTGTATATATAATCAAAAAGTCCTTAACTTATTCTCTGCATATACTGAAAGTCTTGTCATAAGGAAAATAATTTTAATATTTAAAATTCTCTTAAAGATGACCCATTAAAGAACTGTATCTTTCAGTAAGAATACGAATAACGGGCTGGAAACGCCTTCACAACATGAATACTGTTCTTTAGGCTACAGCCGACAGAGATACATGGTTCCCAAGACTGAACATTTCACTGCCTCAAATTGTATATTGCCAAGACAATTAAAAGTTCAAAATGATCAACATGGATGTGTTAGTATTCTGGGAACTTATAACCTTTCAAAAATAAATCATTGGCTTAACTCTTCAATACCATGGCATTAGTGGAAGGGGCAGGAGTTGGGGAACAGCGTGAACTCTGCAGTGGATTCCAGCGCCTAACCAAAGAGAGTGCTCCTGTCCAACCCTTAAAATTTACAATTTGTTTTCTGATCCTAATATCATAACAACAACAACAACAACAAAACAAAAAAACCCACAACCCAGAGCTCCGCTATGAGTGTTGTACTGGCTTCTTCACTAACTCTCCAGCTGGACAAAAAACCTTTCCATTTCCCCCGCTACCCACCTTGCCCAGGAACTTACTGATTAGTTTTAGGGACCTGCCAGGTCTTGTTAAACCTGCCTGAACTCCTTCGTGATACTCTCCACACTCTTGTTTGCCCTCAACACCACGATACACCAGAGTAAGCTTCCTTACTCTGGTGTACTGTGTAATACATAGAGTATATTACAACCTTACAAAGTGGTCGCTAAGATACAAGGTGACATATCACTCTTTAGTATCTAAAAGTAAAATGCAAATGCTGGCATTCCGAAGGCCTCTACAATTTGATGGCCAGTGGAGTAATTACATAGGGGCTGTCAGCTTTTAATACATTTTACTGATTTTTAAATTTTGTAAGTTTGTGCTATTTTTCTGATTACAAATGATATTAAAGTCCAAGATTCTAAAATATAAAGTATGAGAAATAAATACACTTTCCATTCGCTGGGAACACTCTCTTTTTAATGTCTACCCAAAAACACTTGGTTAAGTTTTGCCATTAATCTTTGTCATACAAACAAAAACAAATACAGGAATAGACATAATTCTTTACTGTGCAGAAACCAGGTCTCTGTACAGATTCTTTTTGGCATTTTCCCACTCATCAACTAATGTCTCCACCAGAGGATCAGAGAAGTAAGAAGTCACCAATGGTCATGTTTGCTATTTAAGATTAACTGTGGGGCCGGCGAAGTGCCTCACGCCTGTAATCCCAGCACTTTGGGAGGCCAAGGTGGGCAGATCACTTGAGGTCAGGAGTTTGAGACCAGCCTGGCCAACATGGTGAAACCCCGTCTCTACTAAAAATAAAAAAATTAGCTGGGCATGGTGGTGGCACCTGTAATCCCAGCTACTCCGGAGGCTGAGGCAGGAGAATCTCTTGAACCCAGGAGGCGGAGGTTGCAGTGAGCTGAGATCGCACCAATGCACTCCAGCCTATGTGACAGAGCGAGACTCCGTCTCAAAAAAAAAAAGGAAAGAAAAAGAAAAAAAAAATTAGCTGTGGAGAAAAAAGGGATGGAGCTGAATGCACAAAAACTGTAATAGTAAAATTTTAACTTCTAACTCATATCCACAATGAAGAGACAGGTGGCACAGTAAAATAGTCTAAATAAATGTAGGGGCTTCCACGTCCTAACATACTCACCAAATCAGTATATAACCAAAACGCAGGGATCTTTGTTTTGTTTACAGATATACTCCAAATGCCCCAACAGTGCCTAGCTCAAACAGCAGGCGTCCTGTCTGTCATTAGATCAGTGAGCTGGGGTATCGCATAAAGTATTTCAAAAAATACTAAAACATGCTGGCATCCCACTTTTGCCATTTTCCAGCTGTGAGAACTTGGGCAAGTTATATTTAATTTTTGTGCCTCAGTTTCTTCATCTGTGGAACAGGGAGTATTAATAAAGTTAAGATAAACAAAGACTGGCTTAGAACAGTGCCTAGAGCAGAGGAAGGGCTTAATTAAAGAAACAAGTTTTATTAGAAGCAAAGGCTATAAACTACCATTTTTCCTCCAAAACGTAAAAGTTGTAGCATGGAAAAAGAATAACTTGGATTACAAACCAGACTTTTACAAATATTTTACCAAATCCCTATTTTATTTCAAAGCATGACACTTCAGACAATACATTTTACTTTTATGCTAGAAGTAGGGGGAAAAAAAAACCCTCTAAAATATTCAGAACAAGGCCTGGCAGCTGGAGTCTTACGTCTAGCTACTGTTACGAAGAACTTAAGGGAGGCGGAAGGATCTCCTGAAGTTAGAAACCAACTTGGTCTCTACAAAAATAAAGATGGACATAGATTAGATGAATAAATAGAAATAAAAAATTAGCCAAGCGTAGTGGCGCACACCTGTGGTCCCAGCTACTTGGAAGGCTGAGGCAGGAGAATCACTTGAGCCCAGGAGCTTCAGGCTACAGTGAGCTACCAATACACTCAGGCCTGGTGACAAAGCAAGACCCAATCTCAATCAAACAATAAAAGGGAATTTAAAAAACGTTTGCGTCTGTGGGTAAAAAACCACCAAATTAGACATGATTTCTAGGTATGAAGCAACGTGGTAGGAGAGTGAAAGTCTAGGTAAACTGGAAAAAAATATTATTTGTGTCTGATATAGTTATGTGGTCTCTGGCATCTGGTGTAGCTCTGCCCTTGGAAAGCTCAATTTGTCAACATCAGTTTAAAACGAAAACACAGATTTGGCTACACTTACTAGTGAAGTGCCTTGTTGGAGGAAAAGAACAAGCGGGCCAATTAAGGAGACAGAAATACCTAATCTCCAAGCTGGTTCTTAATGGAACCGAGCAAATGGGTGATGAATGACCCAGGAACGCAGTAAGAAAGTGAAGCTAGGCCAGAGAGGTAATGGGCCCAGAAGAAGAGAGAAGAGGGGCGGCCAGGGGGAGAGGAGGCTCGAGAGGAATCGCTAGGAACGAAACAGAGAAGACCACGCCAGAACAGCCCTGCCAGCCCCCTACCTCCGGCGGGGCCACAAGGGGCGAGTCTCACTCGAGTCGGACGCCGCAGCCCGGTGAGGCCCGGGCCCCGCTTCACAAACAGCCCAGGCTGCGTCGCCGCTGTCATCCCACCCCACCCTCCACCCGTCGCTGCCCACCCGCGCGCCCCGCCCGGCCCGCGCGCCCGACCCAGGCTCCCTCCCTAGGGTCCCGACCTCAAGCCCTGTACCCCACTCCCCAGGGTCCCGTCCTCCAGCCCCGTAAGCCCCTCCCCAGGGTATGGTCCCCCGGCCCCGCACCCCTCCCCAAGGGCCCGTCCCCCGGCGCTGAACCCGCACCCCTCTCCCAGGCCCGAGCCCGCTCCCGCCCTCCCGGCCCTGGGCTCTCAGCCCCAGGCTCCCGCCCTCAGCCCCTTCCCCTCTCGCGCCAGCCGCCGCCCCTCACCTCCTCGGCGTCCGCCGCTGCACTCGCTGGGTCTTGGGTGCGGCGAAACCCGGGGCGCAGCGGCTCAGGGGTCTGGAGCGGCTGGTGGTCGCCGGGCTGAGCGCGCTCGGCCGCTTCCGGTGCTGCGCTGCGGGCTTCAGAGGACTTGGTGCTCGGCAAGCCCAGAGACTCAAACACCATGTCCCCGGGGGGTCTCCTCACGCTGTGTTCGGCAGGGAGGCGAGAGCGCGGGTTCAGCCGGAGACCGCTGGGGGAACCGCGCTGAACACGCTCCTGGCGGCCATTTTGTAACTCGAATCTACCCCCAAAACCAATTCGAAAAAAAGGGAGGAAAGAAACGCCCGCGTTCAGCTAACGCGCAAGCGCGCCGGCGCTTCCGGCAGTAGCACCTCCTTCCGCCGACCGGGCCCCTTACGCGGCGCATGCGCCCAGCTCCCTGGAAACCGGCGCGGGGCTGAGACTGCCGGTCTCGCGCAAGCGCGCACGCGCCGACCTTGATCTCGGAGCCGGCGCCAGCAGCCGCGGTTTGGGGCGTCGGCTCACGTGGGGCCGGCTGCGCGTCTTCCAGGCTGTTCGCGCGCTAGTCGCCGCTGAGGGGCCGGCGATGCGCGAGGAGTTCCGGCGAGGAGGGTCGGTCAGTGGACGTGGCCGAGGCCTGCGGTTTCCGCGTGTGGGAGCTGCAAGGCTGAGAGGCCGCCCGCGACCCTCGGGAATCGTGTGAGGTGCCACTGGGGTCGCTTCACGTCAGGAGGCCCCGTCCCGCGGGACGCGCGCAGGTGGCCCTGGCTGGCCGTACCCGGCCGGGGTGGCCCAGAGGGGCTGGGTCTCGGCGCCAGGAGGGGCCGTGTGGGCCGCCTGTTAAAGGACCCCTCGTTCGCTGACATTAGATTTTGCGTCGGGTGCCTTCTCTTCTGTTTTTTTCAGCCACTGAGATCCCTTAGTGCGTCCTGGGCACTCAGCTGTAGAGCAGGGGAACGAGTCCTGCGCTTTCTGCGCTGAGGACTCCTGGCCCGTAGGCCAGGCAGCCTCTGAGCTCCTTTCTCACCAGCAGCTTGCGATCCCTCATCCCTGGCCCTGACATTCCCAGCTGTTTCCAGTGCCGCCTTTTTTTTTTTTTTTTTTTTTTTTTTTGAGATGGAGAGTTTAACTTTTTCGCCCAGGCTGGAGTGAAGTGGCACGATCTTGGCTTACTGCAACCTCTGCCTCCCGGGTTCAAGCGATTCTCCTGCCTCAGCCTCCCGAGTAGTTGGGATTACAGTCGTGCGCCACTACGCCCGGCTAATGTTTATATTTTTAGTAGAGACGGGTTTTCACCATGTTGGTCAGGCTGATCTCGAACTCGTGACCTCAGGTGATTTCCCCCCCCCCCTCCCCACCTCAGCCTCCCAAAGTGCTGGGATTACAGGCCTGAGCCACCGTTCCCGGCCTCGAGCGCCTTCTTATAAACTGGATGGTGGTTTTTGTTTTCACCTTCAAAGTCGGATCTCCATAGTCCGTTTATTACCGGAAAGAGGTCTCCACTCAGACCCAGAGAGAGGCTTCTTGGATCTCGCCCAGGAAAGAATTCGGGGCGAGTCCACGGAGTAAAGTGAAAGCAAGTGTATTAGAGAAGTGAGAAAGCAAAAGAATGGCAGAGCAGGGCATTCCTGAAAGCGGGAGAAGGAAGGCACCCGCCTTAGGTACAGTGCTTGTTCAAATCTAAGGTAACACAGCCAAAAAAATCTTAGGGGACATGGGCTCTACCACGAGGGCCCATAACCAAGGATCGTTCATCTTTGTTTACTGACTTTGGCAAAGATCTATATTATTTTTAAAGCGAAACCTAAACGAAGAATGCTTTTGATCTTAAGATATTGTTAGGTTTTGAAGGGAAGACGAGAGTTAAAGAATGACACACAGGTCGGGCGCTGTGGCTCACGCCTGTAATCCCAGCACTTTGGGAGGCCGAGGCGGGTGCATCACCTGACGTCAGGAGTGCAACACCAGCCCGACCAACATGGTGAAACCCCATCTCTACTAAAAATACAAAAATTAGCCGGGCATGGTGGCACATGCCTGTAATCTCAGCTACTTGGGAGGCTGAGGCAGGAGAATCACTTGAACCTGCGAGGCGGAGGTTGCAGCGAGCCAAAATCACGCCATTGCACTCCAGCCTGGGTAATACAGTGAGACTGCGTCTCAAAAAAAAAAAAAAAAAAGACAGAGGGCAGCTCAACAGCAACACAGATATATGGCAAAAACCTACAGAAATGGGGGATCAGCTTAGTGCCAGAGCCCACTGCTGCTTACAGGCTGGGGTACTTATAGGGCAGGAGGGAAATGGGCAGTATGGCTCTCCATGTGAATATACTTGCCAGTATATCCATAAAACGTTCTATGATCAGGCAGTTTGGCCCTTGTCCCCTCAGAATGTGATAGTGATGTTCCTTGCACCTTTGCCGAGCAAGGTTTGATAGGGATGTTCCTTCAATTGGGCCTTTACCCAACAGGGTTTGGTAAGAAAGTCAGGCAGTTGGGCAGGAAATTTCTCACGGCCTGAACCCCCGTGGAATGTTTCACTTTGACCAGTGTCTGTGAAATGGCGGGGGGCTTAGAAAATGGTGCAGTTTGGCCGGGCGCGGTGGCTCACGCCTGTAATCCCAGCATTTTGTGAGACCGAGGCGGGTGGATCACGAGGTCAAGAGATCGAGACCATCCTGGCCAACATGGTGAAACCCCGTCTCTACTAAAAATACAAAAAATTAGCCGGGCGTGGTAGCAGGTGCCTGTAGTCCCAGCTACTCAGGAGGCTGAGGCAGGAGAATGGCGTGAACCCGGGAGGCGGAGCTTGCAGTGAGCCGAGATTGCGCCACTGCACTCCAGCCTGAGCGACAGAGCGAGACTCCGTCTCAAAAAAAAAAAAAAGAAAAAAAAAGAAAATGGTGCAGTTTGGACTAACAGAAGATACAGTGACATCAAAATGTTTCCTGGGTCTGTTAAGTCCTGGGTTTGTTTAGTTAACATTATTAATCTGTTCCTGTAACCCTAAACATCTTGTAACTACTACGAATGCAGCCAACAGGTCTCTGCCTGATTTTACCTACTGCCTATTCAAAATGGAATTGCTCTGGTTCCAATGCCTCGGACAAACTTGCTGCTTGATCTCTAGGTTGTGACCGTGTCAGGGATAGAGGCAGCTTAGGTGGAGGTAGACTTTCTTGTACTCAACATTGAATTGTGGCTTAGTTAAAATCAGAACTTTTATTCTTGCAGTAATACAATATTGTAAGGGTAAGCAAAATGATTAACACATTTACTTCTTAATTACATATTGTAGCATTGAAATAACTGATGCCTTTCTTATGCAAATAAAAAAGATTTATGTATATAATAGCACTGTAGCTGACTTGTGCCTTACTGGATGGATTTCATTGCTGGCTAAAATGACAACTTTAAACTGGCTATAACTCAGGAGAATGGAGGCACTTTGCACACAGACATCTACCTCCATTGAATTTTGTTACTTCCTTTTAATGAATCTCAAGTCTCATGTTATGAAATACTCCTCCAAAGGTGTTAGCCACTTTTTTCCTATACTCTGCCTTTCAAAAATCCGTTTCAATTTGCTTAACCCCTGAGAGCCAGAGGACTGTGATGGTTGTTAGGCTGGGTCATTGTCATCATTTTCAGTAAATAAATATCTAGGCATGTCAGCTTACCTGCTTTACCTGATTCCAAATGAGTCCATGGTGATGTGATCCTGCCTTTCTTTCTGCTGTTACAGGTCCATGCCAGGAGCCAGCTTTGTATCAGTTTTGCCACAGTGATCAAGTCATAAATGTCTCAGATCATTCAAGCTCAGTTTAACCTAGTAAAGAAAATTGCAAGATAATATTGCTGTATTCTAGCTGTGTTCTGGCCTCTATTTTAGGTAGGCTTAAAGCTTGACCTGGAGTCATTCCTGTTACGATTTACCAGAAAACACCCAACAGAAAGCCTACAGAACTACACTTTGCTCCTAATGTTAAGGAATGAAAACAGGAAATGTTCTGTTATCTGCCTGGCAGTGGGGCTTTGGAGTTACTCTCCTGGCCGTATCACTTACCAGCTTGGCAGCCTTGGACAAACAACTCTTTGAGCTCAGTTTCCTCACCTGTAAATTGAGGGTATATTATATACCTTCATTTTGTTGTACAGATTAAATGCGAACACTTAGGTAAAGCATACAGTATGGGGCTGAGTAAATGGACTGTTAAATAAGACAGTATCACTTGTTTTTAAGTTCCTTGGAGCTTTCTCCCCTTAACAGCTCAAAAGATTTTCATTTTTTTCTAATGCTAATATTTTTCTAATTCTTGTTTTAAAGTATTTTACTGTAAAATATTTTGGCCAGGTGTAGTGGCTCACACCTGTAATCCCAACACTTTGGGAGACCAAGGCAGGAGGATTGCTTGAGCCGAGGAGTTGGAGACCAGCCTGAGCAACATAATGAGACCTCGTCTCATCAAAAAACAAAAATGGGAAATTTTTAAAAACAGGCCGTGCACGGTGGCTCACGCCTGTAATCCCAGCACTTTGGGAGGCCAACGTAGGCAGATCGCTTGACCCCAGGAGTTTGAGACCAGCCTTGGCAACATGGCAAAACCCCATCCCTACAAAAACTATAAAAATTAGCTGGGCATGGTGGCACGTGGTAGTTCGAGCTACTTGGGAGGGCTGACGTGGGAGGATTGCTTAACCCCGAGAGGTCGAGGTTGTACTGAGCTGTGATTGCACCACTGCACTCCAGCCTGGGCGACAGAGCAAGACCTTGTCTCAACATAAGTAAAATATTTGTGAAATGGTAATTCAGTTTCATTTTTTTTTAACTGATCAAAAATATAACTTTCACCCCCACTGAGGCTTAAAAGAACAAAAACAAAAAAGTGTAGCTGATATTCAGAGGTTTTGGCTTCTAGACCACCACTAATGTTGAACTGAGTTCCTGTAATTCTGGCTAAAAGCAAAGAGCTGTGTTTTAGCCAGAGCAGTTTTATTATGAATTAGATTTATGATTTGCAGTAGGCTTTTTGAAATGTTGCCCAGAGGTCAGGGACTCCCTGTCCCCATTCATAGATTCTAGACCGAATCTCTTTCGATATGAACAAATTTGGCTGTGTAAGAAAGACTTATTAAACTGGGATTCAACTGGATTGCCTCGAGACTTTGGGCAGAGCACATGACTTATTTTGTCCTAGAGACTCCAATCTGCTGGACACTCAGAAACTTTCGCAACTTGTATTTTTCATATTTTTTCATATTTTAGACTTCAGTGCAGAAGGATTAAAACTAATGGCTAAGTTTTCTAATGCTGTTATTTATTTTTTCTTGAGGCTTTATGGTCACCAAAAAAGTAACAATATATAGTACGTAAAAAAACTTAAAGATACTGTGGCTTATAAAAGCATATCTTTCTTCTGAGAACAAAATTAGCCAATTAAATAATAAAACCATCAAGAAACATCACCAGTCAACGATGACGGGGCAAACATTGTTCTGCATTCCGAGGAGGGAGAAATCGGTGCAAGGAG
Source organism: Pongo abelii (assembly GCF_028885655.2). Classification (NCBI taxonomy): domain Eukaryota; kingdom Metazoa; phylum Chordata; class Mammalia; order Primates; family Hominidae; genus Pongo; species Pongo abelii. The sequence goes on along the minus strand of NC_085929.1, from coordinate 51,685,542 downwards.
AAGTGATTAAACATTCATATCTTGGAGCTAAGTGACCTCCTAGGATGGATGGGTTTTATAGAGGTGGAGAGGTGGGGGGAGGGTGCTGGATGAAATAACTGGAAAATCTTTTTCTTAACTATTTTTCTTCAGTCCCTTTATAGGCACAACTGCTTAAAGAAACCAGATGGCCCCAGGATGGTGCCAGAGCTTCTTGTCCCCTTATCAGATACCAGAGGAAGATAAGACTGCAGAGTGGAACAGGATAGGCAACCCCTGGTTGCCTTCAGATCATTATCATGTCGTTATAATGCTAAAATTCCCTCTCCTAAAAGAAAGTCTCCACCATTTTGTGTACATGTGATGTATGAAGACATGTTTATGAATTGTGCGTGCACAATTAGAGTCTCACTTTGCACATGCTAACATTCCTCTCCTGTCCCACACCTAGTCCTAAAAACTCCATGCCTTCTAGTGTTTGGGGAGAAGGGGCATTTAGAATAAGAGCTCCTTCCCTGGCCAGCGACTAAAACCTGGTTACTGTTTGCAGTTGGATGTCCTCTGTGTCAATCAATACAAAGTGGGGAAAGAGCTGAGTTTACCAGTGACAACTGGAAGACCCTGTCTTTTGAGATTTGTACCAAACCAGGTCTCAGTCTGCCTGTACTTGCTCCGTCATTGCTTTCACTGTGTTGACCTGCTTGCTGCTTTACCCTTTGTGTCTGACCCTCTCTTATACTTAGCCTTCTTTCCTCCTGTCCATCTCCACCCTCTTTCACATACTTTTTCTCAGTTTGTGACTTTAGCAGACCTTTTCGGCTGGCTCCCAGCACATCCCATGGCCTGGCAGCAGGTGGTTTCTGCCTGGAGGGCTGAGCCATCGAAAGATTTCAAGATGTATATTTTGTAAGGCAAAGCCTGTACTCATAGACTTTGTGAAGGACCTAGTTGGGGAAACAGGAGAGAAAATGGATGGGAAAAAAGTAGTAAGCAGTTTTACTGTGTGAGATATTAGTGGGCTAGATAACATTGAAGCAGTGCTTGATTAAATGCCAAATGAAGTTGCAGTGGTAGCTGAGAGAAGGGAGGGGAGAGACCATTTCAGACGGGGGCCTGTGTTAGTCTGCTTGTGCTGTTGTAGCAATGTAGCACAGACTGAGTGGTTTAAACAAAAGATTGATTTCCTCACCATCCTGGAGTCTGGATATCCAAGATCAAGGTGTCAGCAGGGTTAATTTCTTCTGAGGACTCTCCTTGGCTTTTAGATGGTCACTTTCTCCCTGTGTCTTCATGGTCTTCCCGCTCTATTTTGTCTGTGTCTCTAATCCCTTATACGAATGCCAGTCAGGCTGGGCATGGTGGCTCACACCTGTAATCCCCGCACTTTGGGAGGTTGAGACAGGAGGATCACTTGAGGTCAGGAGTTTGAGACCAGCTGGACCAATATGTTAAAGCCCTGTCTCTGCTGAAAATACAAAAATTAGCCAGGAGTGGTAGCTCGCGCCTGTGGTCCCAGCTACTTAGGAGGCAAAGGCAGGAGAATTGCTTGAACCTGGGGAGGGCAAGGTTGTGGTGAGCTGAGATCACACCACTGCACTCCAGCCTGGGCAACAGAGCAAGACTCCATCTCAAAAACAAGGCCAGGCGCAGTGGCTCACGCCTGTAATCCCAACACTTTGGGAGGCCAAGGCAGGCAGAGCACTTGAGGTTAGGAGTTCGAGACCAGCCTGGCCAACACAGTGAAACCTCATCTCTACTAAAAATACAAAAATTAGCTGGGCATGGTGGTGCACGTCTGTAGTCCCAGCTACTTGGAAGGCTGAGGCAGGAGAGTCGCCTGAACCCAGGAGGCAGAGGTTGCAGTGAGCCGAGATTGCGCCATTGCATTCCAGCCTGGGCGACGAGAGCGAAACTCCATCTCAAAGACAGACAAACAAAAAACACCAGTCCCTGGATTTCTAACTGCCTCATTTTAATTTAGTTACTTCTGAGGCCCTTTCTCCAAATGTAGTCACATTTTGAGGTACTGGGGGTTAGGTCTTCAACATAAGAATTTGAGGGAAATAAAACTGAGCCCATAGCAGGGTAATAGGAAAGGCTTTACCAAGTTAAAGCCGGGATTGGAAATACCCCATTTCTGTGATTAAAAAAGGTATCTTTGACATTTCTGAAATCAGTATATTTCTGACATTGAGGGTACAGTTTAAAAAGGCATACTGCCCCAGGTTTGCCATTAATGGTTGAAAGGATGAACAGTACAGACTTTCACTGGGAAAGAGGTCTTAGTGTTAGATGCATCGGCTTCTTGGGTCAGGGGCAAGATTTTTCTCTAAGTTGCCTATCGGAATTGAATCTGCCTTGCCTGAGCCTCTCCTTTCAAACTTTCTTCCCTCTCCCCAGCCATCAGTGACTTTTCAGTCTTCATCCCAGGTCCTCTTTCTTCCTCTGCCTCAGAGCCTAGTTAATTGCTTCTATTGAGTGAAATTAGAGAGCAAGAGTCTGGGACTGGGATTCCTTCTCAGAGAATGAGGAGTAGAAGGCAAACACATCTGACTTCTTGCTTACGTCCTAGAACATTACAGGATGCTATGGACTGAATTGTGTCCCCCATGAATTCATATGTTGAAACCCTAACTCCCAGTGTGATTGAATTTGGAGTAAGAAAGTAATTAAGGTTAAATGATGTCATACGGTATGTGAAAACACAGCCAGAAGCTGGCCATCTGCGTACCACCAGGAGCTGACTTGCCAGCCTCCAGGACTGTGAGAAAATAAACTGTTGCTTAAGCCATCGGTCTATGGTATTTTGTTAAAGCAGTCCAAGCTAACTAATACACCGGGGTACGAGTCCCTCTGAAAATTGTCAGTGTTCCTTCAGTTCTCTTTGGGTCAACTTCAGTACGAGTTCATCCCTGGGCTAAGAATAGGTCTTAGGCCAGTCAAGCTGTACCCCTGACACTGAGGATGGTTCCACTAATTTGCCATCCCCTAATTCAGGAGGGGGAAGGATAGATACATGAACAAAATTGAGATCCTTTTGAAAAGGAAGAGGAAGGTATGCTGGGCACACATTTAGCAATGTCCAGATGCCCATATGTGATATGACGATGATATGATCTTAGGTGGCATTAATTGTATACTATTTAGAAGGAGGGAACTGGCCTTTTTCTACTCCCAGCAGTTGAGACCAAACTTGTAGTAGGCACAAGGAGAGGCAGCATAGAGGGTAGAGGCTAAGCATGCAGGGCCCTGGAGATTGGCTGCTTGCATTTTAATACTGTCTTTCACATCCTAGCATTGTGACTTTGAGCAGGATACTTCTGTGTCTCCTCATCTCCAAAATGGAGAATAATAATAGTAACCTATCTAATGGGATTACTGAAGATTCAAGTAATACAATTGAAATGCTTTAAACAGAGCCTGGCACATAAATACTGAATAAAAATTGGTGTTTATAATTAGTCTGCTCTGGGAAACATTCTTTCAAGAAGCATACAGACTAAGTGCCACAGATTTAGAGAATGTGACTGAAAAGGGAAGAGGACAAGCATGTCATCTAAGTGAAAGCTGAAGGAGCCAGGGATGTTAAGACCAGAAATGGGAAAACAGGATATAAAACATTTGACACATCTGGAAAAGTCTCATATTGTTTGTTGTCTGTTAATGTATGTTTTGTATGACTCAGAAGTAGATAAGACGAATAGTCCTAGAAGGAATGCGGAAGACGGTGAGATGGAGTTGAGAGTGTGGTTTCACAGTCATAAAGACCCAAGTCTGAATTCCAGTTCTGTCACTGATTAGTTCTGTGCCCTTGGAGGTTTTACTCACATTCATGTAACCTCAGTTTGTCTGTCTGTAAAATGGAAATAATGACTTCTACTGCTGTTTGGTTGAGCGAGGTGATGGGGATGGTGCGTGGTGAAGCAGAAAGGTACTACCAGGTGAGTTTACTGGCTGCGATCTGTCCCTCAACTTTGCAGGTCTAAACTTTTGTAATTACCCAGAGATGAGCTCGGTGGCAGACCGACACTAATACCTCTTTCAGGGTTGTAGTGGGTTGAATAGTTAGTGGCCCTCAAAAGATATGTCAGCATCCTAACCCACTCAACTGGTGAATGTAACCTTATTTGGAAAAAGGGTCTTTATAGATGTAATTAAGGAACTTGAGATGAGATGATCCTGGATTTTCCGGGTGGACACTAAATGCAGGGGCAGGTGTTCTTAAGGGAGGAGGGGCAGGCAGCCATGGGAAGACGCAAGAGAATGGAGGTATGCAGCCATAAGCCAAGGAACACGTGCAGTCACCAGACACTGGAAGAAGCTAGGAAAGATTCTCCCCTAGAGCCTTTGGAGGGAGTGTGGCCCTGCTGGATTTTCAACTTTTAGCCTCCAGAGCTGTGAGAGAATAAATTTCTCTTGTTTTAAGCCACCAAGTTTGTGGTAATTTGTTAGAGCAGCCTCAGTAGCCACTAGATAAAGTCCAGTTGATTAGGGAAATCTATCTGGCTTAACAAATGATAAAAACAAATTTAAGAAAATAATTCCTTTGGGAGGCCAAGGCAGCAGGATTGCTTGAGGCTAGGCGTTTGAGACCAGCTTAGGCAACTAAGCAAAACCCCATCTCTTCAAAAATTTAAAAAAATAGCTGCACATGGTAGCACATGCCTGTAGTCCTAGCTACTAGGGAGGCTAATGTGGGAAGATTGTCTGAGCCCAGGAGTTGGAGGCTGCAGTGAGCTATGATCGCACCACTGACTCCAGCTTGGGCAATAGAGCGAGACTCTTTTGCTCAAAAAAAAAAAAAAAAGTCATCAGAAGAAGGTGTTGTTAATAAAAACCAGATAAACTGGGTTTGGAAAAGAATATTTTGCCATATGAATCCATCCCTGTCCAGGTGAAAGAGATGAGGAACCTAGAGACGAAACATTTTGGTTACTACTGAAGTGTCCCGTTCAGTGGGTCATGGACGTTTCATTATTAGGCTGCTTCCTGGTCTGAGTGAAATCTCTTCAAGACGATTCCTTTCTTTGCTGCAGTTCAGCATCTATCAAAAAATAGCCAATGGAATGGCAGTGCTGAGAAATGCTCTGAAGTAAAAGTATTCCATGGTTAAATAGGCTTGGGATGTCGTATCTCCCCAGTCTTAGAGCTTCACAAGCACATCATCATAGGAGCCAAGAAGTTACGACATAAAGCTGTTCAAACTATTTAATGTTTTCACAAATGTATTTGAACCCAGGACCTTTATATAGCAAAATAATACCACATTAGAAACATTAATAATTACCTTTCCCAAGTATCCTGATTTGGGGAAAGAGAATGCCCTGGTTAAGAAATTCAAGACAATAAAGGCTGAGTGCGGTGGCTCAAGCCTGTAATCCCAGCAGTTTGGGAGGCCGAGGCGGGCAGATCACCTGAGGTCAGGAGTTCGAGACCAGCCTGGCCAACATGGTGAAACCCCATCTCTACTAAAAATACAAAAATTAGCTGGGTGTGGTGGCGGGCGCCTATAATCCCAGCTACTTGGGATGCTGAAGCAGGAGAATCACTTGAACCCAGGAGGTGGAGGTTGCAGTGAGCTGAGATCGTGCCTTCCAGCTTGGGCAACAGAGCAAGACTTTGTCTCCAAAAAAAAAACAAGCTGAGATCGTGCATTCCAGCTTGGGCAACAGAGCAAGACTTTGTCTCCAAAAAAAAAAAAAAAAAAAAAAAAAAAAGAAAAGCCAAACTAATAAGATTCAAATAATAAATTGGTGTTTTTTTATGTTTTGCCCTGTAGTAGTTTCCTTGCCTCTTCCAGCTTCTGGTGGCTGCCCCAGCATTCCTGAGCGTGTGGCTGCAAAACTCCAGTCTCTGCCCCCACCTTCGCATAACCTTTTCCGTGTCTCCTTACCTTCCTTTGCCTCTGTCTTGAAAAGACACTGATGGCATTTAGGACCCACCCAGCTAATTCAGTGTGTTCTCATCTCCAGATCCTTGATCAAGTCACATGTGCAGAGACCTCTATTTCAAATAAGGTAACATTTCCAAATTCCTGGGATTAGGACTTGATATCTTTGGGTGGTCATTATTTAACCCACTACAATGGGCCTTTCCCTGGGCCATGCCAGCCTGAGTGATAAAGCGAGACTCTGTCTCAAAAAAAAAAAATCTTTAATTGCTGAAAAGCATGAAATGTTTCCTTTCCATCCCTGAGTTTTCTCATGTCATTTTTTTTCCACTGGAATGCCCTCTCCCTCTTTGTTGTTTATCCAAATTCTACTTTATCTTTCAAAGCCCATCTCACCTTCTCCAGTAAGTCTTCCCTGAGTGCTCCAGCTTTTGATCAACTCCTCCTCAGAATCCTCTGGCACCACCGGTATCATTCTTCTGGGGCCTCTTCATGTGCGTTGTCTTGGCATTTAAAGTAGGAGTTTGTGTGTATGTGAACACATGAGTATATGTACATACGTGTGATCTTCCCATTTACATTTAAGATCCTCGAGCAGTGTTTTTCAGCTTTGGGCTCCTCTGGTCTCTGGGGATTATGAAAAGGTAGTAATGGCTTCATTACAGCTTACCACAGGGACACTGCTAGAGATGTAAAAATGAGACATGGTCCCTATTTATAGGAAACTGAGAGTGTGGGACGGGCTCCAGTCATGGAAACAGGATTTCAATACAGTATGCTGAGAGCTGTAATACAGACACGCACAGGACGCAGCTGTAGGTGTGTACGCTTCAGGAAGTCTACTTCAGAAAGTTTATCACTGGTCACATGTTTATCCCACAACGGGTTGTCACGTTTTAATTAGAATGTCAGCTTTTTCTCTTGGTTGGGATTTTTTTCAACTCAGTATGATCATTCTAGATGTTTCCTGCTGATGAAATTTGATTGACATTTTGTCTTTGATTTAAAAAAATTTAAAAAATGATGAAGTTGTAAGCTAATAAATGCAGTTTGGCAGACGAAATCTTTAAAAGCCTGGGAGTTCATTGGGTAAAGTATAAAAGTTGTCCAAAAGGAATCACTTCTCTAGAGGTCAATGTTTTAAACTTAACTTGTGTTATGCATGTGGTAGTTGTTTGCTAGAGTCTGGGTTGTGTCCCCCCAAAATTCATCTTTTGAAGTCCCAATCCCTGTACCTCAGAATGGGATGGCATTTGCAGACAGGGTCCTTAAAAAGGTAATTACATTAAAAGAAAGTCATTAGGGTGGGCTCTCATCCGGTATGAATCCTGTCTTCTTAAGAGGAGCAAATTTGGATGTAGATGCGTGGACAGAAAAGAGCATGTGAAGAGGCATCTGCAAGCCAAGGAGGGAGGCCTTAGAAGGAACCACCCTGCTGACACTTTGATCTTGGACTTCTGGCCACCAGAACTGTGAGAAAAGAAATTTCTGTTATTTAGCCACTAGGTCTATGGTAGTTTGCTATGACAGCCCTAGTACTAACACATTGTTTAATAACCGTTTTCTTATATATTGGCTCTCAGGGCCCTTCATAGACATCTTGCCCTGGTCCATTTACTCAGCCTTCTGTCCTGACAGTCCCTCACGCCTTCTATGCCCGCTGGCCTCTCAGTGTTCACCGAATACATCCTGCCTTTGAATGCCTCCGAGTCCTTCCTGAGGATTCTCTGCCAGGATTGCTGTTTCTTCTCCTAGTTGGACTTCTTTGAAAACCTTAGTCAAATGTGTGCTCTGGGGAGCCTTCCAGGGCTCCCAGGCTGAGTTAGAAGTTTTTTATGGCATTGTATTTTCATGAAAGTCTCTCCTCATTAGACAATATGCTCCTAAAGTGTAGGACTTAGGTCTGATTCATTTTTGTACCTCTAGAGCCAAACATGGTGTATTAGTTTGCTCAGACTGCCATTATTAATACAGTATCACAGGCCGAGTAGTTTAAACAACAAACATTTATTTTCTTACAGTTCTGGATGCTGGAAGTTCCAGATCAAAGCCCAGCGGGGTTGGTTTCTAGTGAGGACTCTGTTCCTGGCTTGTGGAGAGCTGCCTTCTAGCTATGTTCTCACGTGATCTTTCCTCAATGCATATATGAAGACAGAGGTTGGGCCAGAGGGAGGGAGAGAGGGCTCTCTGCTGTCTCTTCTTATAAGGACAGTAATCCCACGTGTGGTCAAGGCCCTACCCTTATGATCTAATTTAACCTTAATTACTTCCTTATTGGTTCTATCTCCAAATAAAGTCACACTGGGGATTAGGGCTTCAATATATGAATTTTGGGAGGACACAGGTCAGCCTGTAACACATGGTCAATCATGATGTAAGCTGATTTGGAAAAAAATAAGTCTCAATTGTTAGTGAACACCAGTCTCTATCTTGATATGAGCTATTGGCAAATAATTCTATTTGAATACAAAGAATATTTTGAATAAAAGGTAGAATCAAATATTGACAACCATGAACACAAGTGGAATAAGATAATTAGGATTATATATCTACATAATTATATATGCAGAATCCTTGCACCAAGTTGTATTAGGCAAGGATATTACAATCACTCTCACTGGAATCTTCCAGAAGAACATACTACATTTTGGATGTTTATAATAGCAATAAGCCACTCAGTCTCTGACTCAGCTTAACTATTTTCATAATTGTTTTGAGCTTTAGGCTCAGAATTTTTTGCCAGCAAAACTCACACTTGACAAACACAGACTGCTGAATGCAAAACAAATTTTTAGTATTTACAATTGGATAAACTTGACATCAAAAGAACAACTTAGAGCTTTTTTGTAAATACAGACTAGAGGATAAGCTACTGGGTAAAGTTCTATATCATAGAGACTAATGAAATCCCAATTTAGATTTTATTTTAGGTTTGTTTTGTAGTAAAAAACCAACCTTAAATGAGTAATGTTCGGGTGTGCAGTTAAGAAACCGAAATAATCTAAGTGAAACATCTAATATAGAAGGCCATGTATAGATGCTCCCCAGCTTACAATGAGGTTATGTCCCTCATCATAAATTGAAACTATTATAAACCTAAAATGCATTTACTACACCTAACCTACTGAACTTCATAGCTTAGCCTAGCCTACCTAAAACTTGCTCAGAACATTTACGTTGGCATACAGTTGGGCAAAATCATCTAACACACAGCTTATATTAAAATGCTGAATATCTCATGCAGTTCATTGAATACTGCACTGAAAGGGAAACACAGAATAGTTGTATAATTACTCAAGGTATGGCGTCTACTGAATGGGTACTGCTTTTGCATCCTTGTAAAGTTGAAAAATCTTAAGTCAATTCATTGTAAGTCAGGGACCATTTCTACCAATAATTTAGAGACCTTGAGTACATTAGGGTACACTGAGTTGGTATCTACATAGATTCTAGGTGGAGATAAAATCCTGACAGCTGTATAGTTTCATGATTATGATTTTCAGGTGAAATATACAGCCTGGGAGAAATGTAATGTTTGAGGATATCGGAGATATGGTGCCTATAATTACTACACAAAAAAAATGAAGAGGGCATTAAGGTTGGTATATTAGTTTTTATCTTCAAGTTTACCTTACTCTTCATACATGTCACTGATGCTAAGATCCGTTAAATGACAATTCTGGAGAAAATGAATATGATCATTGTACAGTGTATGAACCTCGATATTGTGACCTAGAAGATATTATAAAACAAGATTGATTCTAACTGAAAAGCTTACACATTCTCTAAGCTCCAAATCAGATGTCGGGGGTAGGAGCACTTCTGGAATGGTGGATAAAGACCTGAGAAAATCAACAATTCCATAAAAGCAACAAGACCAAGATACATGAAATAAAAAGTGACAATTAAAGGGAGAAATGCAATACCCCCTTTTCAATAATAGATAAAACTACCAGGCAGATGATCAACAAGGAAATAGAAGACTTAACACTATAAAGCAACTAGACCTCATAGACACCTAGAGAACATTTCACCCAAGAACATCAGAATACATACTCTTCACAAATGCCCATAAAACATTTTCAGGCCGGGCACGGTGGCTCATGCCTGTAATCCCAGCACTTTGGGAGGCTGAGGCGGGCGGATCACGAGGTCAGGAGATCCAGACCATCCTTGCTAACGTGGTGAAACCCCGCCTCTACTAAAAATACAAAAAATTAGCTGGGCATGGTGGCGGGCGCCTGTATTCCCAGCAACTCGGGAGGCTGAGGCAGGAGAATGGCCTGAACCTGGGAGGCAGAGCTTGCGGTGAGCTGAGATTATACCACTGCACTCCAGCCCGGGTGACAGCAAGACTCCATCTCAAAAAAAAAAAAAAAAAAAAAAATTTCAAAGATAGGCCACGTATTAGGCCATAAAACAAGCCTTATAAAGTTGAAAGGACTGAAATCATACAAAGTATGCTCTCCCCTCACAAGGGAATTAAATGAGAGATTATTAACAGAAGGAAAGTTGAGAAATTCACAGATATGGAAATTAAACAGCATACTCATAAATAATGAATAGTTAAAGAAAATCACAAGGGAAATTAGAAAATATTTGGAATGAATTAAAATGAAGACATAAAACCAAAACTTACGGGAAGCAATAAATGCAGTGGTTAGAAGGAAATTTATATTAATAAGAGATCTCAGTCACAATGGCTTGTGCCTATAATCCCAGGGACTTGCAAGGCTGAGGCAGGAGGATCACTTGAGCTCAGGAGTTGGAAGCTGCCATGAGCTGTGGTCACACCATTGCACTCCAGTCTGGGCCACAGAGTGAGACAAAAAAAAAAAAAACAAAACAGTGAGGGCTCAGGCCAATAACCAAATCTAAAATATTTTACCTTTTAAGAAAGTAAAAAAAAAAGGGGGTGGGGGGATGGCAAGGGGCAGCGGGGAGTAAAGCAAGCTAAAGCCAAAGCAAGCAGAAGAGAAAAAGTAACACGGATTTTAGTGGCAATAGAGAATAGAAATAGAATAGAGAAAAATGAAAAGTTACTCCTTTGTTCTTTTCAAGCTTTTTAGTTAGACTGACCAAGAAAAAAAGACTCAAGTTACTAAAGTCAGAAATGAAAGAGAGGGCATCACAAATGCCCTTAAGATTAAGAAGGGCTATAAGGGAATATTATGAATAATTATATGCCAACAAATTATGTAACCTAGATGAAATGGGCAAATTCCTAGAAAGATAAAATTACCAAAACTTGAGAAGAATTAGAAAATCTGAATAGATTTTTAACAAGTAAGGAGATTGGATTAGTAATGTAAAAAAACCCCAAAACCCTCCCAACAAAGAAAAGTTGAGGACCAGATGGTGTCACTGGTGAATTCTACCTAGCATTTAAAGAATTAATACCAACCTTCTCAAACTTCCAAAAAACGAGAAGAAAACGCTTCCTAACTCATTCTATGAGACTAGCATTACCATGATACCAAAGCCAGACAAAGGCACTGCAAGAAAACTGTACACCAATATTCCTTATGGACATAGATGTAAAAATTCTTGAGAAAATACTAGCAAACCGAATTCAGCAGCATATTAAAAGAATTGCAGATATTTGTCACTTATGAGGAGGAAACTTTCTGAGAAATGCATCATTAGGCAATTTTGTTGTTGTGCAGACATCATAGAGTATACTTACACAAACCTAGCTGGTATAGCCTATTACACACCTAGTCTGTGTGGTATAGCCTATGCTCCTAGGCTACAAACCTGTACATGTTACTGCATTGAATACTGCAGGCAACTGTAATACAGCGGTAATTATCTGTGTATTTAAACATAGAGAAGGTACAGTAAAAGTAAGGTATTATAATCTCAAGTGAGCACCATCATATATAACGCTGTTATGCAGCACATGACTGTATATACCCTGACCAAGTGAGATTTGTCTTGGGAATGCAAGCGTACTTCAACATATAAAAATCAATGTCATACACCACATTAATAGAATAAAGGGAAAAAACTATATGATTATCTTGATGCAGAAAAAGCATTTGATTAAAAAAACTAACCGCTTTTCATGATAAAAACAGACAGCAAACTAATAATAGAAGGGAATTTTGTCAACCTGATAAAAGGTATGAAAAACTCACAAAGAACAGTATACTGAGTGTTTTCACCCTAAGATCAAGAACAAGACAAGGAAGGGCACTCTTGTTACTTCTCTGCAACACTGTACTGGAATTTGTAGCCAGGACAATTACACAAGAAAAAGAAATAAAAGGCAAGATTTCAATGGGAAAGAATAGACTTTTCAACAAATGATGCTGGGACAACTGGATATCCACAGGAGAAACAATGAAGTTGAGCCCCCACCTCCCACCATATACAAAAATTAACTCAAATGAATCAATTAAATGTAAGAGCTAGAATCATAGACATCTTAGAAGAAAACATAGGACTAGATCTTCATTGCCTTGAATTAGGTTATGATCTCTTACATATTTATAACACTAGAAGCACAAGCAATAAAAGAAAAAATGAATTAGACTTCATCAAAACTCAAAACTTTTGTACTTCTTAAGATACCATTCAAGAAAGTGAAAAGATAACCGAAAGACTGAGAGAAAATATTTGCAAATCATATATCTGATAAGGGATATATATAAAGGACATGTTGGGACCAGGAGTGGTGGCTCACACCTCTAGTCCCAACACTTTGGGAGGCTGAGGTGGGAGGATTACTTGAGGCCGGGAGTTTGAAACCAGGCTGGACAACGTAATGAGACCCCCTCTCTACAAAATATGAAAAGTCAGCCCAGCTACTTGGGAGGCTGAGGCGGGAGGATCACTTGAGCCCAGGAGTTCGGGGCTGCAATGAGCTATGATTGTGCCACTGCACTCCAGCCTAGGTGACCAATTGAGACCCTGTCTCTTTCAAAAAAAAAAAAGTGTATAACTCAACAATAAAAAAGACAAAAAGCCCAGTAAAAATGGGCAAACTACCTGAATAGACACTTCTTTAAAGAAGATATACAAATGGCCAATAAGCATATGAAAGATGTTCAACTTCATTAGCAGGGAAATGCAAAACAAGACTGCAGAGAGATATCATTTCACACCCACTATACGGATATAATAAAACAGACAAGTGTTGATGATGTAGAGAAATTAGAACCCTCATACATTGTTGGGGGGAATAAAAAATGGCATAGCAACTTTGGGAGACAGTTTGGTAGCTCCTCAAAATGTTAAAAAACAGAGTTATCATATCACCCAGGAATGCCATGCCTAGGTATACACCCAAAAAAGTTGAAAACATGCCTATAGAAAAACTTTTACACAAATGTTTATAGCATTATTCATAATTACCAGAAAGTAGAAATACCAAAATATCCATAAATGAATGAGTGGATACATAAAATATGGCATGTTAATACAATGGAATATTATTTGCAATAAGTAGAATGAAGCATTAATACATCCTGCAACTTGGATCTACCTTGAAAACATGCTAAATGAAAGAACAGAAGACCAGTCACAGAAGACCACATATAGTATGACTTTGTTTATGTGAAATAGCCATTATACAGAAATGCATGGAGATAGGAAGTAGAGTAGTGGTTGCTAAGGGCTGCAGGGAGGGGGGAATGGGAAGCAACTGTTAATGAATATGGATTTCTCTTTGGAGTGATAAAAATATAACACTTGATAGTGGTTGATGATTGCACAGTTCTGTGAATGCATTAAAATCCACTAAATTGTGCACTTTAAAGGATGAATTTTATGGTTTGTGAATTATATCTCAACAAAGCTGTTATTAAGAAAAAGATACCATGGGACTTGAAAGCAGATTAAGGAAATATGTATTCTTTGTAATTTTGCAACATGTTGTTTGTTAGTAGGGGTTCATTTCAGAACTACTAGTTGTGTTGGAGGGATAAACCGTGAAGATCTCTGGTGTTCCTTCATTTGTGCTTCTAAAAGCTTACTGAGGACAGGAACCACATCAGTTTTATCTCTGTTTTCTAAGACTTTGGGAGTCCTGTGACATTAACCAAGAGTCTGCAATTACCCCATGAGCCCCAGATGCACAAGTCATTAAAGACCAAGTCCTCACATCCTTCCTAATACAGCGCTGCTCACCAGGTTCTTTTCATTTGCCCTGTTTCAGTCAGACTGGACTGCTTATTCTCTATGTTGTTGTTACCACTATTTCTTTGTTCAAACTTCTGTTTCTACTCAGAATGTTTCTCTCTGTCATCTCTACCTGTTAAAATTCTACCTACTATTCCTTATATCATCTCTTAATTGTATGTTACTATTGTCTGGTATTATCATTTTTTATAACCTTAGTAGACATGATTATTCTTTATATGATCAATGTTTATTTATAGTTGCCCACACATTTATTACTTCTGTTTTTCACCTTAGAACTTCTAACTGGGAACTCTTTTCTAATGCCTGAAGCACAATTTGTAGTATTGCATTCAGTGAGGATCTACTGATACAGACTCTCAATTTTGTTTATTGAAACTATTCTTATTTTAATTCTTGAAAATTTTCCTGGCAGTTATTTTCTTTGAGATGCTTTCTTACACTGTCTTCTGATTTCTCTCACTGCTGTGGAAAATCAATCTATGGAAAAGCAGTCAATGCTTCTTTGAAGGGCATCCCCTCCATACACAGTTTTACAACTTTTTTATTTGATTTTTTTTTTTTGCAATTTCACTATGATATGTTAGATGACAGTTTCTTTTTATTTATCTTGTTTGAGATGTACTGGGCTCTCAAATCTGTGGATAAGTGGTCAGATTGGTGAAACTCACAGCGTTATCTCTTCTGTTGTTTCCTCTGCTTGGTTTTCCCACTTCTCTCTTTCCGGGACTTTGAGCAAATACGTTAGACCTCCTTACTGTGTCCCACACATCTCTTACCCTTTCCTCAGTATTTTCTATCTTCTCCAACCTGCATTCTGGATAATTTCTTCTGCATTGACTTTCAGTTCATTAATTCTCTCCTTGGCTGTGTCCAGTCTGCCACTAATAGTCCATAGAATTTGAAATTTGAGATATCCTATTTTTCATTTTTAGGAATGCTGTTTGGCTCTTTTTCAAATCTGTTTTTTTCACATTTTAGTTTCATGCTCCCTGAAAATATTTTTAAGTTTGTCATTTGTTTCATTTAACATGGTAAGCATAATTGTTTTTATTTATTTATTTATTTGAGATAGGGTTCTTGCTCTGTTGCCCAGGATGGACTGCGGTGGCATGAACATGGCTCACTGCAGCCTCAACCTCCTGGGCTCATACAGTCTTCCCAGTTTAGCCTCCCAAGTTGCTGGGACTACACCACACCCAGCTAATTTTCAAAAATACTGAGACAGGGTCTTGCCATGTCATTTAGGCTGGTCTTGAACTCCCAAGCTCAAGCATGCCGCCAGCCTTGGCCTCCCAAAGTGTCAGGATTACAGGCGTGAGCCACCATGCCCAGCTTATAATTATTTTTAAAAGTAGGCTTGATAATTCCAGTTTCTAAAGCCTGTGCAGCTCTATTTCTCTTATTTGTGGTTTTTCTTGGCCTTTCTTCATGTTGTCATAGTCCCTTTTTTTTTTGAGACAAAGTCTCGCCCTGTCACCCAGGCTGGTGTGCAATGGCGCGATCTCGGCTCACTACAACCCCTGCCTCCCAGGTTCAAACGATTCTCCTGCCTCAGCCTCCTGAGTAGCTAGGATTATAGGCGCCCGCCACCACGCCCAGCTAATTTTTCTATTTTTTAGTAGAGACGGGGTTTCACCATGTTGGCCAGGCTGGTCTAAAACTCCTGACCTCGTGATTTGCCCACTTTAGCCTCCCAAAGTGCTGGGATTACAGGTGTGAGGCACCACACCCGGCATGTTATCATATTCTTTTAAGTGCCTAATATCTTTGGCGTTTTGCCGTTACCCTGGAGGAATTATTTGTGTGGGTTCCCTGAGGCCTGGGAAGGACCTTCCCGTCTCTTCTTCTGCTAGACTCTTAGGGGCACCATCTGGTGATAACTCTAGCCAAGTTAAAGTTTCAGGAGTCCTTGGCCCAAAAATGCTACAAGTGCCCTGGATGCCAGTCCACCTGAGGGCTGGCCCGTGGCCATATTCTCCCAAAGGCTGCTTATTTTCTTTTTTGAGCTTCAGTTTCATTCCTTAGTCTCAAGGCTTCCCCCTCTGCATTCCCAGTAGCGCGCGCGTGTGTGTGTGTGTGTGAAAATCTGGTTTGTAGTTTTGTGTTTGTCCTGCTGCATTCCCAGTAGCGTGTGTGTGTGTGTGTGTGTGTGTGTGTGTGTGAAAATCTGGTTTGTATTTTTGTATTTGTCCTGCTGCCCCAGACCAATATGGGCAGCATCTTCCATGTGATACCCACCCAGACAGGTGGGTCCTGGGTTCTGATCTCTGTCATTCTGGCCTGAGGGCCATGGAACAGGACCACAAGTCCAGTGTATTAGAAAACATCCTCATTGCACAAATGGCTTGTGCTCTGAGACACTCTCCCTACCTCTCTGGGTAAAGCTTCTTTTTAGTCTCAATGTTCTTAGCGGTTGTGTGGGGACAGCCAGCTACAATGGTTGCTCTGATTCCTGTCCCCTGTTACTCATGCCCTGTGTAACTCCAGGATCTGTGACTTGCTTCTAACACATAGAATACTGATAGGATTTTTGTTTAATCCAGATTTTTAGATGTTTTCAGTGGTTGGGTCAGTCCTAGCTTGCCTGTCATTACTGGAGATGAGCAACTTGATTCCCTTTGAATCAAAGAACGATTTAGAGTTGGGGGGTTTTCATTCTTTTTTCTTTTTTTACATTCTCAAAGGAGGTGACATTTCTTTTTTCTTTAAATCAGACATAAAATATCTCAAGCATGTAGAAAAATATGAAAGAATTTAATGCACCTGTGTATTCATCATTCAGATTGAACAAATGTTAATATTTTACCATATTTGCTTCAGGTTTTTTATTCTTTATTTTTTATTTTTGAGACGAAGTCTTGCTCTGCCACCCAGGCTGAAGTGCAGTGGTGCAATCTCAGCTCACTGCAACCTCTGCCTCCCAGTTTCAAGCAATTCTCCTGCCTAAGATTCCCAAGTAGCCGGGATGACAGGTGCCCACCACCACACCCAGGTCATTTTTGTATTTTTAGTAGAGACAGGTTTCGCCATGTTGCCCAGGCTGGTCTTGAACTCCTGACCTCAGGAACTCCTGGGGCTCCCAAAGTGGTAGGATCACAGGTATCAGCCACTGCACCCGGCCCAGATTTTTTTTTTTTTAAGAAACATAACATTGCAGTGTACAGCCCTCTCTCTCCTCTTCTCCTTCCTTCCTCAGAGGTAACTGCTGTCAAGTAAATGTATACCCCAGGATGCTTGCAGCCTCATAGGTCAGAGACTCTCAAAACTTCTTCCCCCATTTATTTATTTATTTATTTGTTTGTTTGTTTGTTTGAGACAGAGTCTCGCTCTGTCACCCAGCCTGGAGTGCAGTGGTGCAATCTCGGCTCACTGCAACTTCCACCTCCTGGGTTCAAGGGATTCTTCTGCTTCAGCCTCCCAAGTAGCTGGGATTATAGGTAGCTGCTACCAAGCCCGGCGAATTTTTGTATTTTTAGTAGAGACGGGGTTTCACCATGTTGGCCAGGCTGGTCTCAAATGACTGACCTCCAGTGATCCACCTGCCTCAGCCTCCCAAAGTGCTAGGATTACAGGCGTGAGCCACAGCACCTGGCCCTCTATGTTTTTTTGAGTGGCATTATTTGATACCATTTTATGATTTTAAAATTTATACTGCGTGTACCTGTTTTTCACCATTTTAACACATTTTTGGAGGTTTATCATATTTGATATATTCAGGTCCTCTTTATCGTTTTAATAGTAGTAGTAGGCTAATCTGCTTATCCGTTTCATTTCTATGTGTTCATCCCCCCATACAACCACTGGTGTGTGGCAAGCACTTACTAAATGTCAGCTGTTATTGATGGACATTTAGAAACAATTGTTTCTATTTGTTTTTATAAACAGTGGTTGGTTAACCATCCTTATCAATGTCTTTGTGCCACATGCAGGAGACCTCTCTAGCATAGACTTCTGTAAGTCGGATTGCTGGGTCGCAGGACAGACATTCAAACTTCGCTCCCAAAATGGCTATTCCAATTTATATTCCCAGCAGCAGTATGAGTTTCTTTTTCTGAAAATCCTCACTGGCACATGGCATTACCAGACTTTTTTTTAAAATATGAAATATTGAGTACATAAAGACATGGAGGGCTGAGCGTGGTGGCTTTCCCCTGTAATCCCTGCATTTTGGGAGGCTGAGGCAGGCAGATCTTTTGAGCCCAGGAGTTCGAGACCAACCTGGGCAACATAAACCTCTACAAAAAAAAAAATACAAAAATTAGCTGGGTATGGTGGCACACGCCTGTAGTCCCAGCTACTTGGGAGGCCAGGGTGGAAGGATCACCTGAGTCTGGGAAGGTCGAGGCTGCGGAGAGCTGAGATTGTGCCACTGCACTCCAGCCTGGATGACAAAGCAAGATCCTGCCTGCAAAAAAAAAAAGAAAATAAATGACACATGGGGAGTAAGGTAAGGAGTTTCCACATACCATGTATCCAGCTTTAGAAATAAAACTGCAAATACAAATGGAGCCCTTTCTGCACTCCCTGACTTCATTTCCCTCCTTTGCCCTCACCGATGAACGTCATCCCGAGTTTCATGATTTTTATTCCCAGGCAGGTTTTCGTAGTTTATATTATTACATATGTGGCTATCCGTAAGTATGCCTTACAGCATTGGCAAAATGATTTTAAACTACATAAACTTTATACCAGTAATAACACACCCTGCACAACTTTCTGTTTTTTTTTTTCACACTGAACTTGAGCTCTTGAGGTTTATTTATGCTGATGATGACAATGACAATGATGATGTCATCAAACACTTATATAGTACTTGATATGCCAGGCACTCCTCATCACAGCTATGAATCGTGGTCCATCAAATAAGTGCAACACAGTTTATCTATTTTTAAATCTTTGCCATCACTGCTAATGTTGCAGCGCGTGTTTTCTTGTACGTGTATATCCTTGCGGAAGTGTTTGGGTATATACCTACAGTAGAGTTGCTTGGTTATGTGGTACCAGCATCTTCATCTACCAACTCTGTCCAAATGGTTACCCCAAGTGTTTGTATGACCCTGTCAGTATGTGCGAGGGTTTGTTACTCCACATGTCCTCCCAAACTTTTTTTTTTTTTTTTTTGAGACAGAGTCTGGCTCT
The DNA here is from genome assembly GCF_028885655.2 of Pongo abelii. Taxonomy (NCBI): domain Eukaryota; kingdom Metazoa; phylum Chordata; class Mammalia; order Primates; family Hominidae; genus Pongo; species Pongo abelii. The sequence goes on along the minus strand of NC_085929.1, from coordinate 51,666,386 downwards.
GTCGCCCAGGCTAAAGTGCAGTGGTGCATTCTTGGCTCACTGCAACATCCGCCTGCTGGGTTCAAGCGATTCTCCCGCCTCAGCCTCCCGAGTAGCTGGGATTACAGGTGCGTGCCACCACATCCAGCAAATTTTTTTATTTTTTAGTAGAGACAAGCTTTCACCATGTTGTCCAGGCTGGTCTCGAACTCCTGACCTCAAGTGATCTGCCCACCTCAGCCTCCCAAAGTGCTGGGATTACAGGCGTGAGCCACTGTGCTGCCCAGCCTCCCTGGAAACTTGATTGTGTTCAATTTAAGTTTTTCCTTTCTCCTAGGTATAAAAGAGAACCTCATCATTTTCATTTGCATTTCCTTGATTACCAAGGAGGTTGATTTTCTTGGTCTTTTGTTCCTTCTTCTGTCAAATGCTTATTTATATTTTCCCCAATTTTTCTACTGGAGTTTTTGGTCCTTATTATATAGACATATATGGATTATTATATATACATATATTATGTATTAGTTATATGGTATATAATTATATAACATCATATATTATATATACATATATGATATATATCGTATATATGGTATGTATGTATAATTTTTTTAAAGATTTTTTTTTTTTAATAGAGACGAGGTCTCACTATGTTGGCCAGGTTGGTCTCGAATTCCTGGCCACAAGCAGTTCTCCAGTCTGGGCCTCCCAAAGCGCTAGGATTACAGGTATGAGCCACCACGCCTGGCCTTTATTCCTTATAGACATCCTTTATATGTTTTGGAAATGAATCCTTAGTCAGTTATATGTATTGTGAATGTCTCCTGCTCTATAGGCTGACTTTTATCCCAGCAACAGTGACTTTGGTTGTAACAAAATTTTCATTTTTTTTATATACTCAAACTTACCAACCTTTCTCTTATAGTTGATGTGTTTTGCCTGTTCAGCCTTTCTTATGCTTGAGAGCATAAGAATATTCTGTTTTTGTTGTATTCTTCTATTTCAAGTTTTGCTATTTTTCTTGTCTTTCTGTTTCCTTTGATTTCAAGTTTTGCTTTTAGGTCTTTAATCCACCTATTATTTATTTTTGTGAATAGTATTAGGAAGCAATTCAATTTTTTTCATATAGAAAACCAACTGTGTGGAGCCCCATTTATTAAATCCTTTTCCTTTTGTAATAACAGCTATCACATATTATCATATATTGTGTTTTCATATATGCATGAGTTTGTGTGCTACTGTCTCTTCTTTTCAAATTTAATTTTTAATTGACATATAATGTACATATTTATGGGGCACAGAGTCATGTTTTGAGATGTGTAATGTATAATGATCAGAGTTATCAGCACATTCATTATCTCCAACATCGATTATTTCTTTGTGTTGGGAACATTCAATATTCTCCTTCTAGCTATTTGAGACTATGTAATATCTTATTGTTAACTACAGTTATGCTACACTGACATAGAACTCTAGAACTTCTTCCTCCTGTCTAGTTGCTAGTTGTAATTTTGTATCCCTTAAAAAATCGACTCCCATTCCTCCCCAGTGCTCTCTATTCTCATTCACCATATATTTATCTCAGTATCAATATCTTAAATTTAATAGCTTCATAGTAAGTTTTGATAACTGGCAAAGGAAGTCTCACATTGTTTAAAATGTTCTTAGTTGTACTTGACTTTTTGCTCTTTCATATACATTTTGGAATCAGTTTACAAGTTCTTCAAAAAAACCCTGTTAAGATTTTGTGTGAAACTGCACTTAATATTTAATATTAGTTTTGAGAGAATTCTCCTCTAAATGCGAGGTTTTCTCATCCATTTATGTTATTCAAGAAGTGTTATAATTTTCAACATAAAGATTTTATACATCTTTTGTTTGATGCATTCCTAGGTACCTTAAATACTTTGTAGTTCTTTAAAAATGACAGTTTTCAGCCATTTGTTGTGGGCGTGTAGGCATACAATTGATTTTTGTATATTCATCTTATATCCTGCAGCCTAATTAAATTATTTTCTTCCTATGCCTTGTCTTTGATCTTCTTTCTTTCTTTTTTTTTTTTTTTGTTGGAGTCTTCTGCAGATAATGACAATTTTGTTTCTCTATTCCCAGTATAGTGTCTGTGAATGTGTGTTTGTGTGTGTGTGTGTCTGTGAATGTGTGTGTGTGTGAATGTGTGTGTGTGAGAGTGTCTGTGAATGTGTGTTTGTGTGTGTGTGTGTGTCTGTGAATGTGTGTGTGCATGTGTGTTTGTGTGTGTGTGTGTGTGAGTGTGTGTGTGAATGTGTGTTTGTGTGTGTTGTCTAACAGCATTGATCAGGAGTGGGTAGAGTGGCACCATTGAGGGGATATTCAAAAATATTATTTCGTCCTAAATGATAGTTGCTGAGTTTTTCTTTGACCCATGAGTTATATTGGAGTTTATTTTTTAACTTTCCAGTCGTATGGACATGTTGGACTTATTTTCTGTTAATGATTTCTATTTTTATTAAATTGGATTTGAGAAACTGGTTTTTATTATATCAATTTTTGGTATTTGTTGAGTTTGACATTATAGCTTAGTATGTGACCAATTTTTGTAAATGTTCTTGGGAAAATGATACGTTCTTCGACTTTGTTGTGGATTTGCGAATTTCTCCTTGTAATTCTGTCCATTTTTGGTTTATGTTTTGAGATTATGTTGTTAAGTTGAAAACAGGTTCAGAATTTTTATACTTTTGTGGGGAAATGTTCCTTTTATTATAGCCTCTTATTTCTGATAATACTTTCTGTCTTTCCATTTTTTTCTGAGAATAAAATAACTATACAAGCTTTCTTTTGGTTCATATTTTTCTGGTAAAATAGAACTAGCTAAACCTATTTCTCCCCCTACCCACTGCTTCCTTCAGTTTCAATCTTTCTAGATGCTTCAGCTTTGGGTGTGTTTCTTTTAGTATTATATAGATTAATTGTTCTTGTCTATGTCTCCTCTGTGATTCTGTGTTTTGTGGTGGAAACTTTGTTTGCTATCATTGTGACTATAGATACTGTCTAACATTGTACTTTCTAATTTTCATGTTTGTTATTTTTTTATTTGATTAAAAAGGACTCTTCTTGTTTTCTGTTTTGACTGAGTTTTCATTATACCCACTTCTCAACTACCCCATCCCACTGGTAGAAGTTCTTAAAATTTGCATATTTAACATTCATTTTTGACTTATCTGAAATTAATCAATGTCTCTACTGTAGTCTTGGATAATGCCAAGAGTTTAAAATGCTATAATCCAAACACCTGTTTGGACTCAATATATCATTTTATGTCTTATATGTCATTTTTCCCCTGTTGCCCTGCTCAGAGTAAGAATTATGTTATTATTATTCATTATTTTACTTCCAACTCATTTTTATATTCAAATTAGTTACAATTTGCTGTTGTTTTTATACAGTCAATACTTATTTAGATTTGCCTACGTAGTTACCCATTATTGTTCACCATTGTTTCCTACATTTTTTCTCTTTTAAATGTTTTCTTTCTGAAATAAATACTATAGAATTTCTTTCAATGAGAATCTTTACAGTGGTATTCTTTTAGTCCTATTAAGAAAAACAAACTCTTCTCTCCCTTGTTCTTTTATTGACATATAGCTGGGCAGGGAATTCCAGGTGGGCATTTATCTTACCTGAGCATGCAAATCTAATTATGTTGCTTTTTAGAGAGATTACATTGTGCCACAGTTAGTTAGTGGAGAATCTGAGGCTCAGACCCAGGCCTACCTGATACCAGAGCTCAAGTTCTCAGCCAAACCCTTTGTATTTGTATTTATCAAATAAGATAACATTTGAACAATAACAAAGTCTACAATGTATCTACATCATGACAACACGTGGGCAAATTTTAAAATACAATATTCAGTTTGGTTCAGCAAGCATTTTTGCAAACTTCCCACATGCTAAGCAATGCAGGAGGAAGAGATACAAATGAATATTGTTGGCCAGGCATGGTGGCTCATGCCTGTAATCCCAGCACTTTGGGAGGCCGAGGCAGGTGGATTACTTGAGGTCAGGAGTTTGAGACCAGCCTGGCCAACATGGAGAAACCCCATCTCTACTAAAAATACAAAAAAATAGCCAGGCATGGTGATGGGCACCTGTAATCCCAGCTACTTGGGAGGCTGAGGCAGGAGAATCGCTTGAACCCGGGAGGCGGAGGTTGCAGTGAGCCGAGACCAGGCCATTGCACTCTAGCCTGGGCGACAGAGTGAGACTCTGTCTCAAACAAACAAAAAAAATCTAATCTTAAAGTATGTACATTGTTTTAGACATAATGCTATTGCACACTTAATAGACTATTGTATAGTGTAAACATAAATTTTACATGTACTGGGAAACCAAACAGTTTGTGTGACTTGCTTTATCGAGATACTCGCTTTATTCTAGAACTGAACCTGCAATGCTCACAATATCTCCAAGGCATGCCTATATACTACAAGCACTGTTTTGCTCTCCTCAACTGTTGTGCAATCTTTAGGGGCAAGGACCCTGTCTTGTCATTCTGTTTTCTCAGTTCCTCGGTTCTTAGTACTTGCTTAATAAATATTGTCTGGAACAAATTGAACAAGCTTTTCTTTTGGGTTCTACCAATATTTAGTCACCACAGGGGATTCATTCCCACTGAGCATTTAAAACTCCAACCTATGCCTTACCCTATTTCCTTAATGCGTTTGGTACTGTTTTCTCATGTATAACATGAGAGAAACGTTGCCTACTCAAAGGTTTGTTGTTAGATTAGGTGGCTTGGAGGGTATGAAAGTATTTGATTAACTGTAAAGCAAAGTACAGACGTAAACTATGGTTGTTATTGTGGCAGAAGTTGCAATTAATAGTTGGACACTAAAATCTGGTCTCCCCTTCTTCCACAGGAACAGAATTGCCATTGGGCTCAGGGAGAGATTACACTTCTTGTCTGCTTTGTTGCTAGTGTGGCCTTGTGGCCAAGCGCAGAACGTGTCCAGTGATGATGGTGCAACTTCTAGGTCGTCCCCAGCATGGAAGATGAGCCCTGGGCATGGAAGATGAGACCTGGTCCTGCAGCGGTGCTCTTTCCTCTTCTCACAAGCTGGAATGTGAATGTCCTCCCACCCAGCTTTGACCATGGGGAGAAGATAGTGCTCTGCAGTCTGGCAGAGCAACAAGGTGGAAAGGGCCTGGGTCCTTGAGTGACATCATGAGCCCTCTCACTGTCCTGGACCTTGGGACTGTTATATGATAAGGACTTTCTGTGAGTCACTGTCTTTTAGAGTCTCTCTGTTTTAGCTGCCTGGACTTTATCCTGAATAATATGGCTGTTATCATGAGTATAGTGTTAACTATGAGCCTCATCTAAGTAATTTCTACTCTACCTTTGACCACTAAACTCATGTTGGACAAGAGTCACTTAGCATTATTTTTTCCTCAATGAAGAGGTTAAGATGGAGGGAGCAGGAAAAATTGAGGCCTGTGTTTTACCAGAAGGTGAAGGGCTGTCTTTGCCTTTCCTACATTCATGAAGAATAATTCTAGACAAAAACATTAAGCTCATATCAAACCATCTGCTTTGTGAAGCCATGGGCTTTGCTAGAACTTTCTGTGACATGACATTTATTAACCCGAGTCTACCTGGAAGTTAGAGCTGAGGAAGTTTTCCTAGAGTGGAAAAAGTCCAACGCACTTGTAAAAGTCAGACCAAGCTCAGCTCAGATTCCAGTTTTATTAGAGGTATGTCACCTTCCTGAGCCCTTATTATTTCCCCATCTGTGAAACGAGGACACTGCTCTCTCTGTCTAAGCGTTGCTGGGAAGATCACACACCACTGAGACAGAAGGTGGGGCTAGCGCAGTTCTGGGCATTTTGTATACCCCCAGCAAATACTGATTTATTTCCTTCTTTTTCCTTGCTCAGAAAAAAATGGAGAAGCCTTTATTTTAAAATTCTGCCTGAATTACTTTATTACTTTATTTATGTATTTATTTATTTGGAGACAGAGTCTTGCTCTGTCACCCAGGCTGGAGTGCAGTGGTGCAATCTCAGCTCACTGCAACCTCCGCCTGCTGGGTTCAAACGATTCTCCTGCCTCAGCCTCCTGAGTGGCTGGGATTACAGGTGCCCACCACTGTGCCCGGCTAATTTCTGTATTTTTAGTAGAGACGGGGTTTCACTATATTGGCCAGGCTGGTCTCGAACTCCTGATCTCATGTGATCCGCCCACCTCAGCCTCCCAAATTGCTGGGATTACAGGCATGAGCCACTGTGCCCAGCCCTTGAATTACTTTAGATCCTACTTTTTAAGAAAATATTTGGCTGGGCATGGTGGCACACACCTGTAATCCCAGCACTTTGGGGGCCTGAGGCGGGTGGATCACTTGAGTCTAAGAGTTCGAGACCAGCCTGGCCAACATGGCGAAACCCTATCTCTACTAAAAATACAAAAATTAGCCGGGCATGGTGGTGGGCGCCTGTAATCCCAGCTACTTGGGAGGCTGAGGCAGGGAGAATCACTTGAACCTGGTGGGCAGAGGTTGCAGTGAGCCAAGATAGCGCCACTGTACTCCAGCCTGGGCGACAGAGCAAGACTTTGTTAAAAAAAAAAAAGAAAGAAAGAAAGAAAATATTTGATGTTCTTTTTAAAATGTATATGGTTTACAAATAAAGTTTACAAATGTTTTTACACTCCTCATAGGCCACATTTTTCTGATCCCGAGGGGTGTGTACGTGTAGTTAACTCGTTACGAAAGAGAAGGTGCTAAAAGAAGGCAGTCCGTAGGGTATGAAAGCAATACTGGCGTTGATGAGCGAGGAGGCAAGAAAAATGGGAGGCACTAGGTGATTCTGACAATCTCAAGGCAAATGAAAGCTAGCTTGGAAAAGCCACCATCAATTTTGAGTGAGATAGTGAAGCTTTAAGGCCCAGGAGGTCTGCCAAAATGAGGGTGTTATGATGGCATCCTAAAGTCTCCGTGTCTGAAGCCATAGGCAGGTCATTTCCAGGGCCACGCAGGATCTGGAAGATTCCAAGTGGTGGGTAGATACTTGGTGCTCCCCTCTCTGCTTCTCCTTCTTCCCTCTGGCCTCCTTTCTCCCTTTTCACTCAGCCTGCTTCCCCCGAGTCTGTCACTCTCTCAGACACATACACGTACGCTCATTTGTATTCAAAGCCAGGTTCAGGCCAGGAGCAGTAGCTCACATCTGTAATCCCAGCATTTTGGGAGGCCGAGGAGGTCGGATCACTTGAGGCCAGGAGTTCGAGACCAGCCTGGCCAACATGGTGAAACCCTGTCTCTACTAAAAATACAAAAATTAGCTGGATGTGATGGTGCACATCTGTAGTCCCAGCTACTCGAGAGACTGAGGCTTGAACCCAGGAGGCGGAGGTTGCAGTGAGCCAAGATCACACCACTGCACTCCAGCCTGGGTGATACAGCCAGACCCTATCTCCAGAAAAAAAAAAAAAAAAGTCATTGGAGAATGGTAAGCCAGCCAGGGAGACTGAGGATGAGGATGGTCAACTGAAGATAAAGGAAGAGAACTAGGAGAAGGCATTTAGTGTTTCAAGAAAGGGAATGGTTAGGGGGTCCCAAATGTTGCTGAAAGGGCAAGTAAGATGAAGATTTTACACTATCTGTTGGATTCAGGGAAAAAAAAAATTGGTCATCGGTGACCTTGGAGAAAGCCATGTGCAGAAGGGATGGTTGGGTTGGAGCCTTTTGCAATGAATTGGGAAGTGAGAACAAGCGGAACTGTAGAAAGCATGAGTAAAACAACTTTGCAGAAGTTTGGAAATGCAGACACACCGGGTGTGTGGGGGTGGGGGCAAGGGGAGGGAGAGCATTAGGACAAACAGCCGATACATGCAAGGCTTAAAATCTAGATGACGGGTTGATAGGTGCAGCAAACCACCAAGGCATGTGTATACCTATGTAACAAACCTGCACATTCTGCATATGTATCTCAGAACTTAAAGTAAACAAACAAAAATCTAGGATGAACAATGAAGGTTGAAAATTAGAACCTTAAACTCATTCCTTAAATTTTTTCAAGATTATCTTTATGCTTTCCAATTGTTCAAAACTTGAGGGGAAAAAATTGTCTTTTTTTTTTTTTTTTACTTCTGATCATATTCTGCTTAAGCAGGAAATCTTAATCATTAAAACCAGCTGGGCGCAGTGGCTCACACCTGTAATTCCAGCACTTTGAGAGGCCGAGGTGGGCGGATCACCTGAGGTCAGGAATTCAAGACCAGCCTGCCCAACATGGTGAAACCCCATCTCTACTAAAAAAAAATACAAAAATTAGCTGGGTGCGGTGACACGTGCCTGTAATCCCAGCTACTCAGGAGGCTGAGGCAGGAAAATCGCTTGAACCTGGGAGGCAGAGGTTGCAGTGAGCCAAGATTGCGCCATTGCCACTCCAGCCTGGGTGACAAGAGTGAAAAAAAAAATCATTAAAACCTCATTATTATCACGTCTATCCAAAAAAAAAAAAAAAAAAAAAAAAGTTTGGCTGAGAACAGAAGTTTAGAAACTGGAAGAAAACTGGAGGGGGCCGTGGGTTGAAAGGGTGAGTAGTTTCATTTTCGTTTCTTTAAGTGGGAAACCCCTGGGCATGTTAAAATGCAGAGGGGAAGGATCTAAGGAGAGGTCAGAGAAAAGGAAAAGAGTGTCATGCACGTCTGTGTGAAGAGACCACCAACAGGCTTTGTGTGAGCAACAAGGCTGTTTATTTCACCTGGGAGCAGGTGGGCTGAGTCCGAAAAGAGAGTCAGCAAAGGGTGGTGGGATTATCATTAGTTTTTGTTTTTTTTTTATTTTGAGACGGTGTCTGGCTCTGTTGCCCAGGCTGGAGTGCAGTGGCGTGATCTCAGCTCACTGCAAGCTCCGCCTCACGGGTGCACGCCATTCTCCTGCCTCAGCCTCCCGAGTAGCTGGGACTACAGGCGCCTGCCACCACTCCCGGCTAATTTTTTGTACTTTTAGTAGAAACAGGGTTTCACCTTGTTAGCCAGGATGGTCTCTATCTCCTGACCTCGTGATCCACCCGCCTCGGCCTCCCAAAGTGCTGGGATTAGCAGCGTGAGCCACCGTGCCCTAGTTCCTATAGGTTTGGGATAGGCGTACAAAGTACCTTCTCAAGGGGTGGGGAGAATATATCGTATCAGTTAGGGTGGGGCAGGAACAAATCACAATGGTGGAATGTCAGTTAAGGCTATTTTCACTTCTTTTGTGGATCTTCAGTTGCTTCAGGCCTTCTGGATGTATACATGCAGGTCACAGGGGATATGATGGCTTAGCTTGGGCTCAGAGGCCTGACAGAGAGGTGTAATAGAAAGTGCAGTTCTTGAGAAGGTGGGAGGGTCTGGGACCCAAGGCACAGGCAGAAGCGTTAACCCAGGAGGGCAAGAGGCAAGGAAGCTTGCAGGTGCAGGTGAGTTCAAGGAACAGCATTCCTTTCCTTCATACCACGAGATGTTGCTACTTCCCTGTTCAGTTCAACTCATCAGACACTTGCTTAACCTGTGAGCTGGTGATACAAGTGGGTATGAATCTAAGGCTCTTACAGCATTAGAGAGAAGTCGGAGAGACAAATAACCATGATCAGAGCTAGTATTTACGGAGCATGGACTCTGGGCCATGCAGCCATAGCATTTAGTTCTTACAACAACCCCAGGAAGTGGGCAGGAGTGTGATTCTATTTTAACGTGAAGGAAAGGAGGTGCAGAGAAATGAAATGACTTGTCCTAGGTTAGAACTGCGGGACTAGAATGAAAACTCCGAAAAAAGGACTCTGGGGGCTGTGCTCGTCATGGAGACGTCATGCTCTTGCTCTTGTTCACAAACCACGTCTCCGAGAAACGATTGGCCAATACCATGTGCCTGGGTGGCAGCAATTTTCCAGGGCAATTCTGATTTAATATCACTTTCATCTTTTTAGCGAAGGCGATTCGTTAACTTTCCCTCCAGCCTCTCTTCAGCTGACAGGCTCCTGCTCAACCCTCACCATCTAGCCTGGGTTAGCCCGCAGCCTCCTCTGCAAAGCTCATCTCCCTACACTTTAAGCCCTCTCTGTTTTTAATTATAGTTATTTCCCACATCCCAAACTGGGGCACAAATCATTTGTTTTAATTTAGTAATTGTGTGGGAAATCTTACAAAAGGCTCATGCAGAAGATGATATAAGCTTTTTATCTCTAGCCAGAGCCTCTCCCCTGAACTCCAGATTCATATATCCAGCTGCACCTATATTTGGATGTCTAATAGATGTCTCAGACTTCAAAAGTTTGAACCCCTGATCTCCGCCTTTGACTCTGCCTCCCTTGTCTGCTTTCTTGGCAGTCTCCCCATCTTGGTTAATGGTATCCCCATAATTCCAGGTGCGTGGGGACAAAATCTCTCCTCCTTTAGATCTCCTTCTCTCCTTCTCTCCGTGCACCCTGTTGCCTCTTCCTCCAAGCTATGCATGTTCATGATCCAGCCATGTGATGAATGTTATGTGTCAACTTGGCCAGTAGTACCCAGATATTCGATTAAGCACGAGTCTAAACGGTGCTGTGGAGATAGTGCTTTTAGATGAGATTAACATTTAAATCTGTGGGCCGGGAGTGGTGGCTCATGCCTGTAATCCCAGCACTTTGGGAGGCTGAGGCGGGCAGATCATTTGAGGTCAGGAGTTCAAAACCATCCTGGCCAACATGGTAAAACCTCATCTCTATTAAAAATACAAAAATTAGCTGGGCATGGTGGGAGGTGCCTGTAATCCTAGCTACTCGGGAGGCTGAGGCAGGAGAATGGCTTGAGCCCAGGAAGTGGAGGTTGCAGTGAGCAGAGATCACAACTTTGCACTCTAGCCTGGGCAACAGAGTACGATTCAGTCTCAAAAATAAATAAATCAATCAATCTGTGGATTTTGAGTGAAGTGGGTAATGTGGGTGGGCCTCATCCATCAGTTGAAGGCCTAAAAAAAATAAAAGACTGACCTCCCAGAAGGAAGAGGGAGTTCTGCCAGCACATTTTCTTTGAACTCCGGCTGCAAACATCACCCCTATCCTGGGTCTCCAGCCTGCTGGCCTAGCCTGTAGATTTGGGATTTGCCAGCCCCCACAATCATAGGAGCCAATTCCTTAAAATAAAATCTCTCTCCGGAGAAAAGAAGAAAATACTCATGACAATGACAGTCCTTGCTTCTATAACTGGTTATGTGGTCATGGCTGGCACACATAACTGCCTTCTTCCACTACCCATCCTGCATTCCCGTGGCCCTCAGCAAGCACTGGTCGTGGTTCTTTACCTGGTTGGGTGGCCCGAACCCTCATTCCTAAGGGGTCTGGGCCATTCATAATCCTGCCTGGATTGGATTGTTTTGTTTTCCATTGACTTTAATCACAAGTTATGGTAATCCTAAAATAGCCTAAGGGACCTCCTGTATTCCAGATATTGTCTTCCTTGCCTCTGCTGCGGAGTAGTCCAATTTCCCCTTGGTAGTCAGGATCAATCCCTCCAGCCAGCACAAGAATTCCCTTTTTGCCTGTTGATTCAGTGGCATGAGGAGCCCAAAGTGACTGGGCAGTCTTAACTTCTATTCAACAGAACCATTGTTGTGTCTTCTAATGGAAGGAAGCATTCCTTCCTTTGGACTAAGACCTCTCAGCAGATCATAAAGCTGCAGGGACAGGAAGCAAAAATTTTACTAGTGAGTCACTAGGGTTAATAGTGAGTGGTGCCACTCCCATCTTCACCTTTTGGTGCTGGACCTGTGAATCTGGTTACTAGGCCACCAAGGATCTGCTAACACATCCCATTGTTCTGTTTCTTTTTTCTTTTTGAGACAGAATCTCACTCTGTCATCCAGGCTGGAGTGCAGTGGCGCAATCTTGGCTCACTGCAACCTCTGCCTCCTGGGTTCAAGCCTGCCTGAGACTCCTGAGTAGCTGGGATAATAGGCGCCTGCCACCACGGCTGGCTGATTTTTGTATTTTTAGTAGAGATGGGGTTTCACCATATTGTCCAGGCTGGTCTAGAACTCCTGAAACTCAGGTGATCTTCCTGCCTTAGCCTCCCAAAGTGCTGGGATTACAGGCGTGAGGCACTGCGCCCGGCCTCTCATTTTTTTCATGAGTCTAGCCATGCATTTAAAATAATACTTTTTATATTTAATCTATAATTTTAGATGTTTTTAATGGAAGAGTGTCAAGGATAACTTGACCACAATTTTGCAGGACTAGAAACATCTTGCAGAGCTTCTCCACCTTGTTTGCTGCAAAGAGGCACACTTCATCTCTGAGCCTTCTTTTATGACCATCTCCTCACCCCCAAAAAAACTGTTCCTTTCCATGCAATTTATGTATCAAGGAAATGAGAAGAAAAAAAAAAGAACCAATGTTTTTTCCTTCCCTTTGCCAGCTTAGAATATAAACACTTCAAGGGTGGAAATTTCCTTAGGAATGCTTTGTGTAGTGAATAACTGCTGCTCCGTGTCCCGGGTTCATGCCATTTGCCTGCCTCAGCCTCTCGAGTAGCTGGGACTACAGGCGCCCGCCACCACGCCCGGCTAATTTTTTGTATTTTTAGTAGAGATGGGGTTTCACTGTGTTAGCCAGGCTGGTCTTGGTCTCCTGAACTCATGATCCGCCTGCCTCAGCCTCCCAAAGTGCTGGAATTACAGGCATGAGCCACCGCGCCCGGCCGAATAACTGCTCTTAATCATAAACTCTCATTTGTTTCCATATATCTGTATGGTGAATTGGATGTTTCCTACTTGACTACGCTTTAGGTGGATTGGGGAGCTGAATTGGCAATTTAAAGGCATCTTTTATTGACTCCTTATTGTATGTTAAAGGGCATGCTTTGGTTGAGTAAAAGTGCTTTGGACTGAATGTTTGTGTCCGCCCCAAATTCATATGTTGAAACCTTAATCCCCAATGTGATGGCATTAGGATATGGGGCATTTGGGAAGCAATTATGTCACAAAGATGAAGCCATCAGGATAGGATCAGTGCCCTTAGCAAGAGATGGGAGAGAGTTGGCTCTCTCTTTCTCTCTTTGTGAAGACACAGCAAGAATATGGCTGTCTACAAACCAGGAAGTGGGCCCTCCCCAGATTTACAAACCAGGAAGTGGGCCCTCCCCAGATTTACAAACCAGGAAGTGGGCCCTCCCCAGATTTACAAACCAGGAAGTGGGCCCTCCCCAGATACTGAATCCATAGGTATCTGGATCTTGGACTTGCCAGCCTGCAGAACTGTGAGAAACCAATGTTTGTTGTTTAGGCCACCCAGTCTCTGATACTCTTATAGCAGCCCAGATTGACTAAGACAACAAGTTTTACAGATCATAAGAAATTTTGCTTAAAGTTTCTTATGATCTGTAAAAGGGATGCTCTTGGAATTGCTCGACTGTATATGGATTTAACCAGTAGAAGATTGTATTCGTCCGTTTTCACGCTGCTGATAAAGACATACCCGAGAATGAGCAGTTTGCAAAAGAAAGAGGTTCCACATGGCTGGGGAAGCTTCACAATCATGGTGGAAGGAAAGGAGGAGCAAGTCACATCTTACGTGGACGGCAGCAGGCAAAGAGAGTTTGTGCAGGGAAACTCTGCCTTAGAAAGCCATCAGATCTTGTGAGGATTTTTTTTTTTTTGAGATGGAGTCTCACTCTGTTGCCCAGGCTGGAACACAATGGCACAATCTCGGCTCACTGCAAACCTCCGCCTCCCAGGTTCAAGCCATTTTCCTGCCTCAGCCTCCTGAGTAGCTGGGATTACAGGTATGCGCCACCATGCCCAGCTAATTTTTGTATTTTTAGTGGAGACATGGTTCCACCATGTTGACCGGCTGGTCTCCAACTCCTGACCTCAAGGGATCTGCCTGCTTTGGCCTCCCAAAGTTCTGGGATTACAGGCGTGAGCCACGGTCCCCAGCTGTGAGATTTATTCACTATCACGAGAACAGCACTGCAAAGACCTGCCCCCATGATTCAATTATCTCCCACCGGGTCCCTCCCACAACACATGGAAATTATGAGGATACAATTCAAGATGAGATTTGGGTGGGGACACAGAGCCCAACCATATCAAAGATATTTTGTGGAAGTCTCCGTCATTATATTATTGGTCAATATGATAGCTCTTTCAAGTAACCCAGCACCTATCGTCTGAATGAAGGGGATAAGGTCAGTTTCACAGCCTCAGAGAAGCTGCGTTTTGCTCGTTGCCTTCAGCCTGAACAGGCTGCTGACCACACCAGGCTCACTGGCCAGGCAGGAAGCCACTGCTGCAAAGCCCAGCGTGGTGTGGCAGGAGGGTGAGGGGGCAGTTGATATGCTTTGTTATCCTTAAGGGAATGGCTACTCATCACTCCTGGTTACTTCCAGGAACAGTCACCCTCCCTCGTTTCTTTAAGTAACTAAGAGAATGCTGTCAGTGTGGAAAGCGTCCCAGCAGCATTTGGCATTTCACTGCATCATCCTTCTGGAAAGCACCACCAGCCTTTAGTTCATTCCTCCTACAGCAAAGACGCTTGTTTACAGAGAGGAAGAGCTTCTTGTGTGCCTTCCTGACACGGGCAGTGCGTAGAACTCCCAGAGTTGATGAGGAAACCCGGAGGCCCCGTGAACAACAGGCCACGGAATTACTTAGGGAATTAGGAGTTGGAGAGGAGCTAAATGTTTCCAAGGCTTTGCAAATCATTCTAACAAACCTACAAAGGACAGCTAAAAAGCTTCCAAATGAGAGTGTATAAAATAGTAAAGAACGAGATCAGAATGAATGGAAATGATTCCGGCAGCCTTTTCATTTTCGGAATCCTTTAAAGCTGCTCATTGCCTTTGTCAGAGCCAGGCATTTCAAGCAAAAGGTTCCCAGTTGCCAATTGTTCTAAGATGTTTAAAAAATGGTTCTCATGCTTCGAGGTTTTTTTTATTCCTTTTTTTTTTTTTAAAGACCCAGCAGGGTTTTGATTTTGTCCAATCTTTATGTTATTTCTGAAAATCTAAGACCATTTAGACCTCTTGCAAGCATAGCAATTCTCACAATAACATGTTCATCAGCAGAGCCAGTGGTGAGAGTAGTGGTCAGGCTGTTACCGTCCACTAATCCAAATGATGGTCTTTAACAAAGCCACTCCTCAGCTGCGCTTCTGATCCCTGGGTGTCTTTCTTTTGCCTCCTCGGAGCATCTGCATGTGGAAAGCACCCTGGAGCTGCCTTTTCAATGCACAGCACTTTCTGTCTTAATTAATGTATCCCATGTCTGTTGGGAAGCACAGTGTCCTATGGCATCTGGCAGCAATGATACGGGTCACAGTCTAATTTCAAGCAGTTAAATGTCAGGAAGGCAGAGGCCACCCCATTTTTTGGAGCTTGACTTTGAAGACAGGTCTCGTTGCCAGGCTTTCTCATCCCCCTTCCCATTTCCTGTGGATTCTAATAGAAACCATCCCACAGCTGGAAGAAGTCTTAGCACATTATGGCAGTTTTCTTTGACTCCCTCGGGCAATGCAAAAATGTAGATACCATAGGCTGTTTTTCAGGAAGCAGTTCCTCCTGGGCAGAGAAAACTGAAATGGACATGTCATTTGAACTAGACCTTGAAATAGGAGAAAACATCAGGTGTGGAGAAGGATATTTTCAGAGGTTTCTACTTCTGGCTATGACAAGTACCTGAGAATAGACCAACTTTCCTAAAAATATTAGCCAGGCGTGGTGGTGTGTGTCTGTGGTTCTAGCTATTCAGGAGGTTGAGGTGGGAGGATAGCTTGAGTCGGGGAGTTCGAGGCTGCAGTGAGCTATGATCACGCCATGGCACTCCAGCCTTGATGACAGAGCAAGACCCTGTGTCTAAAAAAAATAAGTAAATAAAAAATAAAAAAATATATAGACCCAACTTTCCTACTGAGACCCATCACAAAAGCTGAATAATATTTCAAAAACACCTGTTTGAAGCCATCAGAGGCCAGCTGAGTCAGCCAGGCTATCACCATTGCTCTCTTCAGGGTGTTTGCTGATTTGTGCATGGAGTTCAGAGCCAGAGCAGAAGTGCTGCCCAGAGCTTTCTGCTCTCTCAAGATGCTGCAGAGAGTGCTGGAGTTGACTGCTACCAAAGCAGTCAGGACAAGATGAAAGATTGTGGATTATAAGCGGTTTCAGAATTCCAGTTTTAAAATTCAGTTTATCATTAACAATGAATAAGCCAGGCTGGGCGCGGTGGTTCACGCCTGTAATCCCAGCACTTTGGGAGGCCAAGGCAGGCGGATCACCTGAGGTCAGGAGTTGGAGACCAGCCTGGCCAACATAGTGAAACTCCATCTCTACTAAAAATACAAAAATTAGCCAGGCACGGTGGTGTGCACCTGTAATCCCAGCTACTCAGGAGGCTGAGGCAGGAGAATCGCTTGAATTCAGGAGGTAGAGGTTGCAGTGAGCCAAGATTGTGCCATTGCACTCCAGCCTGGGTGAAAGAGCAAAACTCCGTCTCAGAAACAAAAAACAAAAGACAAACAAAACAATGAATGGCGAGTAGAACTGTTCAGTAGAATAAAATACTTGAGCAGTAGAGTATGCCTTCTGCCCTCTGGACAGATAAACCCACTCTTCAAGGGAAATCAGGTTCTAATCAGAAAGTTACTTCATGAGTTAGAGAATCAGATTTTGGGGGTAGAGTTCGAGGCTGCAGGAAGCTATGATAAAAAAATAAAAAAAAAAGAGCTGGAGGCTTCCAGTCTGATGCAGCCAGCCTGACGTGAGTGCTGGGTCCTCTGTGAGGGGCAGCTTGAGGCCTGGAGCAGGACACCCTCTTCCTGGACAGTACCCATACAGGCACTGGGGACTTGGCTCTTTGTTTTTCTGTTTCCTTTTTTTTCCAGGATCACCTGTCTTTTAGTTTGCAGAGAATTCCTTCCAATAGGCTATCTGGTTAATTGGGTTTCTGCTACTAATTTACACTGGTATTGCAGTGCCATCTTTTTGAGACTCGGGAGTGTGCAGGAGCCAGCTCATGCCAGCTGGGGAGAGCTGAGGGTACATGTCGCCCCCTAACTCTTCATTCAATTTTGTCAAGAGGGTAGCTTGATTGGCGGTGGTGGAGTAGTTACACCATAGAAATTGACAAGCACTATGAATCAGGCCTTCTTCCACAAAGAGCCAGTTGTTAAACATTTACCAGCACACCACCACCCAGACTTTTTGATTGGAACTTGAGTTGATGGTGGTGGTTTGGGGGTGGAAGGGGAATGTTCCAAACTCTTGGATCTCACTTTCATTGAAATTCCCAGGTTACTCCTGCAAATCATTAATGTCATCATTGTCCAGGAATTTTGGAAAATATCTTGGAGAACAATCTTTTTTTTTTTGAGAGCATTTCACTCTGCCTCCCAGGCTGGAAGTGCAGTGGCTCGCTGTAACCTCTGCCTCTCAGGTTCAAGTGATTCTCCTACCTCAGCCTCCTGAGTAGCTGGGACTACAGACGCCTACCACCACACCAGCTAATTTTTTGTGCTTTTTAAATAGACATGGGATTTCACTATGTTGACCAAGCTGGTCTGGAAATCCTGACCTCAAGTGATCCGCCCACCTTGGCCTCCCAAAGTGCTGGGTTTACAGGAGTGAGCCACCATGCCCAGCCAAATATCTTGGAGAGCAATCTAATTTCCCTTACGTCTGGGTTCCATGGAGGGGGCATTTCACTTCTGCCCCATGTACCAGCAGAAGGCCAGGCTTTGACGCCTTGAACGGCAGTCTAAGAAGAGCAACGAGGGAAGAGGAGTTAGAAAGCCATCGTGTCATTTAGCTGAAAGGTGACAGAGGCCTGAATTGGCCATAATAGCTGCTTGTGGGGTCAACTCATCTACCACCCAGAATGCAATTTCATTTGAGAGCCATATTTCCATTCTATTAGGTTGGTGGGGCAAAAGTAATTGTGCATTTTGCCATTACTTTTTATTTATTTTTATTTTTATTTTTTTGAGATGGAGTCTTGCTCTGTTGCCCCAGCTGGAGTGCAGTGGTGAGATCTCGGCTCACCACAACCTTTGCCTCCCAGGTTCAAGCAATTCTCCTGCCTCAGCCTCCTGAGTAGCTGGGATTACAGGTGTGCACCACCACGCCCAGCTAATTTTTTTTTGTATTTTTAGTAGAGACGGGGTTTCACCATATTGGTCAGGCTGGTCTTGAACTCCTGACCTCGTGATCCACCTGCCTCATTCTCCCAAAGTGCTGGGATTACAGGTGTGAGCCACCGCTCCCGGCCGCCACTACTTTTAATGTAGGAACCATCGCACAGAATAACTAAGAATCTCAAGGACTCTCAGAGTGCCACTGTATATCTATTTACAACATATCTCTTTCTTTATCTGTCGTTCAATTAGCCTTTTCAGGGCTCTTGAATATCAGGAGATAGACATTTGCAGAAGCTGACCCTTGGGTTTTTTAGGTCAAAACTAAGTATCAGCCATTTGGAGGACTGGAAGCTTGAGGTCATGGAATGACAATTCAGCTGTTGATGAGAAGAATCTATGGTTTTATTGTATCTCTTTCTACAAAGACATCTCATATACTCTCATTAATATATATGAAAAGTCTGTGATGTGTAACCTGAGATTTTGACTCACGTCCTGTAATGACTGTGTCTGGAACAAGCCAGGGTTTTGTTTGTTTGTTCTGTAGCCCAAAGTAGAGCTCTACCAGAACTGTAGACAAGATCTTCCTTGTGTAATTATCTCAGGAAGCGCTGGTGAGTTGTGATTTGTAATAAAGAAAAAAGAACCGGCCAGGCGCAGTGGCTCATGCCTGTAATCGCAGCACTTTGGGAGGCCGAGTCAGGTGGATCACGAGGTCAGGAGATCGAAACCATCCTGGGTAACACTGTGAAACCCCATCTCTACTAAAAATACAAAAAATTAGCCAGGCATGGTGGCGGGCACCTGTAGTCCCAGCTACTTGGGAGGCTGAGGCAGGAGAATGGTGTGAACCCGGAAGGCGGAGCTTGCAGTGAGCTGAGATCGCGCCACTGCACTCCAGCCTGGGCGACAGAGCGAGACTCCGTCTCAAAAAAAAAAAAAAGAACCAACAACTTCCTCTGGAGACAGTCTGTCCATGTTCCCATTAAATCATGAAGATCAAACCCAAGAATGACGTTTAATACTTACTCGTGGTGCAGAAGGATTTGATGGCAGGAAAGAGAGCTAAGAAAAATAACCATCAGCACAGAGGAACCTTTTGAAATCATCTGATGTGAGCTTGTAGCTTTGTGTATTTACAGTAACATGACAGTGATAAGTCAGCATTCTTCTAGAAGCCCAGATTTTCCAAAGAAATGGGCTCTTAAAAAAGGAAGGATGGCTGGGCACAGTGGCTCACGCCTGTAGTCCCAGCACTTTGGGAGGCTGAGGCAGGTGGATCACCTGAGATCAGGAGTTCAAGACCAGCCTGGTCAACATGGTGAAATCCCATCTCTACTAAAAATACAAAAATTAGCCAGGTGTGGTGGTGTGCACCTGTAATCCCAGCTACTCAGGAGGCTGAGGCAGGAGAATTGCTTGAACTCTGGAGGTGGAGGTTGCCGTGAGCTGAGATCGCACTACTGCACTCCAGCCAGCCTGGGTGACAGAGCAAGGAAAGAAGGATGGTCAAATCTAACCATCCCCTTGCACTGCCACCTGAGTAGGAGAAGAAACAAATCATTGTGCTTTCCAGACCACCTAAAATTTAATTTGTCATTTCAAAAATTTAGAAATAGTTTTATTGAGATATAATTCACACCTAATAAAATTCAATAACTTAAATTGTATAAGTCCGTGGTTTTCAGCATCCTCACAGAACTGTGTAACCATCCTCACATTCAATTTTATAATATTTTCTTTACCCTATAAAGAAATCCTGTACCCATTAGCAGTCACTCCTCATTCCTCCCTCCCCACAGCCCCTGGAAATCACTAATCTACTCTTCGCCTCTAGGCTTCTCTATTCTGGACATTTCGTATAAAAGGAATCATATAGTGTGTAGTCTTTTGTGACAAGCCTCTTTCATTTCGCATAATATTTTGGAGATACAACCACGTTATAGCATACATCAGAGCTTCTTTTCTTTTTATGGCTGTGATATGGTTTGGTTGTGTCCCCATCCAAATCTCATCTTGAATTGTAGCTCCCACAATTCCCATGTGTCGTGGGAGGGGCCCTGTGGGAGATAATTCAATCATGGGAGCGGGTCTTTCCTGTACCCTTCTCGTGATAGTAAGTCTCAAGAGATCTTATGGTTTTGTAAAGAGGAGTTCCCCTGCACAAGCTCTCTTTTGCCTGCTGACATGTGAGATATCCCTTGCTCTTCTACCATGATTATGAGGCCTCCCCAGCCATGTGGAACTGTGAGTCCATTAAACCTCTTTCATTTATAAATTACCCAATCTCAGGTATGTCGTTATTAGCAGCGTGAGAACAGACTAATACAGGCTGAATAATATTCCATTACATGGATATACCACATTTGACTAATAATTATCAGTTCATTAATTGATGGATGTTTGCATTGTTTCCACTTTTGGGCTATTATGAATCATGCTGCTACGAACACTTGTGTCATTTTTTTGTTTGGTTGGTTAGTATTTTTTTTTCCTGTGTGTGTGTGTCCAGAAGGTCAGCTAGACACTTGTGTAATTTTTTGTGTACATATATTTTCAATTCTCTTGGAGATATATATGTGTGTGTGTGTGTGTGTGTGTTGTGGGAATTGTGGGAGCTACAATTCAAGATGAGATTTGGGTGGGGACACAGCCGAACCATATCACAGCCATCAAAATAAAAGAAGTTCTAATGCATGCTATAACATGGGTGTATCTCCAAATACAATGCGAAATGAAAGAGGCCTGTCACAAAAGACTACACACTATATGATTCCTTTTATATGACATGTCCAGAATAGAGAAATCTACAGAGGCAGAGAGTAGAATACACACACACACACACACACACACACACACACACACACCCCTAGGAATGGAATTGCTGGAACATATGGTAACTCTGTGTTTAACATTACGAGGAACTGCCAAATTGTTTTCCAAAGGTTTTCCAAAGCTGAACCACATTACATTTCAAGCAGCAATGTGTAAGTGTTCCAGTTTCTCCAGGTCCTCACTAGTTATTGTCCTCTCTTGATCACAGCCATACTAGTGGATGTGAAGTGTTGTTATCTCATTGTGATTTGGGTTAACATTTTCCTATGACTAATGAGCATTTTTCACGTGCTTGTTGGTCATTGGTATGTTTTCTTTGGATAAATGTTTGTTCAAATCCTGTGCTCATTTAAAAAATTGGATTTGTCTTTTTTTATTGAGTCATAAAAGTTCTTTACATATCCTGCATAACAGTCCTTTTTCAGCTATATCATTAATATTTTTTTCTCCCATTCTGTGAATTGCCTTTTCCCTTTCTTGGTGGTTTCTGTATTAGTTCGTTCTTACACTGCTATAAAGAACTACCGGAGGCCAGGCGCGGTGGCTCACACCTGTAATCCCAGCACTTTGGGAGGCCGAGGTGGGTGGATCATGAGGTCAGGAGATCGAGACCATCCTGGATAACAAGGTGAAACCCCGTCTCTACTAAAAAATATAAAAATTAGCTGGGTGTGGTGGCAGGCGCCTGTAGTCCCAGCTACTCAGGAGGCTGGGGCAGGAGAATGGCGTGAACCTGGGAGGCGCAGCTTGCGGTGAGCCAAGATTGCACCACTGCACTCCAACCTGGGAAACAGAGCGAGACTCCATCTCAAAAAAAAAAGACCTACCACAGACTGGATAATTTATGAAGAAAAGAGGTTTAATTGACTTACAGTTCTGCAGGCTGTACAGGAAGCATGGCTGGAGGCCTCAGGAAACTTACAATTATGGCGGAAGGTGAAGCGGAAGCAGGCACATCTTACCATGCGGTGGAGCAGGAGAGAGAGAGCAAAGGCGGAAGTGCTACGCGCTTTTAAACAACCAGATCTTGTGAGAGCTCACTCACTATCACGAGAATAGCAAGGGAGAAATCCTTCTCTGTGATCATCCAATCACCTCCCACCAGGTCCCTCCCCCAACACTGGTGATTACGGTTCAACAGGAGATTTGGGTAGGGACACACAGCCAAACCATACCAGTTTCCTTTGAAACACAGAAGTTTTAAATTTTGTTGAAGTCCAATTTATCTAATATTTTTTTCTTTTGTTGTTTGTACTTTTGGTGTCATATTTAAGATACCATTGTCTAACCCAAGGTCACAAAGATTTAACCTATTTTTCTTATAAGGGTTTTATAGTTTTAGAGTTTTATAGTTTAGAGTTTTATAGTTTTAGAAATAGTTTTTGGAATCAAAAATTATTTCAGAACTTTGATGTATTTTTTTCTATCCTTTCTTTTTTAGTTTTAAAAATTGTGATAAAACACACATAGCATTTAGTGCCTTCAACATTTTGAAGCGTATGGTTCAGTAGCATTAAGCACATTTACATTGTTGTACAACCAATCACCACCACCAATCCCGCAGAACTCCTTTCACCTTGCAAAACTGAAACTCTGTTAAACAATACATTCCCCCTCTCACCAGCCCCTGGAGATCATCATTCCACTTTCTCCCTTGGAGTTTCAATACTCTAGGGACCTCATATATGTGGAGTCATATCAGATTTGTCCTTTTGTGACTGGCTTATTTCACTTAGCATAATGTCATCAAGGCTTACCTATGTTATAGCATGTGTCAGAATTTTCTTCCTTTTTAAGGCTGAATAATATTCCATTGTATGGATATACCATATTTTTGTTTATTTATTCATCCATTCACAGACACTTGGATTTGCTTCTACTTTTTGGCTATTGTGAATAATGCTGTTATGAACATGGGTATACAAATACCTATTCAAGACCCCAATTTCAATTCTTTTGGGTATATGTCCAGAAGTAGAATTGCTGGATCATATGATAATTCTATGTTTAATTTTTTGAGGAACCACAGTACTGTTTTCCATAGCTTCTACACCATTTACATTCCCACCAACACTGCACAAGGGCCACGATTTCTCCATATCCTTGCCAACACTTGTTATTTTTTTAAAAATTTTTTGATAGTTGCCATCCTAATGGGTGTGAGGTGGTATCTCATTATGGTTTTGATTTGTGTTTCCCTGGTGAGCATTTTTTCATGTAATTATTGGCCATTTGTATACCTTTTTTGGAGAAATGTCCATTCAAGTTCTTTGCTTGTTTTAAAAATTAAGTCATTTTGTTGTTGAGTTGTAGGAATTCTTTTTTTTTTTTTTTTTTTGAAACGGAGTCTTGCTCTGTTGCCCAGGCTGGAGTGCAGTGGCGCAATCTCGGCTCACTGCAAGCTCCGCCTCCCGGGTTCACGCCATTCTCCTGCTTTAGCCTCCCGAGTAGCTGGAACTACAGGTGCCCACCACCACGCCCGGCTAATTTTTTGTATTTTTAGTAGAGACAGGGTTTCACCGTGTTAGCTAGGATGGTCTCGATCTCCTGACCTTGTGATCCCCACCCGCCTCGGCCTCCCAAAGTGCTGGGATTACAGGCATGAGCCACCACGCCCAGCCAGGAATTCTTTATATATTGTGGATATTAATGACTTATCAGATATATGATTTGCAAACTTTTTTTTTTTCTGTTCCAGGGCCACCCTTTCACTCTGTGGATTATGTCCTTTGATGAACAGAACTTTTAAATTTTTAAGTTTTATTTTGTTGCCTGTACTTTTGGTGTCATATCCAAGAAATCACTGCCAAATCCAATGTTATGGAGTTTTTCTCCCGTATTTTCTTCTAAGAATTTTATAGTTTTAGGTCTTATGTTTAGGTCTTTGATTCATTTTGAGTTTTGTTGTGTGTTTGTTTTTTGAGATAGGGTCTCACTCTGTCGCCCAGGCTGGAGTGTAGTGATGTGATCTTGGCTTACTGCAACCTCCGCCTCCCAGGTTCAAGTGATTCTCCTGCCTTAGCCTCCTGAGTAGCTGGGACTACAAGTGTGTGCCACCATGCCCAGGTAATTTTTGTATTTTTTGGTAGAGAGAAAATTTCACCATGTTGGCCAGACTGGTCTTGAACTCTTGACCTCAAGTGATTTGCCCACCTCCTTAATTTTTGTTTATGGTGTAAGGTAGAGCTTGGTTCCATTTTGAGTTAAATTTTTGCAGTGGTGTGAGGTAGTAGTTCAGCTTCGTCCTTTTGTATATGAATATCTGGTTGTCCCAGCACTAATTATTGAAAATACTACTCTTTCCCCATTAAAGCGTCTTGGCACACTTGTCAAAATCAATTGAACATGAATGTGAAGCTTTATTTCTGGATTCTCAGTTCGATTCCATTGATGTACATGACTAGTCTTATGTCAGCACCACACTATCTTTATTACTGTAGCTTTGTAGTAAATTTTGGAATCAGAAAATGTGGTCTTTCAAGCTTGTTCTTTTTCAAGATTGTTTTGGCTATTCTGGGCCTCTTGCATTTCTGTATGAATTTTAGGTTCAGCTTGTCAATTTCTGGAGGAAAAAAGCAGCTGAAATTTTCACAGAGGTTGCAGTGAATCTGTAGATGAATTTGGGGAGTACTCCCACGCTAACAATCCATGAACGCAGGTGTCTTTTATTTACTCAGGTTTTGTTTAATTTTTTTCCAACAATATTGTAGTTTTCAGTGTATAAGTATATTTCTCTTATTAAATTGTATTTCTAAGTATTTTCTTTTTATTAATGCTATTGTAAATGGAATTTTCTTCTTCGTTAATCTTCAGATTTTTCATTGCTAATATTAGAGATACAATTAATTTTTTTTTTTGAGACAGAGTTTCTCTGTGTCACCCAGGCTGCAGTGCAGTGGCATAATCTTGGCTCACTGTAACCACTGCCTCCTGGGTTCAAGCTATTCTCATGCTTCAGCCTCCCGAGTAGTCGGGATTACAGACATCTGCAACCACACCTGGCTAATTTTGCATTCTTAGTAGAAACCAGGTTTCACTATGTTGGCCAGGCTGGTCTTGAACTCCTGACCTCAAGTGATCTGCCTGCCTTGGTCTCCAAAAGTGCTGGGATGACAGACGTAAGCCACTCCACCCAGCTGAGATACAATTAATTTTTGATATTGATCATGTATCCTATAATTTACCGAACTTCTTTAATTAGTTCTAATAGTTTTTGTGGGTTTCTTAAGATTTTCTATATACAAGGTCATGTCATCCATGAATAGAAATAGTTTTACTCCTTTATTTCTAATCTGGATGCCTTTCACTTCTTTTTATTGCCTAATAGCTCTGGCCACAATCTCCAGTAATGTGTTGAATGAAAGTAACAAGAATGGATATCCTTGTTCTTGATCTTAGGAGAAAAGCATTCAACCTCACATCATCAAGTAGAATGTAACTGTGGCCCGGGCGTGGTGCCTCACACCTGTAATCCAAGCACTTTGGGAGGCTGAGGCGAGTGGATCACCTGAGTTCAGGAGTTCAAGACCAGCCTGACCAACATGGAGAAATCCTGTCTCTACTAAAAATACAAAAAATTAGCCTGGC
Organism: Pongo abelii; assembly: GCF_028885655.2. Classification (NCBI taxonomy): domain Eukaryota; kingdom Metazoa; phylum Chordata; class Mammalia; order Primates; family Hominidae; genus Pongo; species Pongo abelii. The sequence continues at coordinate 51,640,868 of NC_085929.1, read as the reverse complement.
GTGGTGGTGCATCCCTATAATCCCAGCTACTCTGGAGGTTAAGGTAGGAGAATCGCTTGAACCTGGGAGGCGGGCGGAGGTTGCGGTGAGCCGAGATCATGCCATTGGACTCCAACCTGGGCAACAAGAGCAAAGCTCTGTCTAAAAAAAAAAAAAGAACGTAACTGTGAGTTTTTCACATATGATCAGGTTGAGGAAGTTTCCTTCTATTCCTCACTTGCTGAATGTTTTTATGAAAGGGTTCTGGATTTTGTCAAATGCCTTTTTTGTATCTCCTGAGATGATCATGTGATTTTTGTTCTTTATTCTATCGATATGGTACATCATGTTAATTTTTGGATGCTAAATCAAACTTTCATTCTTGGGATAAGAATCTCATTTGATTCCTGGGATAAATCCCCATTTGGTCATGGCATATAATCCTCTTTATATGTTTCTGGATTTAATTTGCTAATATTTGATTGAGGAGTTTTATGGTATATTCAAAAGAGATATTGGTCTTTAGTTTTCTTTTCTTTTCTTTCTTTCTTTCTTTCTTTCTTCTTTTTTTTTTTTTAGACGGAGTCATCCAGGCTGGAATGCAGTGGTGCGATCTTGGCTCACTGCAACCTCTGCCTCCCGGGTTAAAGTGATTCTCCTGCCTCAGCCTCCTGAGTAGCTTAGACTACAGGCATGTGCCACCATGCCTGGCTAATTTTTGTATTTTTAGTAGAGATGGAGTTTCACCATGTTGGTCAGGCTGGTCTCGAACTCCTGACCTCAGGTGATTCACTGACCTTGGCCTCCCAAAGTGCTGGGATTACAGGCGTGAGCCACTGTGCCCGTCCTAGTTTTCTTTTCTTGTGATGTCTTTGTGTGATTTTGGTAGCAGAGTGACATTGGCTTCACGGAATGAATTGGCAGCCCTGTCCAGACACCATATTTAAGTCTATTAAGTGTAAGCATACAATTCAGTGGCATCAAATAAATTCGCAATGTTGTGTCACTCTCGATACTATCCATTCCCAGAACTTTTTCATTATCTCAGAGAGAAACTCTGTACCCATTAAACAACTCCCCAGCCCCCTCTCCTCAGCCCAGGCACCTCTGTTAGACTTTTTGTCTCTAGGAATTTGCCTGTTATTGATACTTTATCTGTGGAATCATACAGTATTTGTTCTTTTGTACCTGGCTTATTTCTCTGCACTCTTTTATGTTTTTCCATGCCTGAAGGGTTTCATTTGAAAGTTACAATTTCAAATGAGGTGACCTCAACAGGGAGAGACAGGGTGGAGTGAACCACTGGAGACACAGAGCCGAGGGAGGAGATTGGAGGATCTGAAGGAAAATATGAATTCCCCACGCCTTCAGAGTTGCAGGGAGAGGCCTTCCACAGCGGGGCTCTTCAAAGAGTCCATGAGAGTGCCCCAGAAGAGAATCACCTTTGAACATTTGCCAGAACTGGAGTGTAGCCATTATTTATTGCCATCATAAGGGTGTGTAACAAACATCCCCAAAACGTATTGGCTCCAAACCATGACAAAGTCTTTGGTAATTGACTTGTCCATTGGACTGTTTTGGTCTGGGCTGGACTGGGCTGGGCTTTTTCATGTGTTTTTTTGTCAGCTGACAAGTTGTCTGGGACAGGGCTGGTCTAGGCTGGCCTTGGCTGGAGTGACTTGGCCTGGCTCCATGTGGTGTCTCACCCTCTAGCAGGCTAGCCTGGTATTCACGTGAAGATCATGACAGTCAGCACAAGTATGCGAGATCTCTTGAGGCCTGGGCTTGGAACTGTAAGGCCACCATTTCCACAGCATTCTATCAGCTGAAGCAAGTCACAAGGCCAGCCCAGATTTAACGGGTAGGAAAATCAACTCTGCCTCTTTAGTGAGAACAATTGCAAGGTCACACGCAAAGGGCACAGATTCAGAAAGGAGTGAGGAATTATAGCCATTTTTTTTGTGTAATTTATGGCCTGGACAGTGTGAAACTAGTTTTTGATGCTTCCAGTTTAGGACCTTTTCTATCTCCTTACCACCTTTCACCACCCACCTTCCTACTACAGGGGCCAAAAACTGGCTGGGAAGCTGGGTGATGGGCTTGGATGCAGAAGAGAGAGTAGTACAAGGTAAGAGAAATGGAGAGGAGGAGAACTGCCCACTTCCCCTGTAGAAGCAGACTCTTCTAATGTGAGAAGATCTCACACCAGATCAAATCTGGAGACTTGATTAATATCTTGGGCTTGGGTTTCTGAATCAAGACTGTATTTGGGCCAGGCACGGTGGCTTATATCGGTAATGCCAACACTTTGGGAGACAGAGATGGGTGGATCGCTTGAAGCCAGGAATTTGAGACCACTCTGGGCAACATGGCAAGACCTTGTCTCTACAAAAAATTTAAAAACTAGCTGAGCATGGAGGCATGCACCTGTAATCCCAGCTTCTAGAGAGGCTGAGGTGGGAGGATTGCCTGAGCCCAGGAGTTCGAGGCTTCAGTGAGCTATGATTATGCCATTGCACTTCATTCTGAGCAACAGAGTGACAAAGCGAGACACTGTCTCTAAAAATAATAATTTTTTAAAGAGATAGTGTTTGGTAATTAGAGCAACTGCTTATTACATGAGAGTACATAGGAAAGTCGAGGGCCTGCCAGAGTTTTCATCCTGGCCAGAGGAGGGCTGCTCCCTCTGAACAGATTTCATATGCGGAGCAGGAGGTAAAAGAGCTGTATTTGGCCGGGTGTGGTGGCTCACGCCTCTAATCCCGGCACTTTGGGATGCCGAGGTGGGCGGATCACGAGGTCAGGAGTTCGAGACCAGCCTGACCAACATGGTGAAACACCATCTCTACTAAAAATACACAAAAAAATTAGCCAGACTTGGTGGCGCATGCCTGTAATACCAGCTACTTGGGAGGCTGAGGCAGGAGAATCACTTGAACTCAGTAGGTGGAGGTTGCAGTGAGCCAAGATCATGACATTGCACTCCAGCCTGGGTGACAAGAGTGAGACTCCATCTAAAAAAAAAAAAAAAAAAAGCTGTAACTTTATTACATCACAACTTGTGCATGTCCAAGGTACCAGCTACACAGGCAAGATGACCACATCTCTGCCTTTGTTTTCAGAAAACAAGGATCACTTAATGTGTTTGGGACACTGGACCAAATATTGGGCCAAGTACAACTCACACAAGTGGTACAATGATGAGTACAAGTGATCACAGATATCCTGGAACATAAAATGTAGAGGGGACACAATGAATGCATCTATGAAACACAAAATAGACAAGCAGATGAGATCCTGGGTGCGAGTTACCGAGTGCAGCCCCTGATATCCTGTAGGTCTTCCAGGTCCTGGCTGCCTGGCGGGGTGATCTCTTTCACAGCACCATGCACCTCCTTCCCAAGCACATTTTGTGCCTTCTGGCCTTTGCTTTTGCACATGTCAATTGTAAATCCTGAAGTGTCCTGCCCTCTCATCTAAAAATGTCTATGTCCAGGCTGGGCGCAGTGGCTCATGCCTGTAATCCCAACACTTTGGGAGGCCGAGGTGGGTGGATCACGACGTCAGGAGTTCGAGACCAGCCTGGCCAATATGGTGAAACCCCGTTTCTACTAAAAATACAAAAATTAGCCGGGTGTGGTAGTACGCACCTGTAGTCCCAGCTACTCGGGAGGCTGAGGCAGGAGAATCGCTTGAACCTGGGAAGCAGAGGTTGCAGTGAGCTGAGGTCGCATCACTGCACTCCAGCCTGTGCAACAGGGCAAGACTCCGCCTCAAAAAAAAAAAAAAAAAAAAGTCTATGTCCAAAACGAGATGCCACGACACACATATTAGAACGGGCAAAATCCAAAACACTGACAACACCAAATGCGGGCGAGGACGTGGAGCAGCAGGAACCCTTATTCGTTGCTGGTGAGAATGAAAAATGGCACAGCCACTTTGGAAAGTAGTTTGTCAGTTTCTTACAAAGCTAAACATCCTCTTACCTTATGTACCAGTAACCACAGTCCTTGGTATTTACCCAAAGGAAAACTTGTAAACATGTCTGTACGAAAACCTGCCCGTGGATGTTTATAGAAGTTTTATTTGTAATTGCCAAAACTTGGATTGACCTTGGTCTTGCTGGTCTGCACTGTGGTCCTTCCTCCATCCCATCCCATTTCCTCCCCCTCCCTTTCACATTAATTATGCTGTAGGTTTTCCATCGGTATTTAGGGATCAGGTTGGACCTTTTAGATTTCAGGTAGAGACAAAAAGACTGAAGGTTACCAGCCAGTCTGTTGTTTTCCACCTGTCCAACAGTTGGTTGGGTTTGCTGCATAATTGATCCGTTGACTTCTATGGCGATTGGCTGCGGGATGGAACCAGCCAGACCATAAGCAACACAGGCATGCCACTAGGAGGGCCTCAGATAAATCGCCTGTGCCTGTGAAGATGAGAAGCAGATATTGGCCAGGCACGGTGGCTAACACCTGTAATCCCAGCACTTTGGGAGGCCGAGGCAGGCGGATCACCTGAGGTTGGGAGTTCGAGACCAGCCTGACCAACATGGGGAAACCTCTTCTCTACTAAAAATACAGAATTAGCTGGGCGTGGTGGCACACACCTGTCTGTAGTGCCAGCTACTCGAGAGGCTGAGGCAGAAGAATTGCTTGAACCTGGGAGGTGGAGGTTGCGGTGAGCTGAGATTGCGCCATTCCATGCCAGCCTGGGCAACAAGAGCGAAACTCCGTCTCAAAAAAAAAAAAAAAAAAGCAGACACTGATCTGGGCCAATGAATTTCCATAGTGGCACAGCTTGAGGGAGTCTCCATCTTCCTTCCTCAGGGAACTGCGGAGCTTCTGGCTCTTGGATCAGCTGTGGGGCTTTCACCAATATTTCTGTGTGGGAATATCCATGTGGCCTTGGCACTAATGAGATACCATCAAGTATCCCAGGAAACACCCACGGGCAAGGAATGCCCAGGAACTGAAGTCAGTATATTGGGGCTGGGGTATGGCTTAAACTCTTTGTACTATGAAGCAGAATACATCAAATAATAGGAAATTAGAGCTGGAGGAAGTCGTAGAAATAAAGTATTACAATAATCTCATGTTGTAGATAATGCCTTTAGCCTGGATGGATTAAGTAACTTGCTAAAATCCATAGTGCCGGTTAATGGAGGATTCTAACAAGAACTAAGAATGATACGTGTTTGTGCGTATGTGATCAAGCTAGAAAAAATAAATGATGAGACCTTTTTTTTTTTTTGAGACAGAATCTTGCTCTGTTGCCAGGCTGGAGTGCAGTGGTGTGTTCATAGCTCACTGCATTCTTGACCTCCTGGGCCCAAGCGCTCCTCCCACCTCAGCCTCTGGAGTAGCTGGGACTACAGGTGCCTACCACGCCCAGCTAATTAGAAAAATTTTTAGAGACAGGGTCTTTCTATAGTGCCCAGGCTGGTCTTGAACTCCTGGCCTCAAATGATCCTCCCACCTCCGCCTCCCAAAGTGCTGGGATTACAGGCATGAGCCATCACACCCAGGCTGCTGAGATGATTTTTGAATAGTATCCTATTTTTTAAAAATCTATATTTTTAAGAATTTGATAAAATGATAAAATTTCATCAATAGTCACTCAACATCTAGCAACTATTTGTTAATGGTCTACTCTGTGCCTGGTACTGCTTTGGGTGCCAGAGGTACAACAGGAATGGAGATGAGGTTTCTGGTCTTCTGAAGTTTGCATTCTCATCACAGGAGAACCACAGTCATCAATCATAACAAGCTCATGTCAGACGATGATAAGCATCATAAAGGTAATAAAATATGATCGGCTCTCAGTTCTTTCATTCACCTGACAAGTGTTTATTGAGCTTGGACTGTTTCTTGGGCACTGCCTTGGACCCTGGTGAAATGGTGGGGACAAGACAGAACAGGTGCCCGTGCTCAGGTGCCCGTGCTCATGCAGATTTGCTTCTGGTTGGGAGTGATGCAACGATGCACAAGTAGAAACAACCACTGCGGAGGAAGCTGCTATGAGGAAAGGAATGGAGGGAGTGGTGTGATGGAGCAAGCAGAGATCGGCAGATGGAGGGGGTTATGTGGTGTGGACGGGTGGCACGGGCAGATAAGAGTGCTTCTTTTTAAGAAAAAATTTAAATATATAATTAAAAAACAGAGATGGGGTCTTGCTATGTTGACCAGGCTGGTCTCAAACTCCTGTCCTAAAACAATCCTCCCATCTTGGCCTCCCAAAGCGCTAGGATTACAGGCTTGAGTCACTGCACCCAGCTGAGCTTTGAGTGCTTCTAACAGCCCGTGCAAAGGCCCTGGGGTGGAAAAGGGCTTGGCAGCTTTGGTGAAAAGGAGGCCAGCATGGCTGCAACCTGGTGAGTGAGGGAGAGAGGGGAAGGAGATGTGGGAGCCAGATCATGCAGACCGTCATGTGCTGGTGAAGGGTTTTGATTTTATCCTGAGAGCAGTTGCCCAGGGGGCCCTGGAGAATGTAAAGAAGGAGAACGTCAAGGTATGATGTTTGCCTTTAAAAGATTGCAGGCCACTGTGTGGGAAATGGGGCGGCTGTCGTGGGTGAGACTGGAAGCTGCCACAGGGTCAGGAGGTCCTAAGAGCAATCCAGGCAAGATATAGTGGTGGCCTGGACCCGGGAGTGGACGGTGGACGTGGTGAGCAGTTGACACACGGGGCAGATATTCTGAATGTTCTTCCTGGTGTTGCTGACATTTCCAGCTCAGCCCCTGCCCTACAGCCACAAGAGCTTGGAGGTGGGACACTTGCCCATGGCATCTGAGTCACCTGGGATGGAACTGGAGAGGAGGACCCCCGAGCCACCTTGGCTGTAGCCCTGTGCTCTGAGGAGAACGAGCAGCCTCTCCTGACAGGTGACAGCTGGGTTTCCAGGATGAAGTTGAGGAGCAGTGGCCAGGGACAATCATAGGCTACCTGGGGTTGACACCCACCACAGTCTTCCCTTGCTTTGCTCCCTGCTGGCCTCCAGCATGCCCATGACCATGCAGCCTCCGTGACTCCATCAGCTCGAGCTATTCTGACAACAATACCACAGACTGGGTGGCTTCAACAACTAACATTTATTTCTCGCAGTTCTCAAGCCTGGGAAGTCCAAGAGCAGAGTGCTGGCAGATTTGGCATCTGGGAAGGGCTCCCTTCCTGGTTTGCAGATGGCCGTCTTCTGGCTGTGTCCTCATGGGGCGGAAAGAGCTGGATAACTCCCTGGAGTCTTTTTTCTAAGGACACTATTCCAGTCATGAGGGTTCCACCCTCATGGCCTAATCATCTCCCAAAGACCCCACCCCCAATACCATCACATTGAGGATTAGGGCTTCAGCAGAGGAATTAGAGGGGGGCACACACATTCAGTGCTTGGCATCCTCTAACCTCACATGGAGCACAGACCCAGGAGCAGAAGGCATGGGCTGCAGGCTCCACATTAACCCCAGCTGCCTTCATGTCTCGCGGGGTAAGCTGGAGTATATTCATGGTAGAGTGGCCAACATAGTGAATGAATTCAGAAGCCAAAACCTGGTAAGTATCACAGGCTGGTTCATCCATTCGCATTTTTGCTCAGCAAATACTAATTGAACATTCATAGTGTGCTGAATGCTGATGGGTGCTGGGATTCATGGTGAACAGGACCCAGGTCCTGCTGCCCAGCTGTCCAGAGGGCAGTAGACACCATGGCCACTCCCTGTGATCAGTGCTTGGATATGGAGGCGGGGGGACCCTGGAGGGGAACCCCACCGAGCTTTGGAGTCAGGGAGGCTTCCGAGGAAGCGACACTTACTCTGCGTTGGAAGAATGGGAAGAACGGGAAGGAAGGAGGTCTTTCTTCTCCTGTGATCACCCACTCAACACCAGGGCCCTTCAGTTCTCGCTCCCAAATGCCTCTTGTTTCTCTCCTTCCCTGTTAGTGCCCACTGCTACCCCTTGCTTCAGACCCTCATTGTTTCTTGCCTGGGTTACTGCAGCGGTCCTGCCTCCTGCCTCCCAGTCCTTTTGCTTCCTCACCCTCTACATTGTCTCTCAAATAAAATATACAGAACAACATCTGATCACATCCATCCTCTTAGTCCAACCCTTCGTGTACGATAAGTTCTGCTTGTCTTCCTTCTAGTACTTTACTGGTTCAACTTTTAAATCTACCTACAATTTATTTTACCATTTTAAATAACAACTTTATTGAGCTATAATTCACATACCATAACACTCACCCTTTTATACATACAATCCAGTGTACACAGTTTTACAGATACAGTTCCATTTTCGTGTATTCAGTGTTGTATAGTTATCAACGCCATCTGAACGTTTTCATCAGCCGCCAAAGAAACTTCACGCCCATTGGCAGTCACCCCTCCTCCTGCCCTCACTCCAGCCCCAAGCAAGCACGAATCTACTTTCCATCTCTTCGGATTTGCCTATTTGGGACATTTTGTATAAATGGTCTTCTGTGACTGGCTCCTTCCGCTTAGCATCGTGTGTTCAAGATTCATCCATGGTGTGGCGTGAATTAGTACCTCATTCCTTTTTATTGACAAATAACATTCCAACGTGTGGCTAGACCACAACTTGTCTGTCCACTACCGAGCTGCTGGACGCTGACATTTGGACTCCTGGGCTCTTATGAGTAATGCTGCCGTGGTCATCCCTGTTCTGGTGCATACATCTCCAGTTCTCCTGGGAGGATAACACTTTTGAACGATTCATTTTCTTTTTCTCTCCTCAATTCCCTTTGTTTGCTCTTCCTCCTGCTCAAGCAACTATGCAATCTGGCAGCACTGTGGCAAATGGATGGCTTGTTTCTCTCACTGCCTCCCATAGGGTGGGGCTTGGTTTCAATTTGTCACTTGACGTTTACTTTGATCACTTGACAACGGTGGTGTCTGCCAGCATCTCTCTTATAGAGTCATTCTTTTTTTTTTTTTTTTTTTTTTTTGAGATGGAGTCTGACTCTGTCGCCTAGACTAGAGTACAGTGGCACGATCTAGGCTCACTGCAACCTCTGGCCCCCAAGTTCAAGTGATTCTTGTGCCTCAGCCTTCCCAGTAGCTAGGATTACAGGCGTGTGCCACCACACCTGGCTAATTTTTATTAGAGATGGGCTTTTACCATGTTGGCCAGGCTGGTGTCGAACTCCTGACCTCAAGTGATCCACTCACCTTGGCCTCCCAAAGTGCTGAAATTATAGGCGTGAGCCACCGCACCCGGCCAGTCATTCTTTTCTCATGTTCTCTGTCATTTTGTGGGTAGGTACTTTGAAATTCTGCAAATATCTCCATTCCTCACCAAATTCTCAGTGCGTTCATTTATTTCTTATATCTGTATGGATTCTTGGTTTCCTGTTATATTCAATAGATTATAATTTTTTGTGACTATAATTTATTTTTATGTTCAGATTGTCCTAGATTTGGCCAGTGGTCACCTTTCCAAATCAGCTTCTTGGTTTTTGACGTGTTCTTATTATTCTTTGAGCACTCCCTTCCTCTCTAAAGTCCCTCTCCACGTGGTCTCTCATCTTGACCCCAAATTCTGGGTTCAAAGAGGACAGAGTGTTCATCAAGCATGTGTGGTGTGCGTGTGTGTGTGTGTGTGTGCGTGTGCATGCATGAGTGCGTGTGTGTGTGAGTGCATGCATGCATGAGTGCGTGTGTGTGTTTAATGTGATGCTGGACCTCTGGCTAAAGCAAGTCACGTGGCTCAGGCCAGGGTCCACATGGGCAGGGCCACAGAGGGACCCAGGCGGCCTGATCCACTGGGGCCACTAGTCCTACATCTCACCATGCCATTGTTGACAGAGGCATAGACAAAAAGAAAAATTTTTCTCCTATAAAAAAACAAGCCCCCCAAAATTTTACAAATGCCAGCTGACACCCAGCCTCAGCATTGGAGAGAAAATAGGGAGTTGCAGGGAGCTGACAGAGAATGAAATGCTCCAAGCCAAGGTGGCAGCCCCTGTGTAGCCCCTGCTCATTTTTGCTATGTAGGATGTAGGACCTAGACGCAGCATTGCCAGATCTTCCGATTTTTTTTTTCAGAGAAACTGAAACTCTTTAGAGTTTTAGATGAAACTCAGATATTAAAGTATGGGCTCAAATGTTTAATCCTATGGGAGACAACAGAGCCCACTGGGGTTGGCATGCGGTTGGCAGGCCACCGCTGGCTCGCTGTGGTTGATGCTTCTGGCACTTCCAGGCAGAGCCGGCCCCATACAGCCCCAGAAGGCTTCCGTTGCAAGGGGGCAGAAATCCCACCCACGCTGGGTCTGAAATAGGAGGAAAGTTATCATTCAATAAACGGTAACTGCAAGGGGCTGGGGCTTTACAGCAGAATAGGAATTGGGAATTTTCTTTTTTTTTTTGAGACGGAGTTCCACTCTGTCACCCAGACTGGAGTGCAGTGGCGCTCTTGGCTCACTGTAGCCTCCACCTCCCAGGTTCAAGCGATTCTCCTGCGTCAGCCTCCTGAGTAGCTGAGATTACAGGTACCTGCCACCACGCCTGGCTAACTTTCGTTTTTTTTGTTGTTTTTTTTTGTTTTTTGTTTTAGTAGAGAGACGGGGTTTCACCATGTTGGCCAGGCTGGTCTTGAACTCCTGACCTCCGGTGAGCCGCCTGCCTTGGCCTTAGCCAAGGCCAGCACTTTGGGATTACAGGTGTGAGCCACCTTGCCCAGCCGAATTTTTTTTTTTTTTTTTTCCAGAGGCTGAGGCTGGCTTTGGCTATGCTGATGTCACGGCTCAAGTGACATCCCCAGGCCTCAGTTTCTCCATCTCTTTGCTCTGTTTTCTCATTAGCTGGCTTCATTCTCAGACAGACTTTCTCTGTGCAACATGGCAGCTCCCGGCTTCCATGACCCTCGGTGCTTGAGTGCCCCAAAGGAGAGAAATTCCCTTTCCCCAAGTGTCCAGCTCTGCCAGGCTGCCATCCCCTCCCCACCCTATCGGGCACTACATCTGTGCTTTGGGGGCTGCTCAGGAGCCTGCCTGACCTGGGGGAAGCAAGGACATCCACGCTGAATTACACAGAGCAGGACAGCAGTAGGCACCAAAGGAAAGGGGAAGGAACCCAAGCAGGCAGAAGCAACAAGTATCAATTAATCATGGGAGGTGCGACCAGCTTTTGCCTGCAGTCAAGGGACGTGAATATTGAGACCCTAGGTCAGCAAGTGACTTGATTTAGCTCTTACCTATAGGACAAGAATTCAAGAATCTCTTCTGCTTCTCCACTCTGGGCTCTTTTTCCTGCCTTCCCCAACCCCTGTCTTTTTTGAGATAGAGTCTTGCTCTGTTGCTCAGGCTGGGGTGCAGTTGTGCAATCTCAGCTCACTGCAGTCTCGACCTCCCGGGCTCAAGCTATCTTCCCATCTCAGCCTCCTGAGTAGCTGAGACTACAGGTGCATGCCAGCATTCCCAGCTAATCTAAATTTTTTTTTTTTTTTTTTGTAGAGACAGGGATCTCACTATGTTGCCCAGGCTGTTCTTGAAATCCTGGGCTCAAGCGATCCTCCTGCCTTGGCCTCTCAAAGCATCAGAATTACAGCCACCGTACCTGGCCCCTGCACTTTTTACTAAAAGCTCTTGATGTTGTGAAGTAAGTCCCTGTCCTGATGGGACTTGGCCATGGCATTCCCCAGGCATTAGTTTTGTTGCTAGAACTTGGACACATGGTCAGAGTGGAATCTTGAGACTTGTTTTTCTTTGTAAGATCTTATATGATTATCATTACTTGCATATTCATTGTAGAAAATTTTAGAAAATACTAAAACTCATAATCCAGTTTCTGAAAGGTAGCCACAGCCAACAGGTTGGCATATTTCTTTCTTTGTACCTGGGTACGCTGGTGCTCTATGTACAATTGTGTACCTGCTTTCTAAACTAAAAAATCTCAAGCTCCTCAAGTCGCTAGCTTGATGATTGGCCTGGGACTCCTGAAGTTCCAGCCTCAGGACAAGACAGGACCTGTCCCTGGGACCATGTCAGCTAGCAAGGGGCACGGATGTCTTCCCATTTCTGCCTGGCTACATGGCTCCCGATGCTTGAGCTCAGTCTGCAGATGTGATGGAGGAGGAAGGACACGTGCCTCCTTGCTCTGTCTGCCCTCCTTTTCTCTTTGCGCCGGCCGGTGGCAGATGAGCAGGACATCCACACTGTCTTTGATGGTTAGGTGCATGACCCCTGACTCCCCACCCCCCACCTCACTGTAGAAGGATTTGTGAAGATGGCTTCTGAGTGTTCGATGGCCTTCTAGGCTGACAGCGGTGGGTCCCCGGCAATGGTTCTGGTGCACCCCCAGCCCATTTACGAAATGCACGCTGTTTACTCCGCAGCGCTGAGTGGGTCCCAGGGGACCATTTTCCTCCATTGGGTAAATCCAAGCTTAGAGAAGTTTAGCACACACAGATTATGCACTCAGCCGACTGAAATGATTTTCTGTTTCGATTAGAGTCAATGGTAAAATCACACACATCACTTTGTAAAGTAAATTATTTTTCACTTGATAGATCCTAATAGCTCTCCAGAGTTGTTAAGGCCTAAACAGTCCATGGAGAGTTTGGGGAGCTAGGAAGGTGGGAGGCAGCGGGAGATGGAGTGGGTGAGGGGGAGGGGAGAAAGGGAGTCTCATCATTCCAGAAAGCAGGGCACAATAAGACTGGCATGCACTTTTACTGGAACTCCAATCCTTAACTATTTCTGTACTTAATGGGCTCGTAAATATCACCGAGTCCTTTTCTGTATTTCTGTGCACAACTTTCTGTTTGGCTGATGCCCAACTCTCACTTTTTCTGTCAACCCGTTGTCATGCATGTAAAAAACAGAGGAAAGTGCCTGCTGTTAATGTCATCATCATACACAGCTAGCTCCTACTCTGCTTTGAGGTTTAACTCAAGACCCACCTCTTGGTGAAACACGACCCTCTACGCCCCCCTTTCCTCTGAACGCTGATGATGGTGACAATGATGATTATGATGAAAGCAATGGTGATGATGACGGTGATGATGACAAACAATACCCATTGGCCACTGTCCGTGGGTCCAGCACCACCTTCTTCAAGACCCTATTCTAAATCCTTTATTCATATCAATCAATTTAATAGATGGTGTGTCAAGGGAAGCCAGTTGATGTTATCCCTGTTATATGAATCAGGAAACAGGCAGGAGAGGCTGAGTGACCCTGCCCGGTCAATACGGCTAGTCAGATGCAGAGCGAGGATCTGAACTCAGGCCCTCATGGGTGAGGCTGCCTCTCCAGGGATCATAGCACTTGGTTTGGCACTTGTACCCCTGCAGGAATTATGAGCTAACTGCCTCCACTGCTAAGCTGCCTCTGAGTCTCAAAGCTAAGAGAAACCCTCATCCCCAAAGTGTAGGTAGTAAGCGCTTAACTAACGTGGAGCAGCTGGCAAAGGCCCTGGGGGGCAGATAGGGAAGTGCTTTCATTTCACAGTAACAGGCCCTCCTTGGGCTCCAAATACGTAATGGGAACTTCGCAGCCACACCCCAGGTCCTGCTGAACACTGGAAGTCTGGAGAAATCTGAAAGGGAGGAACGGGGTGGATGCACGCATCTAAGGGAGGAGGGCAGGGATGGGTGGGTAGACTGAGGCCCAGTCTGGGTTGCTGGATGAGACTTAATATGTTCAAAAGTGGGTTTTGATTCTTCTCTCCCCAGACTTGCACCTCTTTCTGTCTTCCTCATCTCAGTCACTGAGCAGCCCCATCCTTCCACATTCTCAGGACAAAAGCCAAGGGCTTGGGTGTCATCCTTGACCCCTCTTTCTCTCATCCACACCCAAGCCATCAGAAAACCCCATGCCTCCTCCTCTGGCACAGACCCAGAATCGAGCCCTCCTCACCAGCCACCTCTGCTCCTTCATCAAGCTCCCATCATCTCTGCCCCGGTTTTGACAGTGGCCCCACCTGGCCTTTCTACTTCTTCCTGTGCCCAGGTCCATCCTTTCAGAGTAGCCTGGATGACCCTGTGAAATTCTAAGTCTGATCATGCCTCTCCTCTGCCCAGTCCCACTAAGGCTCTCATTTCACCCGTGGGGAAAGCCGGTGTTCTCACAACGGAGAGCAAGGCCCCGCGTGGTCAGTCCTGGCCGTCCCTCTGCCCACTCTGTCCCGCCTCACCCTGCCCCAGCACTCAGAGCGGGGTCCCCCTCCAGGGCCTGTGCACCCTTCCCCAACACCCAGGGCTCACTCCTTCACTGCCTTCACCAATGTCACCAAGTCAGAAAGCTCTTTCCTTCTGTCCCTATTTAAAATAACAGCACACATCAGCCAGCTACCCCTTGTGGGCAAAGGCAGGGCCACTTTTGAGGTCCTCCCTCAAATTTCCATTGTGTGACCTGGTGGGGGATGGGAGGAGTCTTTGCACTGAAGATGTCCCAACTTTGCCCCCTTTGCCCTTCAGCCATTTGCCATCACCCTCAAACAGCTCAGCTTCAGGGGTCCGGGCAAGTAAGGGGAGGGGCCTCCCCCAGCACAGAGAAGGAGCAGCTAGAGACAGGGTCTCTGTGCCATCATGCCCGGCTCCCTCTTCTCTTTGGGGGAAGAGGCAGCAGGAATACTTCAGCTTTTCTCTCCCTCAGGGGCAGGTGGCAGAGGGGCACCCAGGGTCTCCTTTGCATATAGGGGAAGGGCTCTAGGTGCCTGCAATGCCTCCCTTGTCTCAGATGATGTGTCCGGCACTCAAATTGTTGTAAACTTTTTTTTTTTTTTGAGACGGAATCTCACTCTGTCACCCAGGCTGGAATGCAGTGGTGCGATCTCGGCTCACTGCAACATCTGCCTCCCAGGTTCAAGCAATTCTCCTGCCTTAGCCTCCTGAGTAGCGGAGATTACAGGTGCCAACCATCATACCTGGCTAATTTTTGCATTTTTAATGGAGATGGGGTTTCACCATTTGGCCAGGCTGGTCTCGAACTCCTGATCTCAAGTGATTCACCTGCCTCGGCCTCCCAAAGTGCTGGGATTACCGGTGTGAGCCACCTTACCTGGCCAGATTGTTGTAAACTTTTGTTTTGTGTGAGCAAAATTGTCTTTACTAAACAGATTTGATAGTTAAAATAAAATAGCAGCCCCCTCGCTCTGTTTTTCTCTACAGCAGGTGTCACCAGCTGCCATGCTAGGCATTTACTTGATTTATTGGTTGTTGTTGTTGGACTGTAGGCTCTGCCAGGTCAGGGAATTTTGTCTGTTTGGATTGATGTCAGATTTCCAGCACCCAGAACGGTCCTCGGTATGTCATGGTGTCAGTATTTGCTGGTGAATGGATAAATGAATGAGTGAAAAATAAACAACCATCCCATTCCGGGGCGTGATACTCAATTCAGTCTGACTTGGCACTTTGCGCCTTATACCTGACTCTCTTCCTCTTTTTAGATCATGATAAAATAAACCTAACATAAAATTTACCTTTTTTTTTTTTTTTGAGATGGAGTCTCGCTCTGTTGCCCAGGCTGGAGTGCAGTGGCGCGATCTCTGCTCACTACAAGCTCCGCCCCCCAGGTTCATGCCATTCTCCTGCCTCAGCCTCCCGAGTAGCTGGGACTACAGGTGCCCGCTACCACGCCTGGCTAATGTTTTTGTATTTTTATTAGAGACGGGGTTTCACAGTGTTCGCCAGGATGGTCTCAATCTCCTAACCTCGGGATCCGCCCGCCTCAGCCTCCCGAAGGGCTGGGATTACAGGCGTGAGCCACCGCACCCGGCCAAAATTCACCATTTTAAGCATTTTAAAGTGTACAGTTCAGGGACATAAGTACATTCACATTGTTGGGCAGCCATCACCACCACCCATCTCTAGAGCTTTTTCATCTTTCCAGACTGAAACTCTGTACCCACTCCTTCCCCAGCCCCTGGTAAACCTCAATGCTACTTTCTGTCTCTATGAATTTGACTATTCTAGGTACTTCATGTCTTAGTGTGTTTTGTGCTGCTATAACATATAACAGAATAGCGTAGAATAGGTAATTTATTAAGAACATACATTTGGCCGGGTGCGGTGGCTCACACCTGTAATTCCAGCACTTTGGGAGGCTGAGGCAAGTGGATCAACTGAGGTCAGGAGTTTGAGACCAGCCTGGTCAACATGGTGAACCCTGTCTCTACTAAAAATACATACACACACACACACACAAATTAGCCGGGCATGGTGGCACGAGTAATCCCAGCTACTCAGGAGACTGAGGCGGGAGAATCGCTTGAACCTAGTAGGCGAAGGTTGAAGTGAGCCGAAACTGTGCCATTGCATTCCAGCCTGGGCAACAAGAGGGAAAGAACATAAATTTACATCCTAGTCCGAGATCAAGGTGTTGGCATCTGGCTAATGCTTTTTGTATTAGTCCGTTTTCACACTGCTAGTAAAGACATATCCAAGACTGGGTAATTTATACAGGAAAAAGGTTTAATGGACTCACAGTTCCACATGGCTGTGGAGGCCTCACAATCAGGGTGGAAGGCAAGGAGGAGCAAGTCACATCTTACCTGGCTGGCAGCAGGCAAAGAGAGAGCTTGTGCAGGGAAACTCCCCCTTATAAAACCATCAGATCTCATGAGACTTATTCACTGTCACAAGAACAGCATGGGAAAGACCCACCCTATGATTCAATGACCTCCCACTGGGTCCCTCCCACAACACATGGGAATTGTGGGAGCTACAATTCAAGATGAGATTTGAGTGGGGACACAACCAAACCATATCACCTTCTTTCTGTGTTATCTCATGGCAGAAGGTGGAAAGGTGAGAGAGAGAGAGAGAGAGAAGAGGGGGGGAGAGAGAGAGAGAATTGGGGGGGGAGAGAGAGAGAGAGAACGAGCAAGCTGGACTCATTCTTTAATAAGAAACCCACTCCCACGATAACAACGTTATCCATTCATGAATATCTTCATGAATGTATTTGTGAGCGCAGGGACCTCATGGTCTAATCACCTCCCATCAGGCAGCCCCACCACCCAACACTGCTGCATTGGGGATTAAGTTTCCAACATACACTTTTTGGGAAACACATTGAAACCACAGCACCTGATATAAGTAAAATCACACAGTATTTGTCCTTTTGTGACTGGCTTATTTCACTTAGCATAATGTCCTCTAGGTTCGCCCATGTCAAAGCAAAGGTGAGAATTTCCCTCCTTTTTAGGGCTGGATAATATTCTATTGTGTGGATAGACCTCGTTTTGTTTACCCATTCATCTATAGATGGATGCTAGGGTTGCTTCCAGCTTTTGGATATTGTGAAGACTGCTGCTCTAAACATGGATGTGCAAATAACTGTTGGAGTCCCTGCTTTCAATTCTTTGGGGCATTTACCAAAGTGGGATTGCTGGATTACATGGTAATTCTGTGTTTAATTTTTTTAGGAATCACCACACCTAACTCTTTCTCAGTAAAATACTTTGTTTTAATGTGAATTCCTACCTTTCAAGTCCCACCTCCTTGGTGACAATTCTCTGACCATTTCTATCCCCTGGAACCTCTGATCTGAGGACTCTCCTCCATGTCCTGCTGCCTCCCAGCCATCTCCAACACTCCATTGGTGTGGATTTGTGACAGTTCTGTCCTTTAGGGCTGCGAAAAGCTCTGGTGGCCCCTCTCTCTGTCACTAGATGGCACTGGAGAGTAGTTCGGGTTTGCTTCCTCCTGGAGAAAGCCTTCTTGTTTTCTTCTAGGCTAGGGTGGTGATTCCTCATGCCAAGGCTGGGTGGGACTGCTTTTCAGCGATCCCTGCTTGGGGTCACATTGCCTTGAAACTTGGCCATGGCTTGGGTTTCTATGTCTTTGGTTAGGGAAGCCTCCTCTAGCCTCTCTGAAAGGAGTAATGGTACTGGGAAAACATTGGTACGTTGGAAAGAACATTGGATGGGGTGCCACAAGGACCTCCATCTGAATCCTTGTTCCATCGAGAACTCTGTGTGACTTGAACAAGCCATTAGGGCTCTCTCAGCCTCAGTTTCCCTACTTGTAAAACCACAGTGTTGGATGAGTCAACGACTCTCATTTCTGCCAGAGCATGAGACTCCCCTGGGGGGAAAGAATATTAGTGTGGGCTGAATCAGAAGCTCCAGGCGGAGTGCTTGTCAAAGCTCCCCAGGTGATTCTCATACAGCATGGTGGGGAATCCCTGGGTTCAATGGGCCCTGAGATCCCTTCTTGCTGTACAAGGCTCTGTGCCTTCCCAGCTGTGTGACATGGAGCAAGTAACTCCTTTAAGCTCCAGTTTTTTCATCTTATAAAATGGGAATAATAATGGCACCTATCACCGCATGGGGTATGGGGGTCAGAGGCGAGGTGAGCACAGCATCTCACATATGCCCAGCACAGCCAGCGCTCAGAGGGCAGTGGGTCTTCTAACTCCTAGATGGGCTCTTCTCGGGACATAGGTGGCAGGGGTGCAGCAAAATCACCTGGAGAGTTTTTCTCAAGACACCTGCCTGAGGATCCACATCCTGAACTTCCAAATCAGGGGAACTCATTTGAATTAGAGGGCCTGGGTAGATCCAGGCTCTAAGTTCTTTGAAACAGCACCCAACACCTCAGCACACTGCCTGACACTCATGAGATGCTCAACACATGTTAGGTTAAACAGGTCATTTCATTAAGGGAAGCTTCTAGAAGAAAGTGTCCCTAGAGGCCGGGCACAGTGGCTCATGCCTGTAATCCCAGCACTTTGGGAGGCCAAGGTGGGCAGATCACCTGAGGTCAGGAGTTCGAGACGAGCCTGATCAACATGTTGAAACCCCGTCTCTACTAAAAATACAAAAAAAATTAGCCGGGCGTGGTGGCAGATGCCTGTAATCCCAGCTACTTGGGAGGCTGAGGCAGGAGAATCGCTTGAACCCGGGAGGTGGAGACTGCAGTGAGCCGAGATTGTGCCATTGCACTCCAGCCTGGGCAACAATAGTGAGACTCCATCTCAAAAGAAAAAAAAAAGAAGAAAAAAAAGAAAGTGTCCCTAGAGCTGAGTTTTGAAGGCCAACGAGGAGTTAGCAAAGCAAAGAAGGGTGGAGAGTTTTCTCACCAGACAGAGGGAACAGTGAGTCAGATGAGAGGCTGGGGCAGAAAGGACTGAGTTTTCCCACTCACGTGCCTTTCAGACCGCTGACCCCACACCGGGTTCTGGACAGAGAGCAAGGTGGGTGTGTTCCCTGCCCCTGCAAAGCTTATGTTCCAGTGGGGAGGCTGTGGGACAGGAGACCCAAAGCCATATACTGAGAACCCAGAAGTCTGAGCTCTGTCCTGAGAGTTCTGAAGAACCCTGAAGGGTTTAAGGCAGGGGCTTGCCAGGGTGACGTGGCCTTGCCAGAAGCTCATGGTTCCAGTGGATGTTGGATTGGAGCCCTGACGGTAGCGGGGGAAGAGGGAGGAAGGAGATCTGTGGGGAAGTCACCGCGGTCATCTGGGGAAGGGTTGCTGGGGCAGTGGTGGCGAATGGAAGGGGCGAGGGGCTCAGTGACTGCACGTGTCTGGTAAGGAGGAGGAGGAGGAAGAACAGGAGGAGGAAGAGGAGGAAGAGGAGGAGGAGGAGGAAAGTGGGAGAGCTGGTTAGAGAGGTCAGAGTTGGAGCCTGTGTGGTGCTGTGGCTGCGGGAGGGCTTGGCGGTCCCTGAGTGCCCCTGCGAAGTGTCAGGGTTGGAGCAGAGGGAAACATGCCCTGACTTGGGCTCTAAAAATGGCCACCCTTTGTGCGGAGAGGAGCGGGCAATGGTAGAAGCCGAAGGTCCAGCAGAAGGAGACTGTAGCCATCCAGTGGGCAGGCGAGGGGAGGGCATCTCTCACAGTGGTGGGGTGGGGGCACTGGGGGCACTGGAATTGCTGATGGATTGGATTGAGAGTGAGAGAGGAGTCGAGGGTGACTCAGAGGTTTGTAGCCTGAGCAGCGGGAGGGTGGAGCTGTCGTTCATGGGACTTGGGAGTCTGGAGAGGGATTGAGCTGGGGATTTGGGGGTGTGCGGCATCAGAGTGGAGTCATCAGAGTCAGGCTGGAGAGTCCTCTGAATGTGGCATGTATGATGCTATTTCCAGTCAAGGGATATCCATGCAGCCAGGGGCTCTGGCCATGGGAGGTTCTTGGTGATCTTGGCCTCTGCTGCCTCAGTGGGGTGGCCTGGCTGGGAGCTGGAGGGGAGTGGGCCAAGGAGGAGAGGGGCTGGAACCAGTAGAGGCGGTGGGGGGAGCAAAGGTTAACAGCTGCGTTGGTCACCTCCGGCTGCCCTAACAAAGCAGCATGGACCGCGTGGCTTAAACCACACACACTCATTTCTCAAAGCTCAGGGTGTGGCATGGCAGGGCTCTGGGAGGCTTCCCTTGCTGGTCTGCAGACACCACCTTCTCACTGCGTCCTCACACGGCAGAGAGAGAGGGTGCGGGCTCCGTGGTGTCTTTCACTTCTTGTAAGTGAAACTGTGCCCCAAAGAGTCAAAGATACAGACGGCCAGCAGAAATTCTTGAGTTTGCAGGATGGCAGATAAGAAAGGAAACAGCTGGCTGGAATACTGAAGCTTCCTCTGCCCATAAGATGAAAGAACGGGCTGAAGTCAGTCGGAGCCCCGGGGACCGGCTGGAGTCCGCACAGAACACACTTGCCGACGTCACAGCCTGAATCGCCCCCTGAATTTGCACATGTGACAGACGAGGTAGCATGAAGAGGTGACTGCGCATGCCTAAGGACTTTCCAGACCTCCACTTTCTTTCGCCAGTCACCTACAGATCCCAGAATCCACCCCTTGGACCTTTCCTAATAAAAATACTGCCTCGAGGTCGGGTGTGGTGGCCCACGCCTATAATCCCAGCACTTTGGGAGGCCGTAGCGGGCAGATCAATTGAGGAGTCCGAGACCAGCTTGGCCAACATGGTGAAACACTGTCTCTACTAAAAATACAAAAATTAGCCAGGTATGGTGGCGCGTGCCTATAATCCCAGCTAGTCTGGAGGCTGAGGGAGGAGAATCGCTTGAACCTGGGAGGCAGAGGTTGCAGTGAGCCAAGATCATGCCATGGCACTCCAGTCTGGGCAATAAGAGTGAAACT
This sequence comes from Pongo abelii, assembly GCF_028885655.2. NCBI lineage: Eukaryota > Metazoa > Chordata > Mammalia > Primates > Hominidae > Pongo > Pongo abelii. The sequence goes on along the minus strand of NC_085929.1, from coordinate 51,619,850 downwards.
CTGTCTCAAAAACAAAAACAAAAGTAAATAAATAAAAAACACTGCCTTGAAGTATTCCAGCACTGGGAGACAGACTTGAGCTTGGCTCCTGTCTCCTTGGGAGCTGAGTTTCAATACAAAGCTTTTATTGTCTCAAAAACTCAGCATCATAGGATTGGCTTCTAGCACATCGGGCAGCAACCCTGTTTTGCCCTACAGCACAAGGACGCTAACCCTACTGTGTCAGGGCCCCACCCTTATAACCTAATTTAACCTTAATGTCTTCCTTAGAGGCCCTATCTCCAAATACAGTCACCCTGAGGGTTAGGGCTTCAACATGGATTTTAAGGGGACACAATTCAGTCTACACCAATACCTCACATGGGGGGAAGCCAAGCCCTCTGTCCTAAAACCCACCCGTCTCCCCAGGCTTGAGGCTTCCCAACCCCTGCCTTCCAGCCTATAAGAGAACAACCCCTTCTCCTCATAGACCGAGGAGCCCTCCGGAGATTCTGCTGCCCCTCTGCTTCTAGAAAGACCCTTCTCCCCACTCCACCTTCCCATGTATCAGGCCCAGCCGCACACCCATCCGCTGCGAGTATGTTCTTGCTTTGTAAAAACTGTGCTGACACCAAACTCATCAAATTGTATATATTAAATATATGCCATGTTTTGTATATCAAGTATACCTTAAAGCCATATTTATTTATTCATTGAGATGGAGTTTCACTCTTGTTGCCCAGGCTGGAGTGCAGCGGTGCAATCTCGGCTCACTGCAACATTTGCCTCCAGGATTCAAGTGATTCTCTTGCCTCAGCTTACCGAGCGCCTTTCTTAAAGGCACCCGCCACCACGCCCAGCTGATTTTTTTTGTATTTTTAGTAGAGATGGGGTTTTGCCATGTTGGCCAGACTGGTCTCGACCTTCCAACCTCAGGTGATCCGCCTGCCTCGGCCTCCCGAAGTGCTGGGATTACAGGCATAAACCACCGCGCCCGGCCTCTTCTGGGCCTTTCTATGTACATTTAACACATTTATGAGGCCCTGCTCTGTGCCCAGATACTGTGCTAGGCTTTGATGACCACCTGGAGGAAGCCACAGTTCCCCTCGCCCAGGGATGTTTTCCATCTGCCTTCACCCGGCTGGTGCCTCCGCTTCCTGTGGCTGTCGCTGTGTTGCGTTGTCTGCTACAGACCTTTCCTTCTACACTGTGTTACTCATGCGTTATCAACATCTGAGTGTCCTGTGATCTGAATGACACCGATCCCAGTGCCTGGTCTGTGGCAGGCACTTATCTGTTGACTGAAGGAGAAACAAGAAAGTAAGGAAGCAGCCAGGAAGCAGCCCCGGAGCTGGAGGGATCCGCAGAGCCCCCGAGGCCACTTGTCTTGCTGCTGAGAAGCAGGGGAGTTCCAGAGCTTAGCGACTCCTCCGAGGTCGTCAGTGAGCGAGCGGCAGAGGCAGGACAAGAACCCGGAGCGCCCCACTTTACAGGGCACCTGCTCTCTCGACCTGTCCCTGGGTGGGGCTTTCTTGCCACGGGCTTGTGCCTCCCCGACTCAGACTTTGTGCCTGGCCCTGACCCTTTCCCTCCTGGCCTCCGCACGCCGTGAGCATGTCGCATCAGCGTGTCGCATCAGCGTGTCGAGTGAATCTGCATAGATGCCCACCTGCCTGCCTGAGCTCTGCAGGTCCACCCTGTGCGGTGCCGCGTGCGGGTGCGCTCTCGAGGGAACCAGGTGGTTCACAGAAACCACCGGCAGCTGGTAAAAGCTGCTATTTTAAAACACATGTGAAGGAAATAATCCATCAGCACTAACTAGAAGAATCAAGAGGTAAATCCTTTATGTTTTGCTTTGAGTAAGGTGAGTTTAATTAGCAGCCATAGATTTCTCTGGAACTGGATTTTAGTTTCTATTGGTTGGGGCCCAAGCTTTGAAGGGTGACATATTTTGATGCAGAGGGAAAAAAAATCAATGTATAGATTGTTACTGGAAGCGTGAGTTTCACACATTTCTTCTATAGAGGGGTGTGTGTGTGTGTGTGTGTGTGTGTGTGTGTGTGTGGTTGGCCACAAGAACCAAAGAGATCACTGTCTCAGTACACAGAAGCAATAGGAAAATCACTTACCAGAGGGCTCCTTAGATTTTTTTTTTTCATTTCTTTTGCTTTTACTGTGAATGGTAAGCTTTTGTTAACTTAGTAGACTGATTGCCTTGTTTGCAAGGGCAAGACTATGAAAACGCCAACAGGCCAAGTCCTTAGCTGCGGGCACAGAACTTGGCAGGCTCTGGAAATGCAAACACTCGTCAGAGCCATCTGCAGCCGTGGCTTCTCAGGAACCTGGGAGAGGAGAGTGCAAACCGATTATTTGAGTTGACGGGAGAAATACAAACACAATTACAACTCTCAGACTTTTTAATTAGTTCTCTCTGTTGCTAGGGTTGGCCTTTAGCCTTAATTGTGGAGGGAAGGGTGTTTGTCTCCTGTAAATAAATTTCAGTCAAAAAGCAGATAAGGGCTGGGTGCGGTGTCTCACTCCTGTAATCCCAGCAGTTTGGGAGGCTGAGGAGGGTGGATCACTTGAGGTTGGGAGTTCGAGACTAGCCTGGCTGGCCAACATGGTGAAACCCCATCTCTACTAAAAATACAAAAGATTAGCCAGGTGTGGTGGCACATGCCTGTAGTCCCAGCTACTTGGGAGGCTGAGGCAGGAGAATAGTTTGAACCTGAGAGGCGGAGGTTGCAGTGAGCCAAGATCATGCCATTGCACTCCAGCCTGTGTGACAGAGTGAGACGCCGTCTCAAAAAAAAAAAAAAAAAAAAAAAGAACGATCTGTACAGCTGCAAGCAACTCTATACTAGCACTGTCCAGAGAAGTGAGCCACACTGGCCGTTTAAAATTCTCCAGAAGCACCATTAAAGAGAGAAAAAATCAAATGAAGTTAATTTAATTTTATTTTAATTTTGAGACAGAGTCTTGTTCTGTCACCCAGGCTGGAATGCAGTGGCTCAATCATAGCTCACTGCAGCCTCAGCCTCCTGGGCTCAAGCAATCCTCTCACCTCAGCCTCCCAAGTAGCTGTGACTATAGGTGCACGCCAGCACACCCAGCTAATGTTTGTATTTTTTGTAGAGATGGGGTTTGCCGTGTGGCCCAGGCTGGTCTCGGAGTCCTGGGCTCAAGCGGTCCTCCTGCCTTGGCCTCCCAAATTGCTGGGATTATAGGAGTAAGCCATTGTGCCTAGCCAAAGTGAAATTAACTTTAATCTTCGTCTTAGTTCAATATATCTGAAATATTATCTATTCAACATGCAATCCACATAAAAATTTGTATTATTGTTGTTATTTTTTAGAGACAGGGTCTTGCTCTGTCACCCAGGCTGGAGTGCAGTGACACGATCATGGCTCACTGCAGCCTCGACCTCCTGGGTTCAAGGGATCCTCCTGCCTCAGCCTCTTGAGTAGCTGGGACCACAGATGTGCACCACCATGCCCAGCTAATTTTTAAATTTTTTATAGGAATGGGGTCTTGCTGTGTTGTCCAGGCTGGTCTTGAATTCGGGCGTCCAGCAATCCTCCTGCCTCTGCCTCCCAAAGCTCCAGGATTAAAGTCGTGAGTCACGGCACCTAGTCCGCATAGAAATTATTAATGAGATATTTTACATCTTTTCCTGTACTTGCTGAGTCCTACAATATGACAGTGACAGAAGGTGACAAAGATATTTAGAAACAAACTTACTAGGTGGAAAGAGGGAGTACAGAAATGAACAGCCTTTGGATAAAACCTTCCTCTCTTTGTGACTGGGCCACTCACCAACCCTTTAAAGTCTGTCCCCAGCTCAGGCTCAGGTGCAGCTGTCCCTGTGGAATGAGCCTCATGGGTGGTTTGAGGGCTCAACAGGGTGAGCTGGCTGTGCTGCAGGTCTTGCTCAGACCCCGGTGAACTGTCTCTGAATTCCTGTCTTGTTCATTCAACCAATATTTATTGATCACTGCCAATGCAAAACATGGCATACACAACATTCCATTGATCGACAACCTTCTGCCCCTGGTCTCTTCTCCTTATGACATGTTTGGAGCCTCTCAGCCTTGTCTCATTCCGTCTCACGCTAGGAGAACTCCAGTACTTGGCTTTGAACCTGACTGCTTCTAACTGCTGGAGACAGAAACCTCAGCCAGCTATGGAGAAAGGAGGTGTTATTCTGCATCATAAACCATCCTGGCCAATGTTTCCAAGAAAGAGATCTTCAGAGGTTGTTGCTATGCCCTGGGAAAGCTACCTTCAACCTCCAAAATGTCTGTAATCCTGATCAGGTTTCTTATTCAAGAAGTTGTGGCCCTGGGTAACGCTATATGTGTCAAAACCTGTTTTCTAAATTGCATATTTTGCTGGCTTCTCAGCCCTCTCTTCCAACCCATCTACTAGAGTGACCTTTCTCAATTCCAAATCCGCTTAAGGGAGAAGAGCTTCAACAGTGCATCCTTCTTCTCACTGTTCACTTAAAAATAAATCACTACATATACCTTTAGAAAAAGAGAGAAGACTGGCCGGGCATGGTGGCCCACGCCTGTAATCCCAGCACTTTGGGAGGCCTAGGCGGGTGGATCACAAGGTCAGGAGATCGAGACCATCCTGGCTAACATGGTGAAACCCTGTATCTACTAAAAATACAAAAAGTTAGCCAGACGTGGTGGCACATGCCTGTAGTCCCAGCTACTTGGGAGGCTGAGGCAGGAGAACGGCTTGAACCCAGGAGGTAGAGGTTGCAGTGAGCCGAGATTGCACCACTGCACTCCAGCCTGGGTGACAGAGAGAGACTCCTCCTCAATTAAAAAAAAAAATGAAAAAGAGAAGAGACTTTATTTCTTCTAAAGGGTTCCACTCTGCAAGGTGGCCATGGAGCAAGGTGGGAAATATATCTCCGGCCAAGACCAGAGACAGGCTCTTTGAAGGAGGAAGGGTTGGGCCTGACCAGGCTGGCTAATCATACATATTCAACAGGTTACAGGAGGAGCTATGAATATTCATGAAGGTGTCCTGACTCATGCGTACTGAATAATCATGCGTGTCACAGGTGACCCGTGTTCACTTTGGAATGGAGACTCCACATTTAAATGTATTACAATCAGGCCCAAAAGATCCTTTCAGGACAGGAAGGCCTGAAAGTGCACACTCTGTAAACCCGCTGGAGCCAGTCCATGGTGGGTGGCCTTATCAGGAGAAAGTTACAGAAACCAGTGTCTTGTCCAGTCAAAGCTGGAGTGAGGGCTGGTGGAACAGGAGGTCATTAGTCAGCATCTGGGAGCTAGATGAGTTGCGAGTGTTTGAATCTTGCTCATCTCGAGGCCAGGGCTTATTTAGCTGCTGGAGAACAAGGAAAAACCTTGTGGCAGGGAGAACTTCGTTTTTTTTTGTTTGTTTTGTTTTTTGTTTTTTAATTTTTTTTTTTTTTTTTTTTTTTGAGATGGAGCCTCACTCTGTCGCCTAGGCTGGAGTACAATGGCATGGTCTCAGCTCACTGCAATGTCCGCTTCCCGGATTCAAGCAATTCTCCTGCCTCAGCCTCCTGAGTAGCTGGGATTACAGGCGCCCACCACTGTGCCCGGCTAATTTCTGTATTTTTAGTAGAGACGGGGTTTCACTATGTTGGCCAGGCTGGTCTTGAACTCCTGACCTCATGCTCCATCCACTTCAGCCTCCCAAAGTGCTGGGATTACAGGCATGAGCCCCTGCACCTGGCTCCTCATTTGTTTTTTAAGTGTAGGGGCGCAGCACTCAACATTTGTGACCATAGGTCCTGTTTACAATTTGGCATCTTTCTGTCACAAAGAGTCTGTTCTGTCTGTCTTATGATGTCTATTTTAGCGTTAATGCTGGCCAGTTGTTGTTTGTGCTGTTTGTTTAACTGAGACATATTATTTTATTTTATTTTTATTTTTTTGAGACAGAGTCTCGCTCTGTCACCCAACCTGGAGTGCAGTGGCACGATCTCGGCTCACTGCAATCTCTGCCTCCCAGGTTCAAGCGATTCTCCTGCCTTAGCCTCCCGAGTAACTGGGACTACAGGTATGTGCCACCACGCCCAGCTAATTTTTGAATTTTTAGTAGAGACGGGGTTTCACCATGTTGGCCAGGCTGGTCTCAAACTCCTGACCTCATGATCCACCCACGTCAGCCTCCCAAAGTGCTGGGATTACAAGCGTGAGCCACCGTGCCCAGCCTGACTGAGACATATTAATTGGTACTTAAAAGCACTTACTATGTGCTTTAAACCATAAAAAGGAGGGACTCTAATGAGCTGTGTCTGACCTGTCCTGTCATGGCCAGGAACTCATAAGATTTCTCTGGAATTCCCTTGGCCACAGGAGGTCCACTCAGTTGGTGGAGCACTTAGGATTTTATTTTTAGTTTACGTGCCCCACAGATGTGGGGTTAGACAAAGAAAGAAAAACAGAGACTGGGCTTCGTAGCAAGGATTCGCAAGCCCAGACCTATTCTGTTCTAGGAGACATTGGCAGTGTCTAGAGACATTTTTGGTTGTCACACTGGGCAGGGGGTGCTCCTCATGTGTAGTATGTGGGGGCCAGGGATGCTGCTCACACCCTACAGTGCACAGGGCAGGCCCAGCCACAGGGAGGGACGGATCCAGCCTCAGGTGTCAGTAGTGGTGAAGCTGAGAAGCCTGTGATATGGTTTGGCTCCGTGTCCCCACCCAAATCTCACCTCAAATTTTAATCCCCAGATGTCGAGGGAGGGACCTGGGGGGAAGTGATTGGATCATGGGGGCAGTTTCCCCTATGCTGTTCTCATGATAATGAGTGAGTTCTCACAAGAGCTGATAGTTTAAAAGTGTGTGGCTTGGCCGGGCAAGGTGGCTCATGCCTGTGGTCCCAGCACTTTGGGAGGCCGAGGCGGGTGGATCACCTGAGGTCGGGAGTTCAAGAGCAGCCTCACCAACATGGAGAAACCCCCATCTCTACTAAAAATACAAAATTAGCGGGGCGTGGTGGCATGGGCCTGTAATCCCAGCTATTCAGGAGGCTAAGGCAGGAGAATCGCTTGAACCTGGGAGGCGGGGGTTGTAGCGAGCTGAGATGGCGCCATTGCATTCCAGCCTGGGCAACAAGAGTGAAACAACATCTTAAAAAAAAAAAAAAAAAAGAAGTGTGTGGCTTCTTTCACCCTCTCTCTCTCTCCTGCTACCTTGTGAAGGAGGTATCTGCTTCCCCTTTGCCTTCCACCATGAGTGTAAGTTTCCTGAGGCCTCCCAGCCATGCAGAGCAGTGAGTCAATTAAACCTCTTTTCTTTATAAATTACCCAGTCTCGGGTATTCTTTATAGCAGTGTGAGAACAGACTAATACACCCTGCTCTGGGGCTGACAATCGAATCCTGGCTCTGCCTCTTCCTAGATTTGGAACATTGGGCTATTTACCTTACCTCTTTGTGCCTCGGTCTCTTGGTTTGTAAAACAGGAATAGTAATAGTACCATCCTCATGGAGTTTATGTGAGGGTCAAAATGAATGGATACATATAAAGTGCTAGAACAGGCCTAACACATAGTAACTGCTTTTAAGTACCAATTAATCTGTCTCAGTCAAATAAACAACACCTCCTTAGAGACAGACTCTGCTCTAGGTGGGGAGAAGATGCATAACAGATGGAGCCCCTGTGCTCCTAGAGCCTGAGAGCTACTGTGGATTCCACTCAAGCCAACTAGTATGGGGCTTGTCATCCTGCCCTGAAGGCGGTTCTTTTCCAGGCTTTTTGTCTTGGTGAACTGCTTCGTCAGCCAGCTAGATACCCTGGCCCGAAGCCCACCACACCCTCCCTTACCTGCTGCCGGCCAGTCTGTCCTCAGCTCTGTGAGAACTCCGTATCCTTACCTCTCCCATCCATCCCTCCCATTGTGATTGCCTTGGTGCAAAGTCTCCATCATCTCTTCCCTAGATGAGTTCAACAGCTGGTCTCCTAATCACAACCCCCCTACTCCCCCCAATCCATGTTCCAGAAGGAACTTTTCTTAACTGCAAATTCTCATAATCTATGAGAAAAACCAACTCTATGTGCATCTGCAGGGCCCAGGTGGCCCTACAATATCCACCCTTCTGCCTGTCCTGCCCCGGCCCTGGCTGCACCTGCCTGCACTTAGGGTGGAAGGACCCAAGGCCTTAGACTGTCCTCGGGGAACTGAGTGTCCAAGTTAGCGATGGCTCACAAACAACCCTACAACTCAGCAGCTCTAAACAGCTGTTCTTTTCTTGTGAGTCTACGGCTCAGCCGAGTGGTTCTTCCATTTACGACTGGGTTCTCTCATCAGTCTATGGTCAGCTGCAGGTTGAGCAGTGGCTTTGCCGAACTTGTCTGGTCTCTTTCATGCCTCTGGAGCCTAGACTGGGACAACTGGGCTGATTTGTTCCTGCTCCATGGGGTCTCTCTTTCCCCAGCTGTGTGACTTTGGACAACTCCCATAACCTCTCTGAGCCTCAGAGTGAATAGTGATGTCCATCTCATGGTTAGCCAGGCTTGTTCCATGGAGGTGGCAGGGTTCTGGCAGGCTTGGAACAGACACATGGTCACTTCTTCAACACTCTATTGGCTAAAACAAGTCATGTGGCCTACCCAGGGCAGTGTGGTAAACGGATTGTACCTCTCAATGGGAGGACAGCAAAGTTTCATTGCAAAGGGTGCAGGGAAGGGTGAACAAATGGGACATTTCTGCCAAACACCCCACTGAGGGATCCAAGAAGGGCTGTCACTTTCTCTCCTGTCTGATTCTTTCCAAAGCTACTGTTAAGAATTATAGAGGCAAATACAGTGAGTCAATTCGTAAAACAAAAGTTCATCATCGTTTCTGGGAAGAAGTTTTTGCAGTCATGACTGAGTCACTGCTGCCTGTGCAGGGGGGCAGGACGGAACAGCTTACAGCCCCCCAGAGCCGAGCATGTGGCTCTGTTTTAAGCTGACACCATGCACAGCTGTCTATGCCACTGCTCCTTTTTATTGAGCCAGTGGGTTGGAAAGGGAGCTTGGTGCCAATGTGACTAATAATTCTAAATTCTCTATGTGACAGTCATGGAGAATAAAGAGCAAGGCATCACTGTCAAAGTTTTGAAGAGCATTGCTTTGGGTATTGCTATTGAATTCTGTGCCTCTACCGTGTGAGGTCTGGCCTCGTGCCGGGCAGGGCTGGGCTCTGTGCAAACAGTATTTACTCCTACACAACCTCCTGAGATGGGCATTAGTGTTCGGTCTGAGGCTCAGAGAAGTCGTGAGACTTGTCCAAAGCCACACAGCTGAAATGCAGACAGCCTGAAATGGAACTCTTGTCTGACCCCAAAGACAAGTTCTTTTTTTTTGAGACAAAGTCTCGCTCTATTGCCCAGGCTGGAGTGCAGTGGCGCAATCTCAGCTCACTGCAGCCTCTGCCTCCTGGGTTCAAGCAATTCTCCTGCTTCAGCCTCCCAAGTAGCTGAGACTACAGGTGTGCGCCACCATGCCCTGCTAATTTTTAGTAGAGATGGGGTTTCACTATGTTGGCCGGGATGGTCTTGATCTCCTGACCTTGTGATCCACCTGCCTTGGTCTCCCAAAGTGCTGGGATTACAGGCATGAGCCCCTGTGCCTGGCCCAAAGACAGGTTCTTTAACTTCCAATGGAATGCAATTTTGTGTCACACTGGGCACTGGACAGAGATCCATGTATTTGCTTGGAATGCACTGTCAAGTCAGTGGAAGGGTTAATAGTATTGGGCATCTATAATGTGACAGGTCCTGTTTGAGGCCAGGCAGAGACTAAGCTCTCAGAACAGGACATGCCTTCAAGAGGCCAACATTCTATGTGGGGGGAGAAAATAAATGGTTGGATGAAGCAGTTAACACAGACATTGATCCTGCTGTAAGGAGAGTGAAACTAGGTCTGTGACAGATAAGCACTACCCAGGCGGTCCAGCTGGTGCAACCTGGGAAGGCTTCTTGGAGGTGGTGATGGGGGGCACTGAAGCTGAGGACTGACCATGAGGCAGCAGCACAGCACAGCAGGCTGCAGGGGCCAGGACCGGGTTTGCCTTCCCGGCTCCCTGACGACATGGCTTAGCACCCTCCGCTTCCCTCCTGCTGTTTCCTCTTGGTCTCCTTTGCTCTCAGTCTCGCCCTGTCCCTGCTTTCCATCATCTGAAATGGTGCTGCCACTCATGCAGAAGCACAAGACCTTGGGGACCATCTTTCCCTCATCCCTGGGATTTTTTTATTTTTATTTTTATTTTTTTGAGACAGGGTCTCACTGTCACACATGCTGGAGTGCAGTGTACTGGTGCAACCTCGACTCACTGCAACTTCTGCCTCCTGGGCTCAAGCGATTCTCCTTTCTCAGCCTCCCAAGTAGTTGGGACTACAGGCATGCGCCACCATACTCAGCTAATTTTTGTATTTTTAGTAAAGACGGGGTTTCACCATGTTGCTCAGGCTGGTCTGGAACTCCTGAGCTCAGGCGATCCGCCTGCCTCAGCCTCCAAAAGTGCTAGGATCACAGGTGTGAGCCACTGCGCCCTGCACCCTCATCCCTGGAATCTAATCCATTGAGTCCACCCGGATCCCTGACTCCCTTTGCTTCTCCCTAAACTCTGCCTCTGTCTCTGTCCAAACTACCTTCATCTCTCACCTGGACCTCCACAGCTGACTCCTCTCCCAGGCTCTGCCCATGCCCTCCTGGGGCCCTCTTTGAGGCATGAACGGAATCATGTCCCCCTCCTGCTTAACACCCTCCCGTGACTTCCCTCTAATTTAGGATAAAACCTGCGCAGCCTCCATCCCTCCAAGCCGCTGGTTCCCCAAGCTCACCCTACACCACTGTTCTCAAGGTGTATCTGTGTGTCCCTCAAACACGCCGAGCTGCCCCCTCCCTTGGCCTCTGCACCTGCTGTGCCCTCTTCCCAGGGTGCCCTTCCCCCAGGTGGTGCCTTTCAATGCTGCTCCTCAGAGAGGTCTTCCCTGGCCCCCAAGCCAAGCTTCCCCGCCCTTGCTCTCCCTGACACCTATTTGAGTTTCTTCTTGGCTCCATTTCCCACTGAGGTGTGTTGTTGTCATCCTCACCCACCCCCTCACTCTCTGTTAAACTAATAGCTCCATGAGAGGATGCCCTGCCAGTGCTGTGCCCGGATGCACCCCTGCCAGTTGTGGCCATTCTGTGATTATTTGCTGAAAGAAAAAGCAATGGACCTCAATTTTCTCATCTGTGGAATGAGGAGTGTTCCCTGTAGTAGTAAAATGTCATCTAAATGTTAGTCAGTACAATTAAATAACCTGCCTCATGTGAGACTGTTCCATACTCAAGGAAGGACAGGTGGCACTGTCGCCCAGTGGTTAAGATTCCAAGCACATGAGCTCACAGACCTGGCTGAGTCTCCACTTCATCTGTCACAAGAGGTGTGACCTTGGTCTGGCCATTTAACCTCTCTAAGCCTCAGATTAAAAAGTAGAGATGGGGCCGGGCACGGTGGCTCACGCCTGTAATCCCAGCACTTTGGGAGGCCGAGGCAGGTGGATCACGAGGTCAGTAGATCGAGACCATCTTGGCTAACACGGTGACACCCTGTCTCTACTAAAAATACAAAAAATTAGCCGGGCATGGTGGTGGGCGCCTGTAGTCCCAGCTACTCAGGAGGCTGAGGCAGGAGAATGGCATGAACCCAGGAGGCGGAGCTTGCAGTGAGCCGAGATCATGCCATTGCACTGCAGCCTGGGCAACAAGAGCGAAACTCCGTCTCAAAAATAAATAAATAAATAAAAATAAAAAATAAAAAAAATTACCAGGTATGGTGGTGCATGCCTGTAATCCTAGCTACTTGGGAGGCTGAGGTGGAAGGATCACTTGAGCTCAGGAGGTCGAGGCTGCAGTGAGCTGTGTTTGCGACACTGCACTCAGCTTGGGCTACAGAGCCAGAACCAGTCTCAAAAAAAGAGTAGAGACGATAACAGTCGCTTCCAGAGTTGTTCTGGGAATTGAATGAGCAAATGTATGTAAAGCACTTGGCATAGTCCTTGGCACACGGTAGATTCTTAAGATGCTATAGCTAGTATTATTTCATTATTGTTGTGATGATGATGATGATGATGATGATGATGATGATGATGATGATGATGATGATTTGGGTCTACAAAGGCGGCAAAGCTGAGGACGTCTCCATGAGGAGGTGGCATCTGATCTTAACCTTGGACAACTGGATGGATCAGAGGCTGTTTCATTATCAGAACAATGGGCAGTAATGCTGCTGTCAGTTGTCTGGTATCCACCACAGGCCAGAAGCAGGGAGGTCGTATCACCATCTTACAGACAAATACATGGAGACTTGGAGTGTTTAAGTAATTTGCCCAGTGGCAGAACAGGAACCATTCCTGGGCCCATGCTGTTCCCATGTGTGAACATTTTCCATTTGGTGATTTGCCTTCCTCCAGACTGGAAGCTGTCAGAGGCAAGGCTGGCCCACTCCGTTGTTTGCAGGACTGGTGTTCACGTGTCCTCAGTGGCTGTGTGCTGAGCTGAAGAACTGGGCCCCCCTGGAGCTTCATCACCAGCCACATCACTCTGAGGCTCTGTTTCTCCATCTGTCAAATGGTCATGGTGATATCTAACCCCCAGAGTGGTTGTGAGAAGAAAGTCAGAGCGTGATTTTGAAGATGGCTAGTACGGGGTGTGTGTGTGTGAGAGAGAGAGAGAGAAAGAGAGAGAGAGAGAGGACTGGAAGAGAGAAAACCTGGGGCAAGGCTGGACTGTGAAGGGCCAGGTGTCATGAGCCTCCAGCACTTTGCACTTGAGCCTGTTGGCAACGAGGAGTCCCCACAGTTTTTAGAATTGAGGTATAGCACACACACTGTAAAGTGCATAACCTGCCCCACTCTTAAATTGACATGTCCATGACTTTTCACATATGTGTTCACCCATCTAATCATCGTCAGCTCATGATGTAGAACATTTCCAGCACCTAGAAAGATTGCTCCTCCTCTTTCCCCCTCAACCACCCTCTCCACAAAAGGCAGCTGCTCTTCTGACCACTGTCACCATTGATTGCTTTGGCTTGTTTTGTAGTTTCTGCAAATGGAATCATGCCGCCTGCTCTCTTCTGGACTGCCTTTTTTTTTTTTTTTTTTTTGAGACAGAGTTTTGCTCTTTTTTGCCCAGGCTGGAGTGCAATGGCGCAATCTTGGCTCATTGCAACCTCCGCCTCCCAGGCTCATGTGATTCTCCTGCCTCAGCTTCCTGAGTAGCTGGGATTACAGGTGCCCACCACCATGCCCGGCTAATTTTTTGAATTTTTAGTAGAGACGGGGTTTCACCATCTTGGCCAGGCTGGTCTTGAACTCCTGACCTCAGGTGATCCACCAGCCTCAGCCTCCCAAAGTGCTGGGATTACAGGCGTGAGCCAGCGCACCCAGCCTGAGCTGCCTTCTTTTGCTTGTCGTGACATCTGGGAGATCCATCCAATTTTTTGCCTGTAGCCATTGACTGTTCTTTTGTATTTCTGCATAGTATTCCATTATATAGATGTATCACAGTTTATTTTTTCTTGATAGGCATTGAGTTTCCTTTCTTGGCTATTATAAATAAAACTGCTGTGAACATACTTGCGTCCATCTTTTTGTGAACATATGTGCTCACTTCTCTTGTGGAAAAAACACCCAAGTGGAATTGCTGGGTCATGGGCTAGGCATATGTTCAACTTTAGTAGATATTTTCAAACGCTTTTCCAAAGTGGTTGAACTGCTTTTATGCTCACGCCAGCAGTGTGTGAGAGTCCCAGGGGGTGACAGAGCCAGTCTCTAGCAGCTCCTGGGAGTGGATTTGGGGATTAGAAATGGAGAGAGACAGTGGTGGTCTGCATGGGGGACTGGCACATGGGGACCGCCCCGAGGGTGGCTCCATCCGCTTTGCTGAAAGCCTCCTGGGACCATATTTACAGAAACCTGAAACCCGTGGATGCTTCTCCCACCACAGTCAGAGCCCCACCTGCCCCAAGGTGACAAACGCCCAGTCACACCCCTGGGAAATTCTGCTTCCAGAGGCCTGGGGTGCGGATGTAGCGTCAGATACCGAAGAAGCAATGCATGTGGTTTTGTGCACAACTGCAGGGCTCTGACGCTGGTTAAACCCGCGGGCCGCCGCCAGCCCCGCTCCATCCTCTCTCTGTTCTGAGGCCAGTTAAACCCTTGGGCCACCAGCCCGGCTCCATCCTCTCTCTGTGCCCGGAGAACTGGGAACTTGAGCAGCCTCTCCCTCCCCAGTCCAGGAGTGCGGTGGCTGGGCTTGGGCTGCCTGATGACCCTTGGTCTGCCTGCCTCAGTCTCCCCCGGCTCCACACTCCCAGCTTCCCTCCGCACCACCTGCTCCCAGGCCCACTCTCCATCACTGCTCCTGTTTTTCACACGAGGAGGCTGAGGCTTGGAGGTGGAGCTTGTCCCACTACCCCGCTGGTCCAGGGCAGAGCTGGACCGCAGCTTCTAAGCTGGAGGCCTTCTGCTGCCCTGCGAGGGGCTTGTCCCTGTGCCCCCTGCTTTGATGGGAGCATGAGTTCTGCCCTGTACACTCTCTGCCTTCTCTGCTCCTGGTGATGTGGGAGCCCCTGGGGTCACGGCGTGGCTTCAGCATCTCAGACTGACCACAGTCCAGGCTGTGGCCACCAATTGACTTGAGTGAGACCCAAAGGGACTGGAGAAGGGCTCCAAAGCTAACTGGGGTTGGGGAGACTGTTGACCCAGGTGGGAGGGCGGGAGGGGCTTCCCTGGCACTGGGACTGCCCCACCCCTCTGTCCACCTTCTGCGCCTGGGACGGGGGCCAGCGGAGCAGCTTCTCAGGCGGCTCCATCAGCTCTTTCCTCGGCAGGGAACCACACTGCAGCGATTGTTAATCCCCACTCATGTGAAGGAGACAAATTAAAACCACCAACGGGCTGCACAAGCGGCTGGAGCCAAGAACACAGCAGCGTAGGGCATTTCCAGATGGCTGTGAGGGGAGAGGGGACAGCGGCACAGACAGTGGACCTGGAAGGGGCCTTCTGAGCATCTCTTCCAGGGATGACATCACAGCAGAGGACACTGAGATCCAAGGAAAGGAGTCTCAAGGGCTCTAGGTGGGACCGGACACAACAAGACTGGGATGTTCCCCAAGACCTTGGAGCTCCAACACTCTCCACTTTTCTGTCCCTGGTGCCCAGGCACCAAGCCCAGGTGACATCTACTGCATCTCAGAAATGCAGAGTGAGGGGACCATGCCCTTAGCGGATCTGCAGAGGCTGCTTCCAACCGCAGGCTAGCTCATCATCATCAGTGTCCTGTGGTACATCCTCCCAGCCCATTGTCCCCATTAACCATCCTCCCAGCCACACGCTGTCCCCATGGCCCATCCTCCCGGCCACACGCTGTCCCCGTGGCCCATCCTCCCGGCCACACGCTGTCCCCGTGGCCCATCCTCCCGGCCACACAGTGTCCTGTGGTTCATCCTCCTCTCCCATCCTATGTCATGTGCAGAGATAAAATGCAGGTAGACAACTACAAAGATCTATGTTGGGGACATGAGTATCTCTTTTAAGGGGGTTGTTGGGCTGGTGACAGAACTTATCTCACAGAATTGTCACTTCCTTTTTGGAATTTAGGGGATTCCAGCCGGGCCAGATCCCAGATCAGAGTCCAGAGCCTGCTCTGGCTCATTTCCTTGCATTGTGGGGCCCCAGGGGAGAAATCTAGTGCAGCTGCTTGGTCCACGTGCAGAAGCAGCCTCGAAGCCTGCAACATTCTTCTCTGCTGGGTTTTCTTCCCTTTGAGTTATCAACATTACAGTCTCGCAGATAGAAGCTGCAGCCTGAATGGCTCTGGAATGGGCAGGGCCTGCTTGGTCTTCTGGCTCCTCCCTCCCAGGTGGAACCCCCTCCCCACCCGAGCACAGCCTGCATGCTCCCTGGCGTGAGATGGGGAGAGAATAGCTTTCTCGCAAGGTTAGTGTGAGTAGAGACTGAGTCCCGCAGCATGTAGGGCTTACACTCCTGTTGGGTGCCCCTGGCTCATCTGAAGCGCTCCAGAAACGTGAGCGGTCAGTCTTGGGAGCCTCCTGTGTTTTCTTTCTCTTTGGCTTTGCCAATACAATTTACCAAGACAATGAAATTTTCTGCCTCATCCTCTCAATTCCGATCCTTCCAAACTCTCTGCTTCTCCAAGCTCTCCCCATCCCAGCCCCTGACAGACCTACAGCACCCTTCAGGGAGGCAGAGGGTACTCCCTGCACGCTCCACCTTCTGGAAGCTCTCCCTACGGCACATCAAGCCTGCAACAATGTGTGGACGGGCACCCGCCACAATGATGTAAATATTTCTCTTTAGTGAATTCATTAATTCACTCATTCATTCCTTTCCACCTCCCTACTCTGGTACCATCCCCCCACCAATAGACGACCATGCTCAAGTGTTTAAGTCTTTCTGTTCCTGGGAAATGGGTATTGCCATTTGCACGCCCCTGTTTTTAATTTACGTTCATGATGTCATGTTATCTATCTCATTCATTTTCTTGCTTTTTCACCAACCCTGATGTTTCTTTGCCACCCATGTTCCTATGTGTATATCTCATTTGACTTTTTCTAGCTGCCAAACCACCCTGCAAGGTATGCGTCCACCAAGACCCACTCTCCCAGTGCTGGGCACCCACTTCGCGCTGCAGTGAGCATCTGGGACCTGTGTAAGAATGTCTGGGGGGAGATGTTGTTACAGGGGAACTGCTGCATCTCAGTCCTGTACTTCCTTCATCTTACTAACACACCTGGAGACCCTTCCCAAGGGCCACCCAGCCCATCCTCCTAGCAGAGTGAGGGAGGTCTCCTGTATTACATCATCTAACTGTGACATCACTGAGCTTTCAGACTTCTGGCAGCCTAAATGTGTAAAGTGAACCTTCATTGTGATTTTAATTTGATTTCTCACATTACCAGTGCTTTTGAGTGTCTTTTCTTCTGCTTGTTAACGTCTTGGATTTCTTCTTCTATAACTTCATACCCTTTGCTCTGTTTTCTTTTCATTTTTTTGATATGGAGTCTCACTCTGTCATCCAGGCTGGAGTTCAGCGGCACAGTCTCGGTTCACTGCAACCTCCGCCTCCCACATTCAAGCGATTTTCCTGCCTCAGTCTCCCGAGTAGCTGGGACAACAGGCACAAGCCATCAAGCCCGGCCAATTTTTGTATTTTTAGTAGAGACAGTATTTCACCATGTTGGCCAGGCTGGTCTCGAACTCCTGACCTCAGGCGATCCACCCGCTTTGGCCTACCAAAGTGCTGGGATTACAGGCATGAGCCACCGCGGCCAGCCCCTTTGCTCTGTTTTCTATAAAACTGCTGTCTTTTCTTATTAAGCTATACCTTTTTGAAATGGATTTAATTGTTCTTTTGACTTTGCCATTTTAAAAATATTTTAAGCCGGGCATGGTGGCTCATGCGTTTTATTCCAACACTTTGGAGGTGGAGGCAGTAGGACTGCTTGAGCCCAGGAGTTCGAGACCAGCCTGGGCAACATAAGGAGACCCCCGTCTTTACAAATAATTTAAAAAATTAGCCAGGCATGCTGCCACGCACCTGTAGTCCCAGCTGGGAGCCTGAGGCAGGAGGATCACCTGAGCCTAGGAGGCGGAGGTTGCAGTGAGATGTGATCGTACCACTGCAGTCCGGTCTGGGTCACAGAGACCCCATCTCAAAATAAATAAATAAAAATATTTTGTCATATATACATTGTTTCTAATCTCAAAATCATTTTGTAGGCTGTTACAGCTCGTAGGACGTGTGGCACAGTGCTAGAGATATCACTAATAAGATGTATTTGACGGTTGATGTGTTTTGAACATTAGTCAGGTGCTCTTCTACAGACTTACATAGAAAGTCAATCCTCACATCTCCATAAGGTAGATATCATTGCCATGACTATTTCTATCGCTCTTTCTCCTTCTATACTATGACTTCCACTGCCTCTGTTACTGTTATCTCCCCTGACTTTCCGACGTGGTCCTGAGGCATGGAGTGGCCAGTTCCTAGGCAAGGCCACTGAGCCTGGCAGAATAATGTCCCCTGCCCCCGCCTAGGATGTCTGCACTCTAATCCCTGAAGCCTGTGAGTGTGTCACCTGACGTGGCAAAGGGACTTTGCAGACGTGATTAAGGATTTTGAGATGAGGAGAAGACTCTGGATTAGCCAGGTGGACCGAATATAATTGCAAGCATCCTTATAAGGGAAGAAAGGAGGCAGAGCCGTCAGAGTCAGAGAAGGAGATGTGACCAGAGAGAGAGAGATTAGAAGATGCTGGGCCACTGGCTTTGAAGACAGAGGAAGGGGCCATAAGCCAAGGAATTGGGGCGTCTCTGGAAAGGGGTCCTCCCCTAGAGCGTCCAGAAGAAACCAATGCTGTAGACACCTTGATTTTAGGACTTGTGACCTCCTGAACGGTAAGAGAATTAATTTGTGTTCTAAGCCCCCAGGTTTGTGGTCATTTGTTGCAGCGGCCACAGGAGATGAGTTAGGCCACACAACCAGGGATGTGGCGGAGCTGGCGTGCAGCCCAGGGATGGCCCCAGCACAGCTCCTGCCTGCCATAGTGGCAGTGGGGAAGTGGCCCTGACCGAGCAGGAAGCTTTTCTGGGTCTTGCTCAGTAGCACGTCTCTGAGCCTTGGCCGAAGGCCTGGGAGCTTCATCTCTGTCTCCCCAGCATCTTACTGAGCAACCTGGTAAACATTCACAGTAGCAAGGTTCGATCACCTTTGCAATTCGCAAAGCAGCAAATTGCATGGCTAAGGCCTCGGCTCTCAGGTCTGGCTGGGCACGTGAGCACAAGGAGTTTTTAAAAATCCAGATGCCCCAGGCCCCAGCCCTCCAGGTGTGAAGCAGGTGTCTGAAACAGGATAAAGTGGCTTCTGGTGTGCGGTGTGGCTGAGAGCGGCTCACTCAGGGCGGCCACTATCTCCCAGCATTCACGGAAGTTTTTACCATGGATATCACAGCTGTGATCGGCTCCATGGGAAAAGCATTTTACCAAAAATAATTCTGAGGCCACTTTTTAGCCAAAATACATCTATTCCACACACTGATGGTCTCTGCTAGGGCATGTATGGGCTCGCCCATTCATTCGTTTTGTGCCTATTGTGTACCAGCCATGCAGACATCTGGCCATGGGCCGGCTGTGCAAAGCCTGTCCCCTTGGAATTTACAGTCCAGAGGGGAGACAATCCAGGAATCACAAGAGCAATGCCAGTTACAAGCTGTGCCGAGGAGACGGAGAAGCATGTGCGGTCCTATGCGGAAGTGAAACAGGGAGACCTAATTTCGATTTGGGGCTCAGGGAGAGTTTCTGGGAGTGGTGGGCATTCAGGCTGTACAGTGCCTATGACTGTGCTGGGCCCACAGTAGGACCTCAGGGGCCATTTGTGAACCAATACAGGTAATGACCAGCTGAGGCTGGAAGCGGCTCAGCCCTCAGGGCTTTGCAGCCAGAGGCCCTGGGAGAGAACCTTTTGAATCTCATCTCAGCCTCTTACTGTGTCCCTTGCATGGTTTCTTTACCTTCTAGCCTCAGGTTTCTCACCAACAAAATGGGGATACTCACAGAACCTACCTCCCAGGGTTGCTGTAAGGATTAAAAAAAAAAAAAAAAGCCATGTGTAGAATGTGAGTGCAAATGGAGAGATGAGGGCAAACTGGGGCCAAGGTCGAGGAACAGCGAGTTGGACAGAAGGGACCCTGTGTGCAGAGGCCTGGGGATGGGTGTGGGGGACCCTCGGGACTTAGTGGAAAGTCTAAGCCCCTGAAACACAGCCTCACCTGCACTGGCTTCCTCTAAGAGTCTCCTGGCGGCCGTGGGGACGGAGGGAAGGAAGCAGGCAGATTCCAGATGCATTTAGAAGGGCAGTTACAAGATTCTGGAGCTGCGGCGGGGGAGGAGGCGGACTCGTCAGGGATGACTCTGGTGTGAGTAATCAGGTGGGCGGTGCCCCATTTACTGAGGTGGGAAGACCAGGAGGGAAGCAGGGACGGGCAAAACACGGCAAGGTTCAGTGTGCGGCAGTTTTGGAGAGAAGCGCATAGAAATAAATGAAACGACATTTGGGACGGGGGAAGCTCTGGAATTTTCAGGATTTGTGGCTTAGGGCCTTTGGCTCCCATAAATGTGTGTACGGGGGGCGGGGGTGGGAGGGAAGGATGGGATCCCTTCCCAAAGGGTTCCCATTTATGCAAAAAGGGCTATAATTGTGTTCAGGAGAGGAGCACCTAACTAAGACTTTTTAGGGACGTCACCAGAAAAAACGAAAGCACTTGGAAGGAAATTAGGGATATTTGCGTGTTTGGAACACAGCCTATCCCTTTGGAACCCGGTGCTGAGGACAAGGGGACTGAAGAAAGGATCAGTGGAACTGTCTGGCTGGGAATGGGAATTGACTCCGCAGGAGAGGAGGCTGTGTGGTTGGTGCTTTTTGTGAAAACCACTACGCCTGCAGGTGGGCTCAGTTGAGGCGCAGCCCCCCTGCCCGCCTCCGCCCCCACCCCGCAGAGGGGTGGGTTTTCTTCTCTTGCTCCTCTTGGCCACTTCATGGCAGCCCTGAGCAGTGCCATGTAGCCAGGGAGAGGCTTTTGCAGCTGCCGCTGCCACCTGTCCCTGTATATCTCGCCAAAGAGCACCTTTCCCAGAGGGGGAACCGTCGGCTCAGAGGCTGGAGGGGAGGCCCACCCAGCCACCAGGAGGCCACCAGGCACGAGGCTGGCATTCCCACTGCCCCCAGCCCACCAGGATAAGGGAGCACGATATCTTCAGAAAGTCGCCTCCCCCTCTCGCCTCCCCACCCCTGCCCTGCCTCCTCTCTTGGCCCTCCCACCTTCTCCCTTGCTGCGGTCCTTTCCTTCCAGTGCCCCCTGCTCCCTCTCCTTGTTCTGCTCTCTTTCCCTTCTTCTGTCCCTTTCCAGGTCCTTCTCTTCCCTTCTGTGTCCCCTACCCCCTCTCTCTCTACCTCTACCTGGCCATGGCTCCCTCATCCATGCACTCTTAGTAAATGCCTAGTGTGCCAACATGCCAGGTGCCCTGCAAGGCACCGGGGACTGGGAGCAGTGACAGCAGGCATGGTGCCTGTCCCCACAGGGCTGCCAGTCTAGGAGAAGAGACAGTGATCAAACAGCAACACCAAACGAGGGAGAACAGCAACCTGGGAGGATGCTCAGGAGGAGGTCACAGACCCAGGGAACGCGCAACAGGGGTCCCAACCTGGCCTGGGCATCAGGGAGGAGTTCTGTCCAGGAGCTGCTTGTGTCAGGAGGGTACAAAGAGCTTGATAAGGTGAATGGGGCCCAGGAGGTGGGAAGGCTGGTGTGCCTGAGGCTCACAGGTTAGGCCTCTTCCTAAACCAACAGAAACGTGCTGGGCTTTGAAGGCGGTGGGAACTCCATCACAATGGCTTTTGGAGAGAGGGCTCAGGTGAGCTGGCTGTAGGGGAGCCCTCAGGTGGGAGTGAGTGGGAATGGACAGAGGTCTGGACCTGGGCCCTGCAGGTGGCAGAGCCACTGACGGTGAGGTCCGAGAGGCACACAGGAGTGCCATCTAAGGCAGGACTCACTCTCAGGGCCGTACAAGGGTGGGGTGCCTCCTCTAGTGCTGGCCCAGGGTGAGGGGTAGGGCAGGGATGGGGAGAGCCTGGGGCGGGGAGGGTGTAAAGTGACGAGGAGGGGCAGTGAGGCAGAAGGCAGTGTCCTGGGGGTGTCTAGGCCTCCAGCCTGAGAAACTGCAGAGAGTAGGCAAGACTTCTGGGTGTGGGGTGCTGGTGACCTGAGGGGCTTTCAGCAGGCCCCATGGGGCAGGGGCAGTGACAGGGACCCTGAGGCCCTGGGTGTCTCCAGCCCTCTGCTCTTTCCTCCTTCCTCTGGTCAAGTTTGCTTCTGGAAGTCCAGGTTCAGAGGGACTTTGGCCTGGGCACAGCACTGAGACCATGAGCCCTGGGGACAGGACAGGGGCTTCCCGCCCAGGCCCTTGGTTGCTTCTCCCCACAAGCTAGGCCCCACCTGCTGGAATCTTCCCCAGGACCCTGGAGTCGGCCTGCCCTAGCCAACCAGCTTCTGTGCTGGCAGGGATGGTCCAGGCAGGGCGAGCCTCAGCCCCAGCTGCTTCTGCCTCATTCTCTGCATAACACACTCCACCTGGAACCTTAGAGGGCAGAGGCCGGGGCAGAGGGGAGAGATCAGGCTGCAGGGGTTGGGGTGTGTGTTTCATGGGAACACACTGAGACAGTGATACACACTCACCTCCACCCCCGCCCCAGCCTCTCCACATCGCTGGTTGAGGATGACTCAGTTAATAGACTCTCTCTACCCAAAAGGTTAGCAACACCCGCCCCTCTTCGCCCAGGCCTACCGCCGGCCTCCAACGCCAACTTCACATGCCCCTTTCCCATGAGCCAGTCCATCTCTGCCCGGGAGGAGTCGATGACCAATTGTGGGGAAGACAGACACAAACGCAGGGGCCAATCAGTATTCTTTTTTCTTTCTTTTCTTTTGTTTCTTTCTGATGGAGTTTTGCTCTGTTGCCCAGGCTGGAGTGCAATGGCGCGATCTCGGCTCATGGCAATCTCCGCCTCCTGGGTTCAAGCGATTCCCCTGCCTCAGTCTCCTGAGTAGCTGGGATTCCAGGTGACCACCAACACACCTGGCTAATTTTTTGTATTTTAGTAGAGATAGAGTTTCACCATGTTGGCCAGGCTGGTCTCGATCTATTGACCTCATGATCCTCCCGCCTCGGCCTCCCAAAGTGCTGGGATTACAGGCATGAGCCACTGCACCCGGCCTCATCACTATTCTAATGTGGGAGAGCAGGTGCTCCGGTGGAGGTGTCTGACTGTCTGCTGTGGGCGCCCAGAGAGAGCCCCTGACTCAGCCCAGAGCAGGGAGGGTCTCCTGTGGCAAACCTTTGAGCAGACTCAAAGCTGGAGTGAAGGAGAGGTATCCCAGGCAGACGAACAGATGTACTTACCATGCAAAGTGCCTGGATAGCTGAGCACAGGTCCCATACCTCTGCCAGCTCCTTTGCAGGTATTCCAGCATATTCCTGAATTATGGCTCAAGGAAAGTGGGCTAAATGGAATACACCACTTCTGTGTCTGGGCCCGACCCCTCTGGTAAGATCCTTTCTACTCTCTTTCCCCTCATCTGCTGGTTGAATGTTGATGTCTGAGATGACCTTGTTAAAGGTCCGTTGGGGTCCCTGAATGGCTGCCCCGAGCAGAGCTCTCCTCCCCGTGCTGCTACAGATACTCCTTTATGTGAACAGAAATGAGGTCTCAATTTCTGTTGTGTTGAGCTTCTGAGATACGGGGTTATCTGTTACAGTCATAGGCATTATCTTAACCTGGACAGTGGGGAAAAATGGAGTGTCACCTACCGTATAGCTTCAGAGGGATGAGTGGGAAGGAGTGAGGAGGAGACAAAATAAGAACAACTATTTGAGATCAGACTGGGAAGGACCATGATTTTTAGACAGTAGATTTGGGCTTCGTCCAGTGTTGGGCCCTTGAAAGGCTGTAAGTTGGACAATTATGTGATCAGGCCTGAAGTTGTGAACTATAACTCTGTGATTAAATAAATTAAAACACATCCATGTATCAAAATTCTCCTCAACCATTAAAAATAACCATGTAAAACAACTGTTTTTGACCTGAAAAGATGTCTACAATCTATTATGTGGAAAAAAAATGTAGCTTGAGAAATAGTATATATAACATGAATATGCTTTTATTTCAAAAAGATCCACCATATCTGAGGTGGATTACATAACTGGCCCAGGTCTTCATCCTTTCCTGGATCCCTGCTCCTCTCCTTGTAATCTGCAGTGCCCTCCAGCTGTGGGTGAGGTGTACTTCCTAGTCTCTTGACTGGTGTGATGTGGTTTGGCTGTGTCCCCACCCAAGTCTCATCTTGAATTGTAGCTCCCATAATCCCCACGTGTCATGGAAGGGACCTAGTGGGAGGTAACTGAATCATGGGAGTGGTTTTTTCCCCGTGTTGTTCTTGTGATTAGTGAATAAGACTCCAGAGATCTGATGGTTTTATAAACGGCAGCTCCCCTGCACACACCCTCTTTCCTGCCGCCATGTAAGACATGTTTTTGCTCCTCCTTCATCTTCCACCATGATTGTGAGGCCTCCCCAGCCACGTGGAACTATAAGTCCATTAAACCTCTTTTTCTTTATAAATTGCCCAGTCTCAGGTATTTTTTTCATAGTAGTATGAAAATGGACCAATACATGGGGTTAGCCACATTATTTGCTTTATCCATAGGATGAGACAGAAGTGATGGATGTACCAGTTCTGGGAGTGGTTCCAGTTGGTCTCTTTTGCTCATGAGAAGAAAATTCTTATGCTACTCACTGGTCTCAGGAGGTGGATGAGGGATACATGGTGCAGAATTAAGCCACCAGCCAAGACCAGCCCCAATCAGCCAACCCTAAGCCAATTCCCAAAGGAATGAGTAAGCCCAGCCAAGATCAGCAGAGGCATCCAATGACCCCAGCCTACATCAGCCAAACTATGACAATCTGCAGCTCATAAAAACAAATGATTGTTTGAAGCCAGTAAGTTCTAGGGTGGTTTGTTACATAGTATTTTTTTGTGGCGATTGCTAATTGGTACAATATCTATATGTGAATGAGCATTAAAAAGTCTGGAAGAAGTTGAATTTTGAGTAATATTGTTTCTTTTTGAGTATTATTTGAATTTAATGAGCCCATATAAATTTTATAATAATGAAAAATAAAGTAATATTTTGAAAATGTCTGGGAATGGCCTGGAGAACAGATTAGCTGGGGAGAGAGTGGAGCTAGGCAGCCCATCAGGAGGTTGGTGCACTAGTTTTTGTTTGTTTGTGGGGTTTTTTTTGTGTTTTTTTTTTGAGACAGAGTCTCACTCTGTCACCTGGGTTGGAGTGCAGTGGGATTACAGGTGTGAGTCTCTGCGCCTGGCCTGTGCACGGTTTTCGTTTGTTTGTTTGTTTTGAGACAGAGTCTTGCTCTGTCAGCCAAGTTGGATTGTAGTGGCATGATCTTGGCTCACTGCAACCTCCACCTCCGAGGTTCAAGCAATTCTCCTGCCTCAGCCTCTCTAGAAGCTGGGATTACAGATGCACGCCACCACACCTGGCTAATTTTTATATTTTTAGTAGAGACGGGGTTTCACCATGTTGGCCAGGTTGGTCTTGAATTCCTGACCTCAAGTGATCTGCCTGCCTTGGCCTCCCAAAATGCTGGGATTATAGGCGTGAGCCACCGCACCCAGCCTGTGCACTGTTTTTTAACAGGGCTGCTGAAGGCCTGAGCCAGAGCAGGTCTCCCGCTTCACCACAGCATCACATGCCTGTGTTCCCTCTCCACACCCTCCTTCCCTTTAAGAAACTAGTTTCAAAGTGAGCAGTCTTGCTGAAAAGAGAAATAATAAACTGCCTCTGGAAATTGGTGACTGTAGATGGCTCCTTTTAGGAGCATCTGCATTTTAATAGGGACAGGGAGAAATTCTCCAATGATGGAAGTTTGCGAGTTGGAAAGCAGAAAGATGTATTTGGGAAAGTGCTTTCTTATGCCTTCCCAGCTCATTGCATGGGTCAAAGCCAACACCTTCCCGGCCACCCACGCATGTAGCCATGAGCTCCTGATTCTCCTCTGTAATCCTAGAACCATTAGCACCCAACACAGTGTACTCCCCTGTGGTACCAGCTAAGTGGGGAGGAAGGGACACTGTCAGTTGGGAAGCCTGGGGGAGTGAGTGCAGGAGACACCACACCTAAGCCTTTCATGTTGGGGCTAGGGCATGAGCTGATCTAGATGGAACTTGCTGGAAGGAACCAGCCTTGCTTCCTGCGCTCTTCCCCTTAATGGTGGCCTGTCTCCTCACCAGACTATAACATGCTTCTCAAAAAAATGTTGGTTTTGGAGACAGGGTCTCACTCTGTCACCCAGGCCCAAATTTTTTACTGTGGTAAAAGACATAAAAGATTTGCCATCTTGCACTTTGGGAGGCTGAAGCAGGCGGATCACCTGAGGTCAGGAGTTCGAGACCAACCTGGCCAACATGGTGAAACCCCGTCTCTACTAAAAATACAAAGAAATTAGCCGGGCGTTGTGGTGGGTGCCTGTAGTCTCTTCTCCTTCTCCTTCTTTTTTGAGACGGAGTTTCACTCTTGTCACCCAGGCTGGAGTGCAGTGCATGATCTCAGCTCACTGCAATCTCCACCTCCCAGGTTCAAGCGATTCTCCTGCCTCAGCCTCTTGGGTAGCTGGGACCACAGTGCTTGCTACCACACCTCCCAAAATGTTGGGATTACAGGCATGAGCCTCCACGCCTGGCCTCGTCGTCTTCTTTCTAGAGGAAAAAGACACTCACTGAGGCAGAGAACATGTCTGTCCTGTTTCTCACCAATCCCCTTGGGGCCTAGAATGGCTCCCGACACACAGAAATTGCTCAATAAATGCTGGTGAGTGAGCGGATCTCGATGCTACAGGAGAGAAGACAAACCACTGCAGTGTGGTGCCGTCTACAAAGTCACGCTGCGTCCGTGCCATGGGGCACCTGAGTCCAGGGCTCTCCTTTTATGGAGCCAAGCCACCCCCTCTGAAAAGACAAAAGGAAAAACAGGGAGAGATACCATAAAGGAGCTTATATGCTCCTGAAACTAAAATAATATTTGTGGAAATGCTTGCTTGGTGTTGGGAAATGAAATCTGGAACTACATCCTTCATGTCATGTCTTTCATCATGATCTCTGCTGAAGACTGAAAATTTGGAATACTGGGGTTGGAAGGTACCTTAAGATTCATCTACAATAATTACCCACTGGAGGCCAGGTGCGGTGGCTCACGCCTGTAACAACAGCACTTTGGGAGACCGAGGCGGGCGGATCACAAGGTCAGGAGATTGAGACCATCCTGGCTAACACGGTGAAACACTGTCTCTAC
This sequence comes from Pongo abelii, assembly GCF_028885655.2. Lineage (NCBI taxonomy): Eukaryota > Metazoa > Chordata > Mammalia > Primates > Hominidae > Pongo > Pongo abelii. The sequence goes on along the minus strand of NC_085929.1, from coordinate 51,592,878 downwards.
TAAAAATACAAAAACAAAATTAGCTGGGCGCGGCGGCGGGCGCCTGTAGTCCCAGCTACTTGGGAGGCTGAGGCAGGAGAATGGCGTGAACCCGGGAGGCAGAGCTTGCAGTGAGCTGAGATCGCGCCACTGCACTCCAGCCTGGGCAACAGAACGAGACTCCATCTCAATAATAATAATAATAATAACCCACTGGATGATTTAATATTTTCTGCAGCAAGTGTGCAGGGGTAACACATTAGGAATTTGTTGCTTTGAATATGTCATTTGTGAGAAACTCGGGGTTAAGTTATATCTAAAACAAAAGCAAATGCCTTGGAGTAGGACCTCGAGGGGCTTGCTCATGAGGCATATGCATGAAGCTCCAGGTTTGGGTTCTGGGCATCTATTTTGAATGTTCAGGGCCCATCTTTGCTATTCTAGCATTGGGAATGTTCCAGATGGTGCAAGGAGCTAGATCATGATCTCCAGAGGGTCAGGTGTCACGATGGGGTTGGCTCTGCCACTGAGCCTACCCTACGTGTGTCTGTCTTTGATTTAGGAGGAGCCGTATGGCTCCCTCTTCATGGGATCTGGAGGAGGGACACGTGTTTGTCACTTTCTTCTGCAGGTAGGAGCGTCAGCACCATGAATTTGGGAACCCCCAGCCCCAGGTGGCGGGAAGGCTCGTGCTAGCTTCTGAGCTGCCCACAGTGACTAAGAATGACGCATGAAAAGAGCAGCTGAAAATGTCACCACCCACCTCCCCCACTTTCAAAGAAAAAAAAAAAAAAAAACGAAACACTGGCCCAGGGCGATGCAGTCTGTGAGCAAAACGAAGCAGCAACAGTTTATTTGTGGCCAGAGACAAGGTTTCCCTTGGAATCAGTGTTCCTCATGACCATCTTTATCCACCGTCCACAGACAAATAGATTCCTGAATGGGTCTCTGAGGCTAAAGCCCATTCAGTTCCATGGAGTAAGGCCCACCCTCACACCCCAGGGGTGATGTGGCAGGAACGCTATATGATATGCCACTTAAAACCTGTCAACCCCAGGCTCCTCATTTTTAAAGGGGAGATCCTCCCCACCCGGGCTGCCATCCAGCATGGGCATGAAATTCTGCGCAGAGCAGCGCTGTGCATCAGTTACCCTGGACAGCATCCCTTTATCACTTCGACCTTCCGTCCTTCTCAAGGTCTCATCTGACGCGTGGGAATCGGGGCCACTACCTCCCCAGCTCAGGGGAGCTGAGCCAGCTGTCGTTTGGTCCCTCCTCCCCGACAGGGACTCCCTGGCAATCACCAACCTTGGCATCAATCACTATCTTTATGGAAAATCAAAGGAACTCTTATCAATAAAAGTGAGGCAGGGGATGTGGAAGTATACAGCAACCTGACCAGCGTGGGCCTTCGTCATAAAGGGTCACATAAGTTATAGAAAAGTTGTAAATATATGACTCAGAGCCCGGCATCCTCAGAGTTGGAAGAAGAGCCAAAAGGCCTTTGATCCACCCTCGTATTCAGGGGTAAGGCAGGCAGAGATTATTACCTCCAAATACAGGGAGGAGAAAACTGAGACCCATCCTCAAGGCCACGCTGCAACCCAGTCTTCCTCCTGGAGAAGACCCAGAAGATTTGGGCTGAGCCCCCAAACACTGACCTATTTTTGTAAGACCTATTTTTTGTTGTTGTTGTTTATTTTTAGTTAACAGGATAATTTTAAGGTCCTCATGATTAGTCATGAGCCTGCAAAGCCAGTTCTGCTGTTAACTAGAACAATCCAACAGGAGGCAGACCTTGTCAGGGGTGGTATAGATACAATAAGATTCTCAATCAGACAGGAGTGGAGAGGACCTGGCAGGATGGTGGTGGAGCTGGATGTGCAGGTGAAGAGGTTTGCCGACGGCTCTGTTATTGGTGCATTGGGTTCTTGCAATCTCCCAGGATAGAAATCAAGAGAGGTGGCTGGGCATGGTGGTTCACGCCTGTAATTGCGGCATTTGGGAGGCCAAGGAAGGCAGATCATTTGAGGTCAGGAGTTCAAGACCAGCCTGACCAACATGGAGAAACCCCATCTCTACTAAAAATACAAAATTAGCGGGGGGCGTGGTGGCGCATGCCTGTAATCCCAGCAATTTAGGAGGCTGAGGCAGGAGAATCGCTTGAACCTGGGAGGCGGAGGTTGTGGTGAGCTGAGATCACGCCATTGCACTCCAGCCTGGGCAACAAGAGCGAAACTCCATCTCAGAAAAAAAAAAAAAAAAAAAAGGAAATTAGCCAGGTGTGGTGGTGTGTGGCTGTAATCCCAGCTACTAGGGAGACTGAGGCAGGAGAATCGCTTGAACCTGGGAGGTGGAGGTTGCGGTGAGCCGAGGTCGTGCCATCACACTCCAGCCTGGGCAACGAGAGCGAAACTCCGTCTCAAAAAAAAAAAAAAAACCCTGTCTCTACAAAATAAAAGATAAAATGAGCCAGGTGTGGTGGCCCAGGCCCGTAGTCCTAGCTACTCAGGAGGCTGAGGCAGAAGCATCACTTGAGCCTGGGAGGTGGAGTCTGTACTGAGCCATGATCACACTACTGTACTCCAGAGACTGTTTCTAACAACAACAACAAAATCAAGGAATAAAGAATCTAAATCTTTGGGGGTCATCTCGCCTAAGGCCTCCCCTCGAGGTCCCAGCCCATGGCCACCCACCTAGGTGCCTGTCCTCAGCCCTCCTGGCTCTTCCTTCTCCCCTCCTCTCCCCTCCTGTGGGATCCCCGGGCAGTCTGGTTGAGTGCTGAGAAAGCTTCCGTCGGTGCAGCTCAGACCCCCTCAGTCACTCACATGAGACCCTTCTGAGCTCCCTGTGCCCGGCTCCCCAGCCCCAGCCCCACAGACCGACAGCCAGCTCTGCTCTGCCCTACTCCCCGGTGCTGTCTCGAGAGCACCTCACACTGTGGCCCCACGCTGTCTCCAGTGTGGTCTGCTTGCACTTGATGGGAATAAGCCGCAGTGTCCTCTGTTTCCTCCACTTCTCCTCCTCTGCCCTCCCTCCAGCACCCTCCATCCCACGGCGTTTTCCTCGCTGGTGTTCTCTCCATCATCCATTTCTCTCCAAGCCTGGAGACCCCCAGTCATGGTCTCCAAGCTCATCTCAAATCCCCACCTTCACGGAACATTCCCTTCTTGCTCTGGGGCCACCACAGGGTTCCCCAGCTCCGGGTCACGGGCTGTCTTCTCAGGGAATCCCTGGGTGTCTAGCACAGGGCCTGGCCCCTCTACGAGTACAGAGCAAACATGTTTTAAATGAACGGGTTGGGTGGGTGGATGATAGGATCTGTTTCTTCTGATGCTTCGTGAAAGCCCTTTGGGGCCGTTGAATTTTCCTACATCATCATTTCTTTGTCAAGGTAATTAGGGAAGATATTATTATTCCATTTTACAGGTGAGATAAGTGATCCCATCACGAAGCTGGCTCCTGAACATGCCTCTCTGGTCCTGCTTCTGGCTGATGGGCGGGAACCACACCTGCTTGGCCTGTGGGAGGCAGTGGAGGAGCCCCGGAGGCTCTGAGGTATGGCTGCTGACTGTGTGGGGGAGGGGTGGTAGCGCTGGAGCCAAGGCACTGGCAGTGGGGGCAATATGATGGGACAGATGAAGATGAGGACGCTAGACTCCCCGAGACTTGGAGAGCAGCTGGCTGTGGGAGGGGAGGGGTTACTCCTTCATGGGTCTTCGACTAGGACAACCTGGCGAGTGGTGGAGTGGGCCATTCTTGGATGCTGGACTTGTTTGGCATGAATAAGTTTGAGCTGGAGGTCTAGATTTTGAGAGTCTTAGAGCGCTTTGATTACAGATTTCCCGTTGACAATTGGTACAGCGTTGAGGGCTTCCAAATTTACACTCCGAGGGTCTGTTGGTATCAGATTCACAGAACCATGGGATTACAGAACTTTACACCCAACAGGTCATGCAATTTTATCACAATTAAAAAAAGATCTAAATACACTCAAAACCACATGGATGAACCTTCTAGAGGTTATGCTGAGCTGAAGAAGCCAGACCCAAGAGCCCATATGGTATTATTCCATTGATGTGAGGTTCCCAGGTCAGGGAACGCTGACCTATGGGGAGCAAAATCAGAAAAGTACTGCAAACAATTATTTTTCTAAATTAAAATAAAAATATAGGCCGGGTACAGTGGCTCATGCCTGTAATCCCAGCACTTTGGGAGGCCGAGGCAGATGGATCACTTGAGGTCTGGAGTTCAAGACCAGCCAGGCCAACCTGGTGAAACCCTGTCTCTAGTAAAAATACAAAAATTAGCCGGGTGTTGTGGCGGGCACCTGCAATCTCAGCTACTCGGGAGGCTGAGGCAGGAGAATTGCTTGAACCCGGGAGGCGGAGGTTGCAGTGAGCCGAGATCGTGCCACTGCACTCCAGCCTGGGCGACAGAGCGAGACGCTGTCTCAACAAATAAAAAGAACAAAAACAAAATTCAGGGGCCTCTAGTTTCTGGGAGTAGCCTCTGGCGGATACCAGCAAGGAACCCAGAGCCTCAGGCCTACAACTGCTGGGAGCTAAATCTCCCCACACCTAAATGGGCCTGGACGGGGACCTCGAGCTCCAGAGGAGACTACAGCGCCCCCACGACACCTGGTGACTCCTGAGCAGAGGCCCTGCTAAGCCGTGCTGGAGTCCACACCCACAGAAACTGTGAGATCATTGATGGGCGTGACTTGAAGCTGCTAAGTGTGCTATGTCGTGATTTCTTACACAAGAACAGAAAGTGAATACGGGTATATTACTGTTTCATAAAAGAAGGACTTGATGTCCGTTGCGTGTACACACATTAAAGCGCTCTGGGAGGACTCAGGGAAAGTCGGAACTGTGGCTGCCTACGCGTGAGAGGGCCGGGGTGGAGGGGGCTTCACACTCTGAGCCCTCATTTTCTCTTCTGTTTTTAAAAAATGTAAATGTCAACACCTGTTCAAAAGTGAATAAACTGACGATCATGGCTGCTAATAGTTTTTGAGCTCTTCTTAAGTGTCAGGTACCATTTTAGGCACAGCATAGGAAATAACTTTTTTTTTTTTTTTTTTGAGACAGAGTCTTGCTCTATTGCCCAGGCTGGAGTGCAGTGGCATGATCTCGGCTCACTACAACCTCTGCTTCCGTGGTTCAAGCAATTCTCCTGCCTCAGCCTCCCGAGCAGTTGGGATTACAGGTGCACACCACCATGCCCAGCTAATTTTTGTATTTTTAGTAAAGATGGGGTTTCGCCATGTTGGCCAGGCTGGTCTCGAACTCCTGACCTCAGGTCATCTACCTGCCTCTGCCTCTCAAAGTGCTGGGATTACAGCACTTTGAAGTACATTGAATACTTCCCACAACCCTGTAAGGCAGGTGCAGGGAAACTGAGGCCCGTGCAAGGGTGTGATGCACCCTGGCTCTCAGAGAAAGCTTTAGAGCTGGGATTCGGGCCGCTGGGCTTCAGGTTTGCAACCATCTCCTCTGCCCTATCCCTTCCGTTCCCATATCCCTGGGCAGGGAAGTTGCGGAGGAGCCGGGACAGCAGCTGTTGGTGGAGCAAGAATAGAGCAGCTGCCAGATGCTGGAAGAAGGCAAGGCTCAGAAGACCATGGGCACTGGGGGTGTCCCATGACAGCCTTAGAGATTCCAGACTGGGGAGCCTGCAGCTGCCTTTCAACCACCAGACCTAGAGAGGAGGCTCCCCATCCCCTGATTTCTCCCCTGTCTTGATTTTTTTTTTTTTTTTTGACAGAATTTTCACTCTTACTGTCCAGGCGGGAGTGCAGTGGCGTGATCTCGGCTCACTGCAACTTCCCCTCCTGGGTTCAAGCAATTCTCCCTCAGCCTCCTGAGTAGCTGGGATTACAGGTGCGCACCACCATGCCAGGCTAATTTTTGTATTTTTAGTAGAGACAGGGTTTCGCCGTGTTGGCCAGCCTGGTCTCGAACTCCTGACCTCAGGTGATCAGCCTGCCTTGGCCTCCCAAAGTGCTGGGATTACAGGTCTGAGCCACCGCGCCTGGCCTCTTGCCTTGATCTTTAGAATGTGTGCCTCTGTCTCTTTCATCATCATCATTTCTTTCATTTCATTATTGTCCCCTGCATTCGCTTCTGAATCTCCTGTGTCAAAACTTCCAGAAGAGAAAAATCTCTTTTGATTTTAGAAAACATTTGTTCTTTAAAAAAGGACTTTACGTCATTCCATTGATATGAAGAAAGAGACACTTCTAACCTTGTTATTTTACGTATATGAGTTAGTTTTCATCAGCAGATTCTTTGTCTGTATGTCATTATATTATTTTTCAAGGCCCGTATGCAAGAATTGTTTCATAGACACCATTTCTGATCTCAGTGTGTTTTTCACTGGTTAATAAAAACCACAGCTTATAACTCAGTCATATAAATATGACACTTCCCTCAGCTTCTAGCATGACACAATGATAAATTCAGCAAGTTTACGTCTGCCTTCATTTCCCCCTTTTATTTCTTTGCCTGAATTTCCCTGGGGCCAGCCCTCCAAATAATTTCTTTAGGAGATAAGGAGAATTGCGTTCCTGCCAGTTTGATTTCCGTGGCGGTATGCAGCTGCAGAAGGTTTCTGCTGTTTTATGTGTCCCGTAACCGTGAAGCACTATTCTTGAGAGGCCCCCACCAATGCCATGTAGTTTCCATTATGCTTTTCTTCTCCCCCTCTTCCCCCCTCTCCCTTCCCAGTGAAACATCTTGAATAATGACAAAAAGGGCAGAAGAGCAGAGGGCTTGAGGGGTTGGAGACTCCAAAGTTGGACTCCTGGGTTTGTCACTCACTCATTAGCTGTGTGGCCCTGGGTAGCTGCTGAACCCCTTTGGTGCTTGGATTCTGCACCTTGTGTGTCTCATCTCTCCATCTGTGTAGTGTTACGGGGACGTGGAAAGTCTTTTTTTTTTTTTTTTTTGAGACGGAGTCTCGCTCTGTCGCCCAGGCTGGAGTGCAGTGGCGTGATCTCGGCTCACTGCAAACTCCGCCTCCTGGGTTCACGCCATTCTCTTGCCTCAGCCTCCCGAGTAGCTGGGACTACAGCCACCTGCCACCACACCCAGCTATGTTTTTGTATTTTTAGTAGAGACAGGGTTTCACCATGTTATCCGGGGTGGTCTCAATCTCCTGACCTCGTCATCTGCCCGCCTTGGCCTCCCAAAGTGCTGGGGTTACAGGCGTGAGCCACCGCGCCCAGCCGGAAAGTCTTTACATAAGATGGTTGCTATCAAACATGATTAGTTAGCGCTTAGCAGGTGCAACAGAGGCTGGACGTTGGGGGAGCCTCCTTGCACCCTCTCGTTGGATTGCTGGGATGTCCACCTGGTGACTGTGAGGTGTCTCCATGACAGCGAATAGGTGGCTATGGCCAGGCACATGCAGGCCCCAAGGCTAAGTCCTAGTAGATTCTGATAGCCTGGAATCATTCATAGTTTTGCTTTTTTTTTTTTTTTTTTTTTTTTGAGATAGGGTCTCACTCTCACCCAGGCTGGAGTGCAGTGGTGCGATCATAGTTCATTACGGCCTCAACCTCCTGGGCTCAAGTGATCCTCCCGCCTCAGCCTCCCAAGTAGCTGGGACTACACGTGTGTGCCACGACACCTGGCTAATTTTTTATTATTTTGCAGAGATGGGATTTTGCCATGTCGCCCAGGCCCGGCTGGTCTTGAACTCCTGGACCCAAGCAATCTGCCCACCTCAGCCTTCCAAAAGTGCAGAGATTACAGGCGTGAGCCACTGCGCCCAGCGTGTTTTTCTTTCTTTTTTTTTTTTTAATTAGTATTTGTGCATCTACCAATGGCTATGATTTGCTGAAAGGAATCTCAGGTGTTCAATTATTTGATGCTTGGGGTAACTGACTGCAAAGGGGACCATCAAAGGGCTGCAAAGACAATGTTGCTGGTCCTGACACACCTCAGCTAAGTGTTTAAGTTGTAGTGGAAACCTCAGGACTGGATGAGAAAAGTTCACCTGTGTAACGTACAGGTGCACATGACCCATACCTTCGTCCTGTGCTCACCTGTGTGGATGTGTGTGTGCCCAGCATGCAGAGGTGCCGGGTTCAAGTCAATATGTGGATTAAGCCAGGCTCTTGGCTGGGTGATGACTTTGTATGTTGTTACATTTGTAGGATGCTGGTGTGGTAGCCCTCCTGGCTCACATGCTTATGGTGGTCCCCTGAGGGTGAGTTCCCTGAGGCCCGGTGAGCGTGTTCTGAGACCTGCCTCCCTGGCCATGGCTGGCTGGTCCTCGTGGTGGGCGTCCACCTATGTCACTTCACTTCTCTCCAGGTCTGTGAGGATCAACAATGTGTAGTTACTGGTCACCATTGTCCCTTTCCTTCCCAATTCCTGGGAGGATACAGGAGCATGTTACTGAGCAAGTGAGGTGTGACTTGGGCCAGACAGGGCGGATGGCAGTTGGATTGGCAGGAGAAGGGAAGAGGAGTGAGCATTGGTGGGGTTTTCGGGAGGAGGTTGGGAGGTCTGGTGAGTTAGGCAGGAGGGGGACATTGGGGAAAGCTGGGGGCGTGGTAAGGAGCCAGGAGCTTGGAGAGGTGCTGGAAACTCAGCTCAGGGCCCAAACGGGTGGGCTCAGCCTGGGGTGGCTGAGATCTCCTCTCGAGGAGACCAGCGTCTCAGTCCTCGTTGGACTGAGAACTTCGCAGCTCCAGCAACTTCGGGGTGTGGACGATGACAGGTTTGTATTCCAAAGAGGATCCGGACATCCTCCCGCTTCTTCGTGTATCCGGAAAGCCCCGTCAGCTGTCTTCTCCTTGCCTTTTACGCTGAGCTCGCAACGTCCTTTACCCTCCCTTCGCTCCTCTGTTGGGGAACTGGCAAAGCAGAGCCCATGGGGTGTTTTTATTTTTCCTGCAAGCTGGTAGGACTAATCTGTGTTATATACTTTAGTGCACGATCTTCATAAAACCCAGAACTGTGTTATTTAAACCAGTTTCATTTCCTTTTAAACATGTCAAAGTCGCTTGTCTTAACTCAAGGACTCTAGCATCTAACGTTTGATGTGGCAAAAGGGCGGTGGGGGAGAGAGGAGAAGCAAATGCCATTTGGAGAGACTGAGGCACAAAGGAGATGCTAGCATGGGGGGTGGGGGGCTTGGGGGAGGTTTAGGTTTCTGGTCAGATTGCTGAAACATTTCTGATTTTCCTCTTAGAACCCTTTGAGCAACATCCTCCCGGAGCACAGCAGCACAGTGAGCTGTGCGGACTCCAGAGTTCCCTGGGAATTGCTCAGGAAGCCTCTACCTACCGCTCCGTAAATGTGACCTGGGCTCTCATAATACTCACTGCATGAGGATCCAGGTCAGAGTCTCGGGTCATCACAACCAGGTGTATAGAGTGATCTGGACTTGTTGAATCGGGGATCCCTAGATTTGGAATGCAGAGACATTGTGGCTCTTTTCTGCTTAAGAACCTGTTCCTGACCATTCAGGTCCAGCAGAGGAATGTGATCATGATTCGCTGCAGCCTCCATCTCCCCGGTTTTGCCCAAATGTTCTTCCTATCTCGGACTCCCGAGTACCTGGGACTATTTGGACCTTCTTCCTCTTTTTTTTTTTTTTCTAAGCCCAATTTCTATTTGTTTCCACAGTACTTAGAGGAATTTGCTGTTGTTTTTCTTTATTCCTTTCTCTGTTCTCCTAATGCTCCTTCCTTCATGCTGAAGTTGACCTTTTGGTTAATTTTTTGTCACAGTCCAGCCTGCGTGTGACAAATGGAAAAAACAAGAGAAAGAGAGAGAGAGAAAGAAAGAAAGATCTTAATTCTGATATTAATTACCTTTAACTTTTTCACTCCCACTTATTTATGTATTGGTCTTTAATATTGTTTATTATATATGTAAAAAAAGAACAAGCTCCTTAGCGGGGCGCTTCTGTGTGGGGAGCTGTGGGACAGCTACTGTCCTGGGCTCTCCTCTCCCAGCTTTGCTCTGTGCCCGCTTCTCTGTCTGGATGTGTCATGTGTGTGTGCCTGGCCTACAACAGCTTCCAGCACTCCCAGGATGGCCCAGGCAGCTCCTTTCCCTCCAGCCCCTCCCGCCCCCTCCCAGTCCCGCTGTCCCAAAAGTGTTATAATGAAATACCTGAGACTGGGGAATTTATAAAGAAAAAGAGATTTATTGGACTCACAGTTCCACATGGCTGGGGAGGCCTCACAATCATGGCAGAAGGCAAAGGAGGAGCAAAGCCACATCTTACATGGTGGCAGGCAAGAGAGTGTGTGCTTATAAACTGCCCTTTATAAAACCATCAGATCTCATGAGACTTATTCACTATCAAGCGAACAGCATTGGAAAACCTGCTCCCAAGATTTAATTACCTCCCATTGGGTCCCTCCCATGACCTGTGGGAGATACAATTCAAAATGAGATATGGGTGGGGACACAGCCAAACCATATCACAGCCCAACTTCTGGGCCTGTATGTCCTTTTGCTCAGAAATCCTCTTCCCTTGTATTTCAAATCTCAATCTCCCCTGAGGAGACCCAGATGATGTCAGGGGCCCTCAATATAGTCCCACAGTGCTAAGGACCTCAGCTTGGTGACATTTGTAAAGGCTACATTTAAAAACACGCATTTTCTTGAGTCCCTTCTATTCAGCCAAGATGTCCTTTGCCTCAGGGGCAATTAGCCTTCAGGAGGAACATCAAGAGAAAAGAATTGGGGCTTGGTTTTTGCATGCAAAGTGGGATTTGTTAGGCCTAGGGCAGAGTTGCTCAGCCTGGGCACTGTGGACATTTGGGGTAAGATCCTGTAGGGCGTCAGCAGCATCCTTGGCTTCTATCCACATTCAGGTACAGGTGCCACTCCCTGGCCTCCAAGTCCAGATGATTAAAAATATCTCCAGACACCACCCAATGCCCCCTGGCAGGCAGAATCATCCCAGCTGAGAGCCCCTGATCTGGAGTAAGAACATAGTCTTGAAAGCCAACTTTTTATTTTTATTTTTTGGGGCAAGAGAAGGATCTTCTAAAGCTCCCCTTTGTGAAAGGAAAATAAAAACTCAGGACCCCAATTCACTTGGCCAAAAGAAAGAAATTAGGCTGCAAGCTGAGTCATTCAAGAAAGAAGCTGCCTTTCCTTTTGTTCCTAAGCAGAGAGCTACAGAGAAAAGGTTAAGTATCTCTCCAGGTAGTTAATCCAGTGTTCACCTTATCTTATGTAAAGTGATGATTTACTGAGTGCCAGGCGAATACATGATTGACTATTCCCCTACCTGCTGCTTTTCCCTTGCAACATGTGGATTCAGTAACTACACCCTCCCTCTTTCTCCTCCAGTTCACTTTTCCCCTTTAAATATGGAAGCTCTCAAAATCATCTTTGGAGAAAGGCACACACTTCTCTCTGGGGCACGTCCTTAATCTTGGCAAAATAAACTTCTAAATTAATTGAGACCCGTCTCAGATACTTTCTGGTTTATACCTTTATTTGCCAAGAATACAGCCTCAGGAGGTCTTGAAGACATGTGCCCAAGGTGTTCAGAGCACAGTTTGGTTTTATACATTCTAGGGAGGCAGAAGACATCAATCAACACGTGTAAGAGGAATATTGGTTCAGTCTGGAAAGGCGGGACAACTCGATGCAATAGTGGGAAGGAAGCAGGGAGGGGCTTAGGTAGATAAGTGACAAAAGTTGCATTCTTTTGAGTTTCTGATGAGCCTCTCCAAAGGAGGCAATCAGATATGCATTTATCTCAGTGAGCAGAGGGGTGACTTTGAATAGAATGGGAGGCAGGTTGACCCTAAGCAGTTCCCAGCTTGACTTTTCCCTTTAGCTTAGTGATCTGGGGCCCCGAGATTTATTTTCCTTTCACAAGCCTGATGGGCTGAGCCATGGCGCTTCTCAAGAAGCCATTGGAAGCAAGGATAGCAGCTTCGTCTTCTGTCGGAGAGAAGAGAGGCAGAAGTGTTCTGCCACAGCAGGGAGAGATGAGGGATGAGGCCAGGGTGGTGAGGATGGAATGAGGGCCCCTGAGAAGGGACCCAGCAATGCAGTCCCCTCCCTGGGAGGCGTGGAGGGCACCCCGAAGAGATGGACCTGTGAGTTGCTGCTTGAAGAGGGACCCGCAGCTGACCAAACAGAACAGAAAGACGGAAGAGTATTAGAGGCAGAGCGTGGACTGAACAGAGGCCACAACACAAGGAATCATTGTCCTGTTTTCAGAGATCTGTGAGTTAGAGCCTGGGTCTTGGGGGAGGTGACAGAGAGCTGGGACGGGCCTTACGGGGGGTGGAATCCCACACCCGTCATCCATGCCCGATGTGGCAGGCCCTGTGCCCACGGCTCGGGTCCTAGGCTGGTCTCTGCTCCGTGCCACTTCTGTTCTTAAGGGTGGAAACAAGATGTGAGTGCATAAGCTTGGATGGTGCTGCGGGCTCTAAGGTGATGGCCAAAGGACGCGCAGAGCACTCCTGTAGGAGGGGCAGAGCCTGGCTTGCAGAGGTGTAGGGTGACCTTCTGAGGAGGCTCAAAGGAGGCTGGGCAAGTGCTCAGAAATCTGAAGGTGGTCCCATGAGAAATGGGGTGGACTGACGTGGGAGCCATGACTGCTGCCCAGGGCTTTGCTATAGACAACCAGATGGAAGACAGGGGAGGGGCTGCTTGGGGGAGAGGGAGTGGGGACTTTGATTTGAACCTGAGATGCCCACTGAGTGTCCAGAGAGGTGACAAGAAAGAGCTGATGGCCACGCACAGTACTCAGGGAGAGATGGGGCCGAAGGGCATTTAGCCCAGGTGAGTCACGTGCTGTTGTGGCCAACCGGAGAGCAGAGGCTCAGGACGGGCAGAGGGGCCACCTGGCCATGGGGCCCAGGAAGGAGGGTGGGAGCCAGAGGGCCAGGGGAAGAAGGGGGCAGTCCAGGAGTTGAGTTGCTGAGGACAGATGGGGACCATGAACATGGTGGCCCTGAGGTTGCGGTGGGACAGTGGTGGCCAAAGCCAGGAGGGATGGGTTGGAGTGGGACGGGAGCAGGGGTGGGAAGAGCCAGCACCTGGGCCCCTCTTTATGGGATGTGTTGAAAGCCTTACATTGGGGGTGTAATGACTTCCACTGAACTTCTGGAGTGGGGGCCCTGGTAAGAAGTGGAGGGTGTAGGATCCCGAGCGAGGTGGGTGGTGCGTGACCAGAGCCTCGGGAGGTGCCCCATGAAGAGGCCTCAGTCAGGGCTCATAGGGGTGCTTGGCCTCCGCTTACTTACTCTCTCAGCTGCATTCCATGGGGGACACCACCTCCTCACCGAAACACCCTCTTCCAGCACCTTCTGTGAGGCAACAGTGACTGGATTTTCCATAGTACATTCTTGGGCAGGAAGTCTTGGGGTGGGGGGGCACAAGTAGAACAAGAGAATGACAATCACGATGAATTATATTGGCACATGGCACCTTTACATCCATTATCCTCTTTAACGGGTAGATGGTGCAAATACACTTGTCATCCCTGTTTTACAGATGTAGAAACTGAGTCACAGAGAAGTTGAGGGACTTTCCCAAAGACACATAGCAGGTGATGGTGGAGGCTTGACTGGAACACAGAGGGGTCCTCTGAGTTCAGGATACTCCTCAGCTGAGCTCCTGTGTGAAAGTGCAGGGGCTGCTCTGAATAGGGGAAAGGGACTGAAGCCTCCCACAAGAACAGGCTTCCATCAGCTCATGGTTGGAGCTGTACCATGTTGAGCAAACCACCTTCTGTTCCAGCAGCTCAATGTGCAATGAACTTTCATTCCATTGCAGCCCAGGCTCAGGGCACAAAGCCACCGTCTCAGGGTGCCAGTTGGTGGGAACATAGAGCTTGTAAACTGTGCACTTCACAGAGAATCTGATGGTTTCTGAAACACGCTGATGTCCCAAGGAGAGGCAGCACTGTGCGTTGTGACATGTGAGGAGGCTGTGACACTCACCCCTGGACAGAGCAGTGTTTTTCCATGCGGTCCTCCCCCATGGATAGTCTCTCCTTTATCCTAACCTGCAGGGATCCTCTAAGCTATTTTTTTCCCCTTTGCAATGGACCCCAGCCCCTGCAAATCCAGGAACTAGTTTTTTCTAGATGGACAGAGAAAAATGGCACCTAATTAAGATTAGACGTGCTTTTGCCGTTCTTTGAAACTTAGTCCCCTCTGCAAGTTAATAATCTCTATTGAACACCCTTTTCAGGGTGAATAATTCACTCTGGGAGACAGTGGCGGTGTGAATTGTCCCTGATTTACTTTACAAGGCTTGGAACTTTTAAAATGTCTCCCTTTAACTGTGGAGTTGAAATAGCTCAGAATTCCTATAATAATTGTAATTACAGCTGCTGTTTAGTTAGTCCTAGTGATGTACTAGATACTTCACATCCACATTTTCAGCTTCCCAGAAAACCTCTGCAAGCCAGGAATTATTGTCCCCACTAGAGAGAGAGAGGGAGAGAGAGATGTGTATCTCAGAGGGGTTAAATAACTTATTTAAAGTCACATAGCTGATCAGATTTGACCTAAGATTGGAACCAGGTCTGCCTGCCCATGGTTCCTTCATTGCCCATGCTACTCTGACTCAAGGAAGGACCTTAATCTTAATCTTGTCCCCTGCTGCAGGCTCTGCAGGTGAAGACACCCATCCTCAGAGGGGAGGCTGTAGGAGAGTTGAGGATAGCTGTGGAGTTCTCAGAAGCAGGGCAGTGGCTCAGTTTCCTCCTGTACGGAATGGCAGGTGGAGGAGTGAGGGGTGATGGCCAGTTGGGGACAGGCTAGACCCAGGCGGCCCAGAAATCTATGTAGGGGGCACCAGGGAAAGGCAACGTGCCTGGAGCGGGACAGACTGTTGTCTAGCTCAGTGCAGCAGAAAGAGCAGGATGGCTGGGTGTCGGCCATAGCCCTGCATCACACAGCCCCTTCAGCCACCTGCTGGTGCCACTAGCCTGGATGTAACGCTTGTTCACAGCTCTTCCACCAGGGCATCCACGGCAGGCTCAGCTCCTCCTGCTGGGTTTTCCAGGTCTCCGTGTTCTGTAGCTAAATCACCCTCCAGCTGTGTGTGTCCGCACAATTTCTGCTGGATTTAAAAAAACAAGCTTTGTGTGTGCACATGTGCTTGAGCTTGTGTGTGTCTTTAATTCAGTAGATCCCATCTAGAAGGAAGGGCGTCACAACCCCATCCATGGCTTCAGCTCTCCCCTGGCCACTCTGGGTGCTCCAAATCTATACCTCCTGCCTCCCGGGTATCCCAAGGCACCCAAACAGCGGAGCCACAGCTGGATCCCTCAGCCTCTTAATGAACCTCCTCCCTTGTTCCTGCTGCCTCCCTGAAGGGCTCCATGACTTCCTTTGCCTAAATAACAAAGCTGAAGTCCTTCATCATTCCCCTCGCTCAACTCCACACCCAACCAGACAGGAGTCTTGTCTAAAGCTCTCTCATGTCTGTCCCCTTGCCTCTGTCCCTCCACTGAGGCCTCTAGACCAGCCTTCTCCCTCCAAGTCTCAGCCCTAGGAGCCAGAGTGAGCTTGCTAAAGTGCAAATCACAGAAACAAGGCAGAGGTAAGGTAGACAACTGCTACGCCTCCCTCCTCTGGGAGCAGCAAGCCTCCTGTGCCTGCATAACCTCGCACTGCCGTCCACTCTGGCCCATCTGTGGGATGCACCTGTGGGAGGGAAGGATGCACCTGTGGGAGGGAAGGATGCACCTGTGGGAGGGAAGGATGCACCTGTGGGAGGGAAGGATGTGTGCAGGTGAGCAGGGAAAGAGGCCACGAGGTGTGGACTGCAGCCTCATGGCACAGCAAAAGTGCAAAACACCAAGTGTCCACCATGTGGGAACTGCTAAATCAGGGCTGCAGCGAGAAACTCAATGCCTGGATTGGGTCCTAGAACAGAAAAAGGGCCTTAGTGAGAAAACTGGTGAAATGCAAGCAAAAGATTTTGTTAATAATGATATGCCAACGTGCATTTTTAGTTTTGACAAATGTCTCACGGTTATGGCAACATTAGGGGAACTCTGAGCTATATTCACAACATTTCTGTAAATCTAAAATTATTCCAAAATAAGACGTTCATTTTTAAAGAAAATATGGCTGGTCATGGTGGCTCATGCGTATAATCCCAGCACATTGGGAGGCCAAGGTGGGAAGATTGCTTGAATCCAGGAGTTCAAGGCCAGCCTGGGCAAACATAGGGAGACCCCATCTCTACCAAAAAATACAAAAATTAGCCAGGCATGATGGCATGCACCTGTGGTCCCAGCTACTGGGGAGGTTGAAGATCACTCGAACCCGGGAGGTCAAAGCTGCAGTGACACATGATTGCTCCACTGCACTCCTGCCTGGGTGACAGAGTGAGACCTGTCTCAAAAGAAAAAAGAAAAAAAATATATTATGGTGCATTGACTCAGTTGAATAAGATGCAAGCTTAAAAAAGCAGATAGTATCTATTTACAGATAGTATCTATTACAGAAAAATATTCCTGATTCTTGATATGTTTATAGACAAAAGCAAGTTACAAGATGGTATATATAGTATAACGTTATGCATGTATGCACGAATATCTATATTTATTCTTTAAAAAATGCTTCCCTGTATACGGAATTGGATTGGTGGTGGTTGTATGGTTATTGTTTTAATTCTGAAATGATTCATCCCAAATTGAAAACAGCAGTTACCCCCGAGGAATGAGATCTGGAGAAGTCATTTCTTGGGAGGCTCTTTGGTGTCATTTTCATTGGTTATCACAAATACGGGCTGCTTTAATAACTTAGACAAATATTTACAAAAGCAAACTTGATCATCTCACTTTCCTTAAAGTAGTCAGTGGATCCTGCCTTTATTCATCAAAGATTTATTAGTGTCTGCTGTGTCTCAGGCTCGGTGTGAAAGCTGGAAAGTGGCCAGGGCACGGTCACTGAGGTGGAGCCCCTGGGGGAGTCAGAGGTCACAAGCACTTTTGATAGCATTGGAGAAGTCCTCAGATGGGACAGCACAGGCTGCGTGGCCTCCAGGGAATGTCCCGGCTGAGGGGCACTAGGGCCTGCGGGGGAGAAGCGGGTGGGCACAGCTGACCTGGAAATTGCAGCATAGACGTAGCAGCAGTTAGCCATGGGGGAGGGGCTGTGCTGAAGCCCAGAGGCGAGCAAGACTTGGGGAGAGAGAGACTGCTGGTGTCCAGCGTGGCTGGAGTGACCACTGAGCTGGGCAGTTGGTGGGGAGCAGCTTGGAAGCTCTCAACCCCGGGGTTGAGGAGTCTGAGCCAGGAGGGCCATGCTTATATTTGCTGCTGGATGGTGAATGAGCTGATGGAGGATGTATGAGTCTGTTCTCGCACTGCTATAAAGAAATACCTGAGACTGGGTAATTTATAAAGAAAAGAGGTTTAATTGGCTCATGGCTCCATAGGTTGCACAGGAAGCATAGCAGCTTCTGCTTCTGGGGTAGCCTCAGGAAACTTAAAATCATGGCGGAAGGTGAAGGGGAAGCAGACACATCTTACATGCCTGGAGCAGAGGGAACGGTCATATCAAATGAATGATTGAATAAATATATCGCCATCCTTGCTGCATATCTTTAGCTGGGCAGATTTGAGGCATTTTTATTAGAATTTGAGAGGCGAGGGCTGGTGGTGAGCATCCTCTTGGCTCTGTCTCTTCAGCAGGACAGGCTCCTGGGTTGCTTCTGGGTTTAGCTGGGATAAATCATCTGCAAGTCAGTAAATAAAAGCTTAGGCAAAGTAGTGATGAGGACAGACCTATGGCAAGGGCACAACTGTATTACTTTTTCTTTCTTTCTTTCTTTTTTTTTTTTTTTTTGAGACAGTTTCACTTTGTCGCCCAGGCTGGAGTGCAGTCGCGTGATCTCGCCTCACTGCAACCTCCGCCTCCCTGGCTCAAGTGATTCTCCTGTCTCAGCCCCCTGAGTAGCTGGGATTACATGCGTGCACCACCACACCTAGCTAATTTTTTGTATTTTTAGTAGAGATGGGGTTTCATCATGTTGGCCAGGCTGGTCTTGAACTCCTGACCTCAGGTGATCCGCCTGTCTCAGCCTCCCAAAGTGCTGGGATTACAGCCATGAGCCACTGCACCCGGCCTCTTTTCTTTTTTTTTGAGACAGGGTCTTGCTCTGTTGCCAGGCTTACTGCAACCTGTACCTCCCAGGCTCAAGTGATCATCCTGCCTCAGCCCCCCTAGTAGCTGGGACTATAGGCTTGCACCACCATGTCTGGATAATTTTTGCATTTTTTTGTGGAGATGGGGTTTTGCCATGTTGCCCAGGGTGGTGTCAAACTCAGGGGCTCAAGTGGTCCGCCCACCTTGGCCTCCCAAAGTGCTGGGATTACAGGCGTGAGCCATCACATCTGACATGTATTAAAATCTTTAACTGAAAAAAGAACTAGAATATAATGGAATTGAATCTTTTTTTGGTGGGTAAACAGTGAACATGGAATAACTAAGACATATACTGGTTAAACTTTTAAAAATCTACAGGTAAATTGTCTCATCAAAAACTTCGGTTTTTTAGCCAGGTGGCTCACACCTGTAATCTCAGCAGTTTGGGAGGCCAAGGTGGGCGGATCACCTTAGGTCCGGAGTTCAAGACTAGCCTGGCCAGCATGGCGAAACTCCGTCTCTACTAAAAATACAAAAATTAGCCAGGTGCGGTGGTGCGTGCCCGTAATCCCAGCTACTTGGGAGGCTGAGGCATGAGAATCACTTGAACCCAGGAGGCGGAGCTTGCAGTGAGCCAAGATTGCACCACTGCACTCCAGCCTGGGCGACAGAGCAAGACTCTGTCTCAAAACAAACAAACAAAACTTCTGTTTTCTTTGTTTTTGTTTTTGTTTTTTTTTATTTAAGGAAAAAGCCTTTTGTTATAAATGAAATGGTGTAGAATCAGGAAGCAAGAGAAAGGGTAATAAACATTCTCCAGGTCGAGAAATTAACGAGGAAGGGCTCTCCCTTAGTTCTTGTAGATTTTAATAAATTACCTGGAAATGGAGGCACTCTGTGAAATATCTGAGTTTCTAACTGTTGCTTACTCCTCTTGGAATGACTTGACAAACTGAGAGAGCGTCTCCAGGCAGGTCTCCTGAGAATCCTGTGTGGGAAGCACGTGTTGGATGAACTCTGTGTCTGCAAGCAGCAGTTAATGCCGTCAGGGGAAAATAACTCAGTTGTGCCAATAAAATGACTGCTCTGAGCTATCAGTTATGATTCAATAAAGAGTCAGGAATAAAGCATCTAGAATTAGGGAATTCTGGAACCAGAAGAACCACATTGATGGTTGGATTTAATCCCTATTTATTTTTTGTTTTGTTGTGGTTTTGAGACAGGGTCTCGTTCTGCTGCCCAGGCTAGAGGGCACTGGTGTAATCTCGACTCACTGCAACCTCCACCTCCCAGGTTCAAGAGATTCTCCTGCCTCAGCCTTGCCGACGCCTCAAAACCAGCCTAGGCAACACGGTGAAACCATGCCTCTACAAAAAATACAAAAATTAGCCAGGTGTGGTGGCACAAAGCTGTAGTCCCAGCTACTCAAGAGGCTCATGTGGGAGGACCACTTGAGCCTGGGAGGCAGAGGCTGCAGTGAGCTGAGATCACGCCACTGTACTCCAGCCTGGGTGACAGAGTGAGACCCTGTCTCAAAATAAAATTTAAAAACTCAAGGATCTTGATGTGGGGAGATTGTCCCAGCACTTAGTGAGGCTGACGCAGGTGGAGCACTTGAGACCAGGAGTTCAAGATGAGCCTCGGCGACACAGTGAAACCGTCTCTGCAAAAAATACAAAAATTAGCCGGGCGTGGTGGTAGAGGAGCCTGTTTCATGGTCGATGGAGATTCCTTTGCCTCATGATTGATTGGGTGGAGTTAGAGGACAAGAACACAGAAGCCCAAGCCAGGAAATGTTTTCCACACTTGCGATCCAGCAGGCAGCTCCTCAAGACCCTCAAGAAAGGCCCTGGAGGGTGTTTGGAACCCTCCTGGGGGAAGGGAAACCTTGGGGTTCTTTAGAAGGGGCTCTTTAGTTTGCAAAGACAGAGGCTGGTGGTGAAGGTGTGAGGGGCTGCCTGAGTGAACCCTGGGAACCAGGGGGAGCCCACACAGCCTGGGTCCAGTCCTGACTCAGAACTCGGGGTCCTCTTGTGTATTAGTTCTCTATGGCTGCTGTAAATAGTTACCCCAAATGCAGTGGATTAGAAGAGTAGACCTCTATTCACTTACAGCTCTGGAGGTCAGCAGTCTGAAATCATTTTCGCTGGATAAAGTCAAGGTATCTGCAGGGTTGGTTCCTTCTAGAGGCTCCAGGGGAGAATCTGTTTCCTTGCTTTTGTCGGCTTCCAGTGACTGCCTGCATGCCTTGGCTTGTGGCTCCTTCCACCATCTTCCAATCCCATCACTCTAATCTGTTTCCGTCATCATATCATTTCCTCCTCCTTGCTTATCAAAGATCCCTCTGCCTCCCCTCATAAGGACCCAGAGATCACAGCATGCCCACTCAGATAGTCTGGGACAGTATCCCCACATCAAGATCCTTGATTTTTTACATTTTATTTTGAGACAGGGTCTCGCTCTGTCACCCAGGCTGGAGTGCAGTGGTGCAATCTCGGCTGACTGCAGCCTCTGCCTCCCAGGCTAAAGCAATTCTCCAACCTCAGTCTCCTGAGTAGCTGGGATTACAGGCATGTGCCACCACACCGGGCTAACTTTTTTATTTTTTGTAGAGACAGGGTTTTGCCATGTTGCCCAGGCTGGTCTCGAACTCCTGAGCTCAAGCAATCTGCCCACCTTGGATTCCAAAAGTGCTGGGATTACAGGCATGAGTCACCACGCCCGGCCTAGATCCTTGATTTAATCACATCTGCAGAATCCCTTTTACCGTATAAGGAAACATTTGCAGATTCTGGCCATTCCTGGCTGATTTCCTATCTCTCATAGTGCCCCTAAAAGGTCCCCAACCAGCCCCAGCTAGGCACCTCTCTTGGGGCCTGCACCCAGTTCTGCCTCACTCTTCTCCTCTCCATGAAATTCATGAAGATTCTGCATCCACTCCTGATGAACCTCAGTAACCCCTTTACCTCAGTCCTGAGTCCCCCCAGATTCCTGCATGAAGGCTCAGGGCCACACATCTCTCCTCCCCACACCTTCCCTGGGCACCCGGGTAGTGGGCTCCTCTATTCTCTGTAACTTTCCTTCATCAATGAGCAAACCCACTCCCATACTGCAACTGAAACTGCAGGAAACAGCTTCAAGAGAAATTTGGTTCGCTCCCCATTGAAACCAAATCAATACATTTTAGGATCCTGGAGAAGAGGTTTTTTTTTTTTTCACCATCCATTCCCTGTTCATGCTCCTCAGGAGGGCTGTGCTGGGGATTTTCTGGAACTGGCGTTCACACTCCTCTACGCATATGAGCCCAAACACCATCCCCGTCATAAATCCACATCACCGTGATGCCCGAGCATTGGCGGGCTCCTTTAAATCCACCATCTCAGCGGATCCTTACAGTTGACGTGTCTCGGTGGGGATTATCATTCCCAGCTGACAGATGAGGCAAGTGAGGTCCAGAATCTGCACCGCCCTTAGAGCTTTCAATGCCAGCAAGTGCGGCCCCTGCCTCAGGCGCCTGCTCTTCCCAGTGTCTCCCTCCACATTTTCTAAGACCCCTGCCATGCCTGGAACCAACCATGCTGAGAATGCCACCTGGCTGGGGCACCCAGTCCTGGGCAGAGACTCATGTGGAGTCTGGTCCCTTTTTCCTGGGTCTCCCCTGTCCAACCTTCCCCCAGGCGGGTGAGGGTGACCAGATGTCCCGAGGAGTTGCAGGCTTGTGTTCATAGGACTGTCTTGGGATCCTGGGGTCGTTCTGGGTCTCCATGATCAGCACAGTGTTTCTGGCCAATGAACGGTGCTAGTGTGTTGATTCAGGGCGACTCTCACTCACTTTGGACCCAAGACGAGTTGAGGCCTCTGTACTGATAGTTCACTGCCAAGCATGCCTCAGCATGTTCCAGTTGGTGCCAGCTCTGGTGTACAGCACCCGAGGGGGTGGGGTTGGTGGCAGCTATCCTTTACCCCACACAGAATGGAGGTCAGGCACACTGGCTCAATGAACAGACCTGAGAAGACTGCGTGTAGATAATTTTTAATATGTTAAAGCACATTAAAAATGTACTAGGAGTGTAGCTAAAGGAATTCCACAGGGAATTGTTTTCTTTAAAAGGAGAACCTCTGGTGAATCACTCCTTAATTCATCCAGTGCCTATGTCTGGGTGATCTCTTCTCACTGCAAGCTCTGCTTCCCGGGTTCCAGCGAGTCTCCTACCTCAGCCTGCCGAGCACCTGGGATCACAGGCATCTGTCAACATGCCTGGCTAATTTTGTATTTTTAGTAGAGACGGAGTTTTGCCATGTTCGCCAGGCTGATCTTGAACTCCTGACCTCAGGTGATCCTCCTGCCTCAGCCTCCCAAAGTGCTGGGGTTACAGGTGTGAGCCAGGCTGGTCTTGAGCTACTGACCCCAGGTGATCCTCTCGCCTCAGCCTCCCAAAGTGCTGGGATTACAGGCGTGAGCCACCGCGCCCGGCCAATAAAGAACATCTTACAAGGACATTCTTGGTTGCCAAAAACTTTGTTCCCAGGGCCGGTAAATAATGTCAGATGAATGGTTAGGCCAGAAAATAACAATGAGATATTAACTAAAATTATGTCAGGTGTCCAAGAAACCGTGAAGTATAATTTCTAGACATCTTCGCTGGAGGGAGGGGGCTATTCTGGGCCAGGACTGGCTACATCATTTGCAGGGTTCAATGCAAAATGAGAATGCAGGCCCCTTGTCCAAAATTTTAAGAATTTCAAATCGGTGACAGCAGAGCATTAAGCCCAGCACAGGGCCCTTCTCAGTGCAGCCCGTGTGCTGCTATACAGGTCACATGGCTGCAAAGCCAGCCCTAGGCTGGGGGAGGGAGAGACTTTTAGCAAAGCCTTTTCAGGGCCCCAGTAAGGGAAGTCCTGGCTTTGCTGGGAAGCTGCCTCTAGGCCTTCCAGAGCATGTCTCCACGGCTCTTCACACCAGATTGTGGAGCAGGTGATCAATGTCCTTGGCTCTGAGATAAGCGAGTGGTCCAGGCAGACCTGAGTACTTGGAGAAGTTTTTGTTTTGTTTTGTTTTGTTTGAGACAAGGTCTCGCTCTGTTGCCCAGGCTGGAGTGCGGTGGCTTGATCTTAGCTCACTGCAACCTCCATGTCCCA
Source organism: Pongo abelii (assembly GCF_028885655.2). Taxonomy (NCBI): domain Eukaryota; kingdom Metazoa; phylum Chordata; class Mammalia; order Primates; family Hominidae; genus Pongo; species Pongo abelii. The sequence goes on along the minus strand of NC_085929.1, from coordinate 51,569,642 downwards.
GGATCAAGCCATTCTCCCACCTCAGCCTCCCGAGTAGCTGGGACTATAGACACTTGCCACTGCACCCAGCTAATTTTTGTATTTTTGTAGAGATGGGGTTTCACCATGTTGCTCAGGCTGGTCTCGAACTCCTAGGCTCAATCGAACTGCCCGCCTCGGCCTCCTAAAGTGCTGGTATTACAGGCATGAGCCACCTCGCCCAGCCTGGAGAACGATTTTTGATGAATCCCAATTGACCCTCCAAAACCAGCTTTAATGTCACCTCCCCTGAAGTGGCATTGGCCGCTCCTCCACAGCCCACCTACAGAACCATATGCACACCCATCTTACCACATTCATTCCCTCCCCTGTACCTGTGGTTGGCAAACACCTGTCTCACCCACCACCTAGAGGCTTCTGCAGAGCCCGGGTCCTCAGTGCTGGGCCTGGCCCACAGAGTCGCTTAGGGAATATTCCTTGAAAGCACTCCCACTTGTGAAGAGCTCCCACCTAAGAGGGGTCACCTTGCTGGGCAGTGAACAAGGAGGCAGCGTGAACTCCAGCCCAGGGAAGAGTCACAACTGCCCAGGGAGTCTGGGACCTTTTCCCAGAGCAGGCGAGATGGAGGTGGGACCTGGAGGATGCCCTGCAGCCGGCCAGGTGGGCAGTGGGAATGGGAATTCCAAGGAGAGGAAAGCTTGTCAAGCGTACTGAGCTGTGTGAGTGACTGGGGACTTTAGGAAGAGGCCAGGTGTTCGTCGGGGAGGAGGGGAGAGGCCCGTTGGTGCTCGTTCAAGGAGCAAGGCCATCCTGGACAGCAGGGAGTAGGGGAAGGTCATCATCAGAGCTGTGCCCCGGAAAGATAACCTTGGCCACAGCAGGAGGACAAGTGAGAGTTCACAGGCCTGGAATTGGGGTGACTATGAAGGGGCTTCCATGTCCCCCAGAGAGCAGTGTTGGGCCTGAGCATGGCAGGGGTGCTAGGTGGGGGTGAAGTGTTGTGGGGGACAGGCTCAAGAATCACCTGTGGCCGGGCGCGGTGGCTCATTCCTGTAATCCTAGCACTTTGGGAGGCCGAGGTGTGCAGATGGCGAGGTCAGGAGTTCAAGACCAGCCTGGCCAACATGGTGAAACCCCGTCTCTACTAAAAATACAAAAATTAGCTGGGCATGGTGGTGCATGCCTGTAATCCCAGCTACTCGGGAAGCTGAGGCAGGAGAATTGCTTGAATCCAGGAGGCAGAGGTTGCAGTGAGCTGAGATCATGCCAGTGCACTCCAGTCTGAGTGACAGAGCAAGATTCCATCTCAAAAAAAAAACAAAAACAAAAAAACAATCACCTCTGTGGGAGTACCAGGCTGGGGATGGAGGGATGGAACCAGGAGGCTGAGGGAGTTGAGAACGATGGCCAGATTCCAACTTGGGCAACAGGAAGAAGGGCGATTGTTGAGGGCTGAATCTGTCTCCCAAAGTTCACAGGTTGAAATTGAACCCCAGTGGGATGGCATTAAGAGGTGGGGTCTTTGGGAGGTGAGTAGTCATGGTGGGGGGCCTCGTGAATGAAATCAATGCCCTTTGGAGGCCATAGGAAGCTGCCTGTCTCTTCCACTGCATGAGGACACAGCTGTCTGTGAGCTGGAAACTGTCCTCATCAGACACTGAATCTGCTGGCACCTTGATCTCAGAATTCCAGACTTCACAAACGTAAGAAATAAATTTCTGTTATTTATAACCCCCACCCCACCCCGCCAAGTTGATGGTATTTTGTTACAGCAGGGACTGAGACAGCAATCAATGAACACAACCAATGAGAACATTCATGGCAACCTCAGCGCCACATGGGGGCCTTTGCATGCATCTCCCTGTGTGACCCCAGCACCACTCCTCATTCACAGGCTCCAAGTTAATTGTGCAGAAACGCACACAGCTCACCCCACGTCTGGCTGGCCCGAAGCCCTTGTGTCTAGCCACAGTGACCTCTGCCAACAGAGAAGCCCTGGCTTTCTTGAGCAGGAAGTGAGGTGAGAAAATAGCAGAAGAGAAGTCCTTTAGAAAGAGCTTTTGCAGGTATGTCTGCTCCTGGGCTCTCTTCAGCAGGGGCTCATCTCACAAGCTCCTGTTTTCATTTCTTATTACTGGGAGATGGGCTGTCAGCCCAGGTGTCATCTCAGCACTCAGTGCAGCCTCCAGTCAAGCCAGCTGGGCCCCAGTCACCTACACATGGGGTCTGCTGTTCTGTAGACAGGCCCTGGCCTCGGCTGTGCCATTTACTCTTTCAGCCCCACTAACTCTCCCCTGCTGGGGCCCATGTCACCACCCAGCTCACCGCCTACCAGTGGAATGCTGTCACCCCTATGGATCAGTGTCACCCATCAGTGGAACACTGTCACCTTCCCATGGAACACTGACACCCTCCCATAGAAACTGTCACCCACCAATGGAACACTATCACCCCCATGGAACACTGTCACCTTCCCATGGAATGCTGTCACCCCCGTGGAACACTGTCACCCTCCCATAGAAACTGTCATCCACCAATGGAATGCTGTCATCCCCATGGAACAGTGTCTCCCACCAATGGAACACTATCACTCACCAATAGAATGCTGTCACTCTGTCATGGAACACTGTCACCCGCCAATGGAACACTGTCACCTGCTAATGGAACACTGTAACCCTCTCATGGAACAGTCACCCACCAATGGAACACTGTCACCCACCAATGGAATGCTGTCACCCTCTCATGGAACAGTCACCCACCAATGGAACACTGTCACCCTCTCATGGAACAGTCACCTGCCAATGGGATGCTGTCACCCTCTCATGAAACACTGACACCAATGGAACACTGTCATCCACCAATGGAATGTTGTCACAATGGAAAGAGACTGTTTTTGGATGTGCTGCTCTTGAGGTCCCTCAGGACATCCCAGCAGAGACGAAAAGTTGGCCTGGTGATTAGAGGCAGCTGGTGCAAGACTGACCATGGAAGCCTTGGCTGAGCTGTGATTCCCTAGGGAGAGGGTGTAGGTAAGAGGTCCCAGGCCCAAGTTTTCAGGGGTCTGAGAAGGAGCCACAGAGTGTGTGGGGAGGCTGCTGTCCCTGGATCCCCGCTGAGAGCTCAGGACAGGCAGGCCTGACATGTGAATGGAGACCACTGGTGATTCCTCAAGAGGAAATGAGGGAGCACGAGGGGGTGGCAGACACTACAACCAGGAGTGCCCGCCCCACAGTGCCCTGGGGTGCTGACTGTGAGTCATGTCTCTTCCCACAGTCCCTAACCTCGATCTGGTGGAAACACGCTTCCTTTCTCCTCATATTACAGTCCCAGAGAAGGAAGAGAGCAGGTCTAAAGTCACCCAGCAAGGTGGGTGCAGAGACAGGAGAGCGCCTGGCTTGGGGTCAGTCCTGCTGCCTTGGTGGGAAGTATTTAATGGGCCTTGAATCGGCAGAAGCTCAGGGTGGTTCCAAGCTGCACCTTGTACCTGCCAGGACCTGTGGCAAATCCTTTTCACCTCCCTGAGCCTGGTGCCCTACCCAAAGAGCAAGGACCACAGGACCCTCTGGCTCTGTCTCCATTAGGTCCATGTGAGGCTCAAACCCAGCGAGGCACCTGGTCTGTCTCCATGAACATTCCAGACTAAAACCCATGCAGAGCACACCCTGGGGCCAGCTTTGGACACTGGCCTGCCTGGACAGGGCACAGGGACCGGCCACTTCCTCTGCTAGAAGTGACTACATGAAAGAGAAGTGGGCGGGAGGTGGACGTGCATGCCTGTTCCCAAGGGAAACGGGTCTCCCTGCGGATTGCAGCGTTCGCTTGTCTCCAAACCGCACCAGGTCATGGAGACCCAGGAGGCGCTGCCAGGCAACTTGCCGGTGTCACAAGCATCTGCGGCCAAAAAGGAAAAAAAGCATCTCAGGGTTGCCCAAGATCAAGGCTATTCATGGGTGGGCCTTGGATGGCAGCCAGCATGCACCAGCTGAGAACCGCTCTTCTAAGCAGCCTCAGATTCCACAGAGGCTGTGCGGTGTGGCTGGAGGGGGACTGCCTGTGATTGCGATGTTCTGACTTCCATTTGGGAGATTTGCAGAATGTGGACAGGAGACTGACTTTCTAGAACAAACGCCTTTCCTTCTATGGACCGAGCAGAAAGAGCGCTGAGCTTGGCACCTGGCGAAGGGAGTTTCTGCCTCAGTTGCTGTGTAGCGCTGGGCGGGTGTGGCCCTTGGCTCCCCAGATGCAGGTGAGATGCACAGTGTGAGGTCCCATGGGGGCTGGTCAGGACACAGTCCTCACACATGCCCATGAACACAGAGCCTTTCTTAGGGCACCGTGGCCTTAAGCTGACCAGGTTCCAGCTCTTGGCTCTATTTCCTTCCCCTTCCAGAGCATCAGGGCGTGGGTTCAGGGTCTGCTTGAGACTTTTGGCTGCCATGGGCTTCAGCAGTCCTTTCCCAAAAAGGGAAACAGAGCTAGCTTTATAAGGAGTCCCTATAGGTACCGTTGCCCGCTTAGTTCAGTGTTGCAGACAGGGACTTTGGGGCTGGCCCAGTTTGCCCACCTCACTGGGAGGGGAGCCAGTGTGTGGGCCCAGCTCTAGACCCCAGGCCCGGTCCTACCATCAGCCCACAGCAAAAAAGTCTTGGCATCGTGCGGCCTCTGTGCCCTCGCCTGAAGAAGGAAATGAGGATTCCAGGCTCCCTGCTGCACAGCAGTATTGGGGACTTTAGCAAAAATGAGGTCACTGCTGTCTTAGGACCTCTTGGTTTCCAAAGTTCTGTTTCACTTCAGTGCTCGCTGTCATCTGTGGGTGGGAGACGGCAGGCATTATCACCCACCTCACTTCAGAGGCAAGGGTGGTCAGGGAAAGGCCAGCCAGTCCGCTAGCCAATGTGCAGACCGGTCCCAGTAGGGGCCAGTGATGGGGCCCACATGACGCTCCAGGCACATCACTTCCAGGCCCCTGCCACTGGCAGGACTTGGCCTCTGAAGGCAGTGCCTCATCCCTACCCCATGCTGCCCCCCAGGAGGGCACATCCTGGCACCACCACGTACTGCTGTGTGGCCTTGGCCAAAGACGTCTTTGAGCCTCTGTTTCATCATTTATAAAGTAGGGATAAGACTGCTGACCTGGGGGCGGGGGCTGTAGGGAGAGGATGAATCAAAACCCCTGGCCCAGTGCCTTAGGTGGACCAGCCTGGACCACATGGTGAAACCCCATCACTGTTGGCAAAGGCAACGCCCAATGTGCATGCTGCAGGCCGACAGCGTCCTAGCTACTCAAAGGGTGTCTGCTACCTTGCGCACACCCTGCCTCCCTCCTTTCTCATTTCCTCCCTGTTTCTGCCTCCCTCCCTTTCTTCCTGCTTTCGTGCATGTATTTGGAATCATACCTTGCCAAGTTGTAAAAAGGAGTCAAGGTGGCCTTTAATAAAACAGATATAGCATAACCACTAACATGGGGGGAAGGGCTGGGTGCGCGGCTCACACCTGTAATCCCGGCACTTTGGGAGGCTGAGTCGGGAGGATCGTTTGAGCCCAGGAGTTCAAGACCAGCCTGGGCAACATGGCGAAACCCTGTCTCTGCAAAAAACAAACAAAAACAAACAAACAAAAAACTAGCCAGACATGGTATTGTGCACCTGTAGTCCCAGCTACTCGGGAGGCTGAGGTGGGAGGATCACTTGAGCCAGACAGGTTGAGGCTGCAGTGAGCCACGATGGCGCCATTGTACTCCAACCTGAGCAAGAGATAGAGATCCCCATCTCAAACAAAAAGAAATAGGGGGAAGAAAAGGAGACAGAGGTCAAGGGAGAGGGTCAGCAAGTGAGTGATGTCGTCTTTGCTTATGAAGGACCATATGAGGCATTAGAGCGTGCGCCCTTTCCGTGTAAAGTCTTTGAATGCAGAGCCTTGTTGCCCATGTCGTCCACCGGTGGAGCCAAGTTTCCCAGGGTGGATCTGCTCAGTCTGGAGTTCTAGAGCTGGGAAGACTTTTCAGGATCCTTAAGATCATCCCATCATCCCTTCTATTTCCAGATAGGGAAACTGCATCTCTAAGTCAGGGCATGGCAGGAATAAAAATGAAAACTGTGAGTAGTCTGACCTGTCAGATGTGTAGGGCATATCTGCCTCAGTGTGGCTGGGAGAAACACGGTGATAGGTTAAGAAAACCTTATTTCTGTATGATGTTTTGTCTGCAGGCAATCTGCTTTGGTGAGATTTAACGTTTGAACGCCTTGAGAACAGCTAGACGTTCGGCTGACTGTTAGTGAGGGATTTGATGCTCTTGAGCACTCTCAGGGCTGGAAGTCACACAATACCTCCTACCATCACCCATTTAGAATAAGACTTTTGGTAAATCACACTTAATTTGAACCTCAGTGGGGTTTTTCCAGTAAAATATCAATAATAACACTTCTCATCTCCTCATAGGACCTTTTTTGTGAGCTAAACAAGAAATATGTTAAAGTACTTCCTTTTTTAATATGGTTTTTAAAATTATAAGAGATGGGGTCTCACTATGTTGCCCAGGCTGGCCTCAAACTCCTGGGCTTAAGCAATCCACCTGACTCGGCCTCCCAAAGTGCTGAGATTACAGGCATGACACACCTTGCCCAGTCTTAAAGTATGCATACTTCTTAAAGCATAAAAGTGCCACCCAAGGGTGAGTTGTGACCAGGTTCAGTCACCTCGTACCAGAAGCTGCCTGTGGGTCTGAGGGCTCCTTCCCTATGATCAGTGAGGGGTAAGAACACCTTCAGATCTGGCCTCCCCTGGCAGCCCTTCATCCTCGAGGTTGGTTTTGTGATTCTTCTATCCCAGGTCTTCTCTCAGACATCTTCACAACGTGCCTCTCCTGGGATGCCCATCAACACCTCATCTGGCTTATAAACTTCTCAACACCAGCTGCTTCTTGTGGTTAAGTGGAAAGTCGACTGATTTCCACTTTGTGGTTTCTCTCCTGTCTGACTATGTATCACATATCCTAATACCATACAGGAAATATTAAGCTGAAGCTAGGGCTTTAAATAACTGAAGAACTGCCAAACATCTTTGCTCTCATTTCTTTTGATAAACAAAAGTTCTTTCCTCTCTACTGAATATAGCACAGAGAATATATCCCTTCCCGTTCATCTTGAGTAAGGAAAAAAATCCCCAACAACTCTGTAATATGATTCTCCTTTTAAAATGTTCTATTGGCCAGGCACAATGGCCCACGCCTATAATCCCAGCACTTTGGGAAGCCAAGATGAAAGGATTGGTTGAGCCCAGGGGTTCAAGACCAGCCTGGACCACGTGGCAAAAACCCATCTCTGAAAATAATAATAATAAAAAAATTGGCTGGGTGTGGTGACACATGCCTGTAGTCCCAGCTACCTGGGAAGCTGAGGTGGTAGGATCACTTGAGCCAGGGAGATGGAGGCTGCTGTGAGCCAAGATCACACCACTGCACTCCAGCCTGAGCTACAGAGTGAGACCCTGTCTCAAAAAAAAAGTTCTATTTTGTACTTCAGGGCTACTCCTCAAATTTTGACCATGAGTCTTGGAGTTTGTTGCTAATGTCAGCTGTAGCAATACTTGCCCACATGGTGGGAACCTAGAATCATAAGCCCCTATTCTCCTGAAAGAGACCTGCCCCACCTGCAGCCTGTCAGAAAGACCTGGAAAGGAAGGGGTGGATAGGACGTGCGGGCTTCCAGTCCTGGCTGTGTAGCACTAGCTTTTGGCCTTCAGCAAGTTAACACTTGTGTACTGTCAGGGCAACAGCTGTACCTGCTGGGCCTTGTTGGTGTCATCATGAGAGATATCCTTAGTGTTAATCCTTAGTACAGCACCTGGCCCATGACAGGAGTCCAATATTATGATACCTGAATTCTATTTTCCTGAATCCATTAGAATACCTGAATTCTATTGAAATACCTGAATCCAGTAAAATGCCTGAATCCATTAGAACACCTGAATCCCATTAGACTACCTGAATTCCATACCTGAATCCATTAGAATACCTGAATTCTATTAGACCACCTGAATCCATTAGAATACCTGCATTCTATTGAAATACCTGGATCCATTAAAATGCCTGACTCCATTAGAACACCTGAATTCCATTAGAATGCCTGCACCATTAGAACACCTGAATTCCATTAGAATGCCTGACTCCATCAGAACACCAGAATCCCATTAGAATACCTGATCCATTAGAATGCCTGACTCCATTAGAATGCCTGAATCCATTAGAACACCTGAATTCCATTAGAATGCCTGACTCCATTAGAACACCTGAATTCCATTAGAATGCTTGCATCGTTAGAACACCTGAATTCCATTAGAATGACTGATTCCATTAGAACACGTGAATTCCATTAGAATGCCTGACTCCATTAGAACACCTGAATTCCATTAGAATGCTTGCATCGTTAGAACACCTGAATTCCATTAGAATGACTGACTCCATTAGAACACGTGAATTCCATTAGAATGCCTGAACCATTAGAACACCTGAATTCCATTAGAATGCCTGACTCCATTAGAATGCCTGAATCCATTAGAACACCTGAATTCGATGACTATCTGAACTTTTGTTTTGGGTGTGTACTAGTTTCCTGGGGCTGCCATTGATAAGTGACCACAAACTTGGTTTAAAACAGCAGAAATATATTCTCGCACAGTTCTGGAGGCCAGAAGTCTGAAGTCAAGATACTCTTTCCACATAAGTCCGCATTCACAGATTTCTGGAGTTCAGATGTGGACACATCCTTTGGGGAGCCACCATTCAACCCACTGCAGGTGCCATGTCCCATTCTCCTTCTGTCGGCTGTGTCTTATCAGGTGCTCACCTCCCCTCCTTGGGCCTCAGTCTCCCAGGTATAAAATAAAGGAAGTCCCCAAGAGCTTCAAGTCTCTGACACTATGACTTCGACTAGTCCCAGCTTAGCCCCAGATCCCTAAGATCATTGACCAATGGTTGTTTCTCTGTGCCTCAGTTTACCCATTGTGAAATTAAGAAGCTGGATGAGGCCAGGCATAGTGGCTCACACCTGTAATTCCAGCACTTTGGGAGGCTGAGGCAGGCGGATCACCTGAGGTCAGGAGTTTGAGAGCAGCCTGGCCAACATGGTGAAACCTCATCTCTACTAATAATACAAAAATTAGCCGAGTGTGGTGGTGCATGCCTGTAATCCCAGCTACTCAGGAGGCTGAGGCAGGAGAATTGCCTGGAGGCAGAGGTTGCAGTGAGCCGAGATTGCACCATTGCACTCCAGCCTGGGCAACAGAGCAAGACTCCATCTCAAAGGAAAAAAGAAGCTGGATGAGATCAATGATTCCCAATTACAAGTTGAAGGTGAGAATTACTTGGGACATTTTCAAAGTCTAAAGGGTCATGCCCTGCCCTGGATCTCATGAATAACATCTTCTGGGGACGGTTGAGTCCCTTCACCAGCTGGCACTGCAGGTCTACCCAGTATTAGTGCTTCCTGGGTTTTACTGACTTTTTTGGGCGGAGGCTGGTTACTTCTGCACCATCCCTTGTTTTATCAGGGAAAGAAATGGGAGAGTTTTATGGAAAGAGAAGCCCAGAATATGAAGACACTGGATACATGAGCGACCATTTAGGGCTGGCTGTGGTTTTTCACACCACTGATTTCATGTGTGGGGCATGAAATCAATTTGGTGGTTGAGATCAATGTATAAAAGATAGAATAGAAACGATCACAATGCATAGATATTTTTTCCACAAAATTCATTCAGTTGCAGGTATGTACATACGAGGTGTGGGTCCTGGGCTTCTATGTACAATTTGTTTCTTACTGTGGGTCCAGGTCAAACAGTGTGAGAGCCAATGCCTCTAAAAAAAAAAAAAAACCTTCAAAGAGAGGAGATGGAATCCCAGAATTGTACCCTTGTCTATGGCAGAGGACCCTCCAGGTGGTTTCTCTCCTGAAGTCTCCAATGCTGTGCTGAGCCCAAGGGTTCTCTGGCTATGGCTGACATTGCAGACACTCAGGTACCCTGGGGCAGTACATGCTCGGGGGACAGCTAGGAAGGTGGGGGGTCCAATCCAAGTTGACCATTTGGTACTGGCTGCCTGGAAAGCTGTGTCGATAAGGATTTGTGGACCATGTTCAGGCTCAGCCAGGAAGAGAGCCGTGATTGATTATTCATGTCTTGGGAGCGGGAGAAGCATGGTGGCATGTGTGCCTCTTGGGTGCTGTCTCTGTCTCAGGAAAGGAGAGTGGGAGTTGAGGTTAAAATCCCCCTCCTGCCTCTGACTTGAGATGTAATTGAAGTTCTCTGAACTAACCTTTCTTCAACTATAAACTGAGAACGAGCAAGATGACTTTGACTATCGCTTCTAACTTTGAGGGTTTAATTGGATTACATTGGAGGATCTGTCTCCACTTGAGTCAGGGGGTGTGTGTGTGTGTGTGTGTGTGTGTGTGTGTGTGTGTGTGTGTAGAGAGAGAGAGAGAGCAAGCAGGGGGCAGGACACTGAGAGGAGTCCCTGGCTGCTGCTCTGGACACACTGGATGGCTTTCTTTGGCTTAAATATGGGAAGTTTTGTCAGGACCAGGGACTCAGAGAACCGGGTGGAGGTGACGAAGGCAGGTGACATGCACCTGAGGTGGGGTCCAGTCTCCCTCTTCTCTACTTATCCCAATGGGGTTGTGCACTAAGTCAACCATGGACCAGCACATGTTGAATGCCTACTGTATACCGAGGACACCTCAGTCCACACCCACAAAGTAATTTACAAACAAGCCCTGGAAGATCCATTAAGCCTGGGGCACAGGGCAGGTGGTTCCACTTAAATTTGGCCATCCTCCTGGGTGGCTGAGTGACATAGTTCAGTTCGATCACCCTTGGTCACCTGGACAAGGGAAGATAAACTGTTTGTATTCTATCTGCCTCATGTTCTTCTCGGAGGTATTTTTATCCCTCAGACTCTAAAAGTCAGATGCCACTTCCACACTCAGCACCGCAAATGTGCCCACACCTAGGACTCCTCCCCAGCCCCCTCTTCACTCAGGCCAGTCCAACAGGGCTTAGAGGGTGGCCCACAGCAGGGTCTGGGGCTGAGCTCCGTGGGAAACAGGTGTGGATAGGACGCTGTCCTTAACCCCAGGGAGCTTTTCTGGGTGAGACAGCCAGACAACAGACCCAGATGATGATGGCACAAGGTAGAGGGAGCAAAACCAACTGTGGCTGGGCCCAGAGGAGGGCAGAGCTCATTACTCTGGGAAGTTATTAGTCCAGCAAGCATTGATTGAATGCTGGTGCCAAGACAGTTCCAGAGAGACCACAGCGGGTAGCTCCAGGTGGCAGAAGAGACAGAACCATAACCAACACCTACAGCCAGGACTGGGAACGCAGTTCCAAGGGGGCAGAAGGGTGGGGTGGGCTGCGGAGTACCATGAAGGCCTAGGATCTTTCCACTCGGTTGTTTTCTCTTATTCTCTAGTGATATGAGCAGGCAGGAGCTCTGGAGCCAGGCTGCCTGAAGCTGAAGGCTGGTTCCACATGCTACTGAGTACCTGTGGATAAGCTACCCAATCTCTCTGTGCCTCAGTTTCCTCATCCAAAAATGAGATGTATTCATCTGCCAGGGCTGCCATAACAAAATACCACAGGCTTCACGGCTTAAATAACAGAAGTTCATTTGGAAGGTGGAAGTCCAAGATCAAGGGTCATCAGGATTGGTTTCTAGTGAGGTCTTTCTGGCTTGCAGACAGTTCCCTGTCTCACTTCGACCTCACACGGCCTTTCCTCTATGAGTGCCCAGACAGCGGTCTCTCTTCTCTCTCTCTCTCTTTTTAATTTATTGAGATGGAATCTTGCTCTGTTGCCCAGGCTAGAGTACAGTGGTGTGATCTCAGCTCACTGCAACCTCTGCCTCTTGGGTTCAAGTGATTCTTCTGCCTCAGTCTACTGAGTAGCTGGGATTACAGGCATGCACCACCACACCCAGCTAATTTTTGTATTTTTGGTAGAGATGGGTTTCACCATGTTTGCCAGGCTGGTCTCGAACTCCTGACCTCAAGTGATCCACCTGCCTGGGCCTCCCAAGTGCTGGAATTACGGGCATGAGCCACCACATCCAGCCCCTCTTCCCCTTCATCTTCCTCTTCCTCTTCCCCTTCCCCTCCTCATTTCCCTTCCCCTTCCCCCTCCCCATTCCACCTCCTCCTCCTCCTTTTTTTTTTTTTTTTAGAGCTGGAGTTTTGCTCTTGTTGCCCAGGCTGGAGTGCAATGGCACAATCTTGGCTCATTGCAACCTCTGCCTCCCGGGTTCAAGCAATTCTCCTGCCTCAACCTCCTGAGTAGCTGGGATTACAGGCATGTGCCACCACGCCTGGCTAATTTTGTATTTTTAGTAGAGACAGGGTTTCTCCATGTTGGTCAGGCTGGTCTCGAACTTCTGACCTCGGGTGATCCGCCTGCCTTGGCTTCCCAAAGTGCTGAGATTACAGGCAGGAGCCACTGCACCCGGCCCCTCTTCTCTTCTTATAAGGACATCACTCCTATTGGATTAGGGCCCTACTCCTGCAACCTCTTGTAACCTTAATTCCCTCCTTAAAGGCCCTACCTCTAAAAACAGTCACACTGGGGGTTAAGGCTTCAACATATAGATTTCGGAGGGATGCAATTCAGTCTATAACATGCCATCCTCTGGCCCATCAAAATTCATGTTCCTGACACATAAAAAATACCTTTACCTCATCAGTCGGGCATGCCTGTGTCCCAGCTACTAGGGAGGCCGAGGCAGGAAGATCACTTGAGGCCAGGAGTTCGAGACCAGCCTGGGCAACATAGCAAGCTCCCTGTCTCTACAAAAAATAATAATAATATACAAAATTACCATGCATGGTGGGTGTGTGCCTGTAGTCCCAGCTACTAGGGAGGCTGAGGCAGGAGGATTGCCTGAGCCCAGGAATTCAAGGCTGCAGTGAGCTATAATCATGCTGCTGAACTCCAGCCTGGGCTACAGCATGAGACCTCGTGTCCAAACACACACACACAAAACAAAACCAAAAACCTTCACCCCATCCCAACAGCCCCAAGAGTCTTAACTATTCCTCAACACTGAAGCCTGAAGTCTCACTCATCTAAATATCACTTAAATCATGTATAGGTGAGACTCAAGGTATGATTTCTCCTGAGGCAAAATTCCTCTCTAGCTGTAAGCCCATGAAATCAGACATACGTGCTTCCAAACACAATGTGGGGACAGGCATAGGACACATTCTCATTCTAAAAGAGAAAACCAGGAAGAAAGGGGTAATGGGTCCCAGGAAAGTACAAGATCTAGCAAGGCAAAGTCCTTTGGATTTTAGGTTCAAAAATAATTCTTTGGCTGGACAATTCTTTGGGACTTCTGGGCCCACTGGGGCAGTTGTCCCCTCCCCACCCCATAGCCCTGGGTGGTGACCCTGCTCAGGCATCTCCTTGTAGCAGCCCCACTCTGGGGGCTCTGTGTGGTGGCTCTACCCCTCAGGCACTACTGGAAGCCAGGGGTGGAAGTTGCGTCTTCTGGAAACGAAGAGGAAACAGCCTTGTTCCCTGGGTCTATGGTGGAAGTGGCAGCCCCCGATCTGTAAGTTGCCTATGGAGTCATTCTTCCTCTTTTCTTGAAAGAGAAAGTATGTTCACCACCACATCATTCTATTGTCCTGTCCTGTAGAGCCCCAGAAGTCCAAAACTGTTACTTTATTTCATCCCATCTCTGTCCCCTTTGGTCCAAACTGGCAGTCTCTGCAGATATGACCCATCCCTAGTCCTGGCTTCTGCTGAGATGGGCGGTTAATGCCTTGGGTAATCTCTTTCAACCCTGCCCTGGTGTTGGAGTGACTTTCAACCCTGCCCTGGTGTTGTCTCCAGAACACCCTTCTCATTTTATGCAACAAAAATTTCTTCTGGCCGTGCACAGTGGCTCACGCCTATAATCCCAGCACTTTGGAAGGCCGAGGTGGGCAGATCATTTGAGGTCAGGAGTTCGAGACCAGCCTGGCCAACATGGCGAAACCCCGTCTCTACTAAAAATACAAAAATTAGCTGGGCATGGTGGTGGGTGCCTGTAATCCCAGCTACTCATGAGGCTGAGGCAGGAGAATCACTTGAACCCGGGAGGTGGAGGTAGCAGTGAGCCAAGATTGTACCACTGCATTCTAGTCTGGGCGACAGAATGAAACTCCATCTGAAAAAAAAAAAAAAAAGAGTCTAGTTATGAATACATGGGATTATTTACCTTTTAAACTTTTTTTTTATTATACTTTAAGTTCTAGGGTACATGTGCACAACGTGCAGGTTTGTTACATAGGTATACATGTGCTATGTTGGTTTGCTGTACCCATCAACTTGTCATTTACATTATCCAGCTGTTATTTTCACCCAGACATACCCTGAAGAAATTTAAGATCTTGACTTCATCTCACTTGTACTTTGCCGTAACAAAAAAATAGAGAGCCTTGATCTGGTAGCCGCTGTGGCTCTTCCTGGCTGTGCAGTAACCTCTGGGCAGGTGTAAAGCCGATCTAGAGGCATGGGCTGGTAGGGGCAGACGTGTAAGCAGGTGCACTCACAGTTCAGGATAATGGAGGTAGGTTCTTTGGGACTTGTTCTCGTGTGCATTGTATGCTTTTCCTACGTGTAAGAATATCTAGGATCCAGGGCTGGGGCTGCTTCCAACACACACCCAGGTTTGCTGCTTCTGGAACTGGTCAAGGTCAATCCTGCAGCCCCTGGGACTCAGTGGGCCTGACTGAGGTTAATGGAGAAGCTGGATTAACAGTACAGAGATGAGCTGTTAGCACTGCACCTGCTCGACGTTGTTTCCCATCTCTGGTTCTGGGTCCCTCCTGAAATCTTTGTGAGGCAGGACGGGCAGAGGCCATAACCTTCACATTCACAGATGAGAAAGCATCTGTCAGATTTTACAAACTTGGATGGTTTGTAGTGCATGGTTTCTTTTTTTATTTTTTGAGACGGAGTCTCGCTCTGCCCCCCAGGCTGGAGCGCAGTGGTGCGATCTTGGCTCACTGCAACCTCCGCCTCCCGGGTACATGCCATTCTCTTGCCTCAGCCTCCTGAGTAGCTGGGACTACAGGCGCCCGCCACCACACCTGGCTATTTTTTTGTATTTTTAGTAGAGACGGGGTTTCACCGTGTTAGCCAGGATGGTCTCCATCTCCTCACCTCGTGATCCGCCTGTCTTGGCCTCCCAAAGTGCTGGGATTACAGGCGTGAGCCACCGTGCCAGGCCGAGTGCATGGTTTCAAACTGGATATTTCATAACAAATCACCAGTGTACATGGCTTTCCAATTGCTAGCAGGTTTATTTAGCACCGGGTTGAATCTCTATTTCATACAGAGGCATACACGTAAACACACACACACACACACACACACAGTGTGCAAGTGCACACAAACCAAAGCCTCCATTGGCCTTAACCTACGGGGAGTGAGGAGCGGAGCCAGTGGTTGGCTGGGTGAAATGCCTCAGGCTTGACGTTCATTTACAATGATACCACTAGCAAAAATAACAATCATGACTACATCTATTCATATAAGCACCCACTCTGGGAGACACCGTTCTGGACACTGGGGTAGCAGGCAGCAATGGGGATGCAAAATGGCCCTCTGGTCTGTCCTTGGGTTTAGCTTGTGTTGCAAGCTTGGTGTCTAAATTGCTACCATTTTAGCCTGGATAGATTGATCCTAGGGTCAGGCTATCTTGGGTTATTTTTTGGATTATTTTATTTATTTATTTATTTATTTATTGCATTTTCAGGGGCTCTGAGATTTCAGCGGCTGTCCCAGGGAGGGTATGCTTGGGGAAGCAATTGTTTTCCAATTCTTCTCTGACAGCTCTCAGACAGACATTCTGAATCTTTAACTTTACGCGTTTTCTCGCGCACTTGTCTAAGACGTTCCTTCCTGATTTACAAACCTTGAACCATCTTCTAACTCCCTAATACATTAGTAATTATTGCAATTAGCACTTCTTCATGGCACCTTTCGTTATTATAATTATGATCTTCGTCTGAAAAATTATGTGTTATTAATAACTCAGAACCCGCCAATGACTGCCACATGGCAGTTGAAAGATTTTCTTACTTATGGTCCTCCCTAGAGGGTGATAAAGCAGACCTACAAGCCCAGCCTCCAGTCTCCTCATCTGTAATGTCCACAGGCCACAGTGGGCCGCCCCTTGGTCAGTGTTTGCTAGGCGTCTTTTGCGAACCCTGCACAGCTTCCACGTAAAAGGTAGCACAGCAGGCTTGGTCCTGAGTTAGACTCAGGGTCAGAAACAACTGCTTACCAGCTGTGCTCTCTTAGATAAGTCACCCTGTGTATATTGGTCTCAGTTTCCTCACCTATACAGTGGGGTTCATAATACCTACCTTGT
The DNA here is from genome assembly GCF_028885655.2 of Pongo abelii. Classification (NCBI taxonomy): domain Eukaryota; kingdom Metazoa; phylum Chordata; class Mammalia; order Primates; family Hominidae; genus Pongo; species Pongo abelii. The sequence goes on along the minus strand of NC_085929.1, from coordinate 51,553,252 downwards.
AAGGTTTTGTGAAAGATTAAGATGAGGGAACATGAAAAGCCCTCAGCACGATGTGTGGAGTTGAATTCTACAAACATCAGCCTGGCCCTGCCGCTGCTGCCGACGGTGATAACTTCAGATGACCACCATGGTGCGACAGCTGGTGGGTGCCTAAGAAATGCTCTTTCACCCGGAATCTGCACGTGAAGCAGGGAGGTGGGAGCAGGTGAAACCGGAACCAGACACCGTTCTGTTCTGTTCCGTTCTGCTGCTTCAGCATCCGACCAATCAAAATGAGAATAAAAGGGATTGTTTCCAAAGTCCTTGAAAGGTTTCAATGAACTCTTGGGAAAAACTAGGTGCTGATTATGTAAATAAATAATTAAACCTGACTGTGCCTGCAAACACAGGCCACGGAAGGAAAACTAACAGGATCTGAGAATAACGAGCCCCAAGATTGAAGACTGCATCTCCCATCGCCAAGACCAAATGGAGACGTTAGACCCAACCTGACGGAGTGGAGGATGAGCACTCACAAAGGCTAGGGTCTGTGGGGGGCAGCGGGGGAATGCTAATTAAGTAGAAGAATTTGGTGCCGCCTCCACCGTCCCTCAAGTAAGGAGACTCAGGACTTTGATCACTGTGGCTTGGAAAAGGAGATGGAGTCCAGAAATAAGATGAGGCTTGGCCAGGCTTGGTAGTTCACACCCATAATCCCAGAACTTTGGGAGGCTGAGGCGGGTGGATCACCTGAGGTCAGGAGTTCGAGACCAGCCTGACCAACATGGTGAAACCTTGTCTCTACTAAAAATACAAAATTAGCTGGGTGTGGTGACGAACGCCTGTAATCTCAGCTGCTTGGGAGGCTAAGGCAGGAGAATTACTTGAACCCAGGAAGCAGAGGTTGCAGCGAGCTGAGATCGTGCCATTGCACTCCAGCCTGGGTGACAAGGGTGAAACTCCACCTCAAAAACAAAAAAGATGAGGCTTGGCTGAGGAAGAAGAAAAAAAGGAGCATATTCATTTCCCAGGGCTGCCGTAACAAAGTACCACAAATTGGTCAACTTTAAACAACAGAAATGTATTCTCTCACAGCTCTGGAGGCTGGAAGTCAGAAATGAAGCTCTCATTCTGACTGGCATGAGATGGTATCTCATTGTAGCTTCGATTTGCATTTTTCCAATGATTAGCGATGTTGAGCTTTTTTTTCATGTTTGTTGGCCGCATGAATGTCTTCAAGTCAAGAAACTACAGATGTGGCTGGGCACAGTGGCTCACGCCTGTAATCCCAGCACTCTGGGAGGCCAAGATGGGTGGATCACCTGAGGTCAGGAGTTCAAGACCAGCCTGATGAACATGGTGAAACCCTGTCTCTACTAAAAATACAAAATTAGCTGGGCGTGGTGGCGCATGCCTGTAATACCAGCTACTTGAGACGCTGAGGTAGGAGAATTGCTTGAACCTGGGAGGCAGAGGTTACAGTGAGCTGAGATTGTACCATTGCATTCCAGCCTGGGCAACAAGAGTGAAATTCCATCTCAAAAAAAAAAAAAAAAAAAGACAAAAAACAAAACAAAACAAAAAAACAAGAAAACAGATGCTGGTGTGGTTGTGGAGAAATAGGAATGCTTTTACACCATTGGTGGGAATGTAAATTAGTTCAACCATTGTGGAAGCTGGTGTGGCGATTCCTCAAAGATGTAGAACCAGAAATAACATTTGACCCAGCAATCCCATTACTGGTTATATACTCAAAGGAATATAAATCATTCTATTATAAAGATGCATGCATGCATTTGCTCATTGCAGCACTATTCACAACAGCAAAGACCTGGAATCAACCCAAATGCCCATCAATGATAGACTGGATAAAGAAAATGTGGTACATATACACCATGGAATACCATGCAGCCATAAAAAGGAACAAGATCATGTTTTTTGCGGGGACATGCATGGAGCTGGAAGCCATTATCCTCAGCAAACTAATGCAGGAATAGAAAACCAAACACCACATGTTCTCACTTAGAAGTGGGAGCTGAACAATGAGAACACATAGACACGGGGAGGGGAACAACACATACTTGGGCCTGTCGGGGGTGGGGCGGGGGGAGGAAAGCATGTGGGGCTTAATACCTAGGTGATGGGTTGATAGGTGCAGCAAACCTCAATGGCACACATTTACCTACGTAACAAATCTGCACATCCTGCACATGTACCCCAGAACTTAAAATTAAAAAAAAAAAAAGGAAAAAAGAAATGAAGCTGTTGGCAGGGCCCTGCTCCTTGGTCCTCTGAGCTTCAGAGTGGAGCCTACCCCACGCCTCTCAGCAGCCAGTGTGGCCGGCAGTCCTTGGCGTCCTCTGCGTTTGACAGCACCTGGCGTTCTCCCTGGCTCTGTCTGTGAGAAACCTTTCTGTTTCTTCTCCTTGTTCCATAAAGACACCAGTCATATGGGATGCGGGCCCACCTGAACCCAGAATGACTCCATCCGGATTTTACTGCTATGAAGATTCTACTTCCAAACAAGGTCATATTCTGTGGTTCCAGAAATAATGAAAATTTGGAGGGAATGCTCTCCAGCCCAGCGCAGGGCAGAAAGTGCAGGGACGCTGGCCTCTCCTGAGCTGAGACCTGGCCTCTTATGGTTCACAAAGAACCCCCCCAAAAACAACCTTGAGAGAGCAGGTCTGTAACATCCCAACCTGTCACCTCCCTAGCCTCCCTGCCGCCCTCACCCAATCCTGCTTTCCCATGGCTGCCCCTTCTCCCTCACTCCCCCCACCTCACCTGCCCCAGCGTTCCCCCCTCTCCCTCACTCCCCCCACCTCACCTGCCCCAGCGTTCCCCCCCTCCCTCACTCCCCCCCACCTCACCTGCCCCAGCGTTCCCCCCTCTCCCTCACTCCCCCCACCTCACCTGCCCCAGTGTTCCCCCCTCTCCCTCACTCCCCCCACCTCACCTGCCCCAGCGTTCCCCCCTCTCCCTCACTCCCCCCACCTCACATAGGGCTCCCCCCTCCCTCACTCCCCCCACCTCACCTGCCCCAGCGTTCCCCCCTCTCCCTCACTCCCCCCACCTCACCTGCCCCAGCGTTCCCCCCTCTCCCTCACTCCCCCCACCTCACCTGCCCCAGCGTTCCCCCCCTCCCTCACTCCCCCCCACCTCACCTGCCCCAGCGTTCCCCCCTCTCCCTCACTCCCCCCACCTCACCTGCCCCAGTGTTCCCCCCTCTCCCTCACTCCCCCCACCTCACCTGCCCCAGCGTTCCCCCCTCTCCCTCACTCCCCCCACCTCACCTGCCCCAGTGTTCCCCCCTCTCCCTCACTTCCCCCACCTCACCTAGGTCTCCCCCCTCTCCCTCACTTCTCCCACCTCACCTAGGGCTTCCCCTTTCCCTCACTGCCCCCACCCCACCTAGGGTTCCTCTCTCTTCCTCACTCCCCCACCTCACCTGTCCCAGGGTTCCCCCCACTCCCCCCACTCCACCTCACCTAGGGATCCCCCCTCTCCCTCACTCCCCCCAGCTCACCTGCCCCAGGGTTCTCAGCTCCAGGGTCAGGGCTGCCAAATCCTCTCACCTCTGGCAGCCAAGTAACCACCAGTGACCAGCAGGTCTTTGCCCCAAACCCTCCAAGGCCTCTGTTTTTTAGCCTTTGACACCAGGATTCTGCCAACTGGCTGCCTCCAGGTGTACTGTCTATACTTTGGGATCAGCTAAACCCACTACAAGCAGTTCCTGAGGGGCCAGGCTCTCTCCTGCCCAGGCTCTCTACCCAGCATCCACCTGGGATGGTCTATTCCGGCATCCACCACAGGGCTCACTTAGCTGTGTCACCAAAAGGGAGGTGCTCCATTCCCTAGAAGGAGGAACCTGATGTTCCCTCTGCCAACAGTCCCTGGTGCATAGTGGCTGCTCCATAACTGCCTGCTGGGTGGACAACCCCCAATTTAAAGGTTGAGAATTTGAGACTTCGCAGGTAGCTTGTTTTTGCCATTCTGCCTGTGGGTGACAGAGCCAGGCTTCGAAGTCCTCCTGACCTCAGCCACCTGGGCTGCCTGGGTCCCTTCCTCCAAACACAGGGCTCTGGAGGGACATCAAGGGGGCCGCATCACAACCCCAGAGAGGTCGAGATCAGGGCAGATTCAGAGCAGCACACGGGGCAAATGCGTGACCCTGCTCTTTACCTGGAACTCTGACCCAAACTTGCAGCCCTTGCTGCGGCTCTCACCCAGGGGCCCTGCCAGAAGCAGAGCCCCTTCTGCCCCAGCCCCTCCCAGACCTGCCTGTCAGCCTGTCCACCCTGTTTGGAGAAAAATGTTTTTCCTTTTATTTATATTTTTATTTTTCTTTGAGATGGGGTCTCACTCTGTCTCCTGGGCTGGAGTGCAGTGGCGCAATCTTAGCTCACTGCAACCTCCACCTCCTGGGTTCAAGTGATTCTCCTACCTCAGCCTCCCAAGTAGCTGGGATTACAGGCGCACACCACCACACCCAGCTAATTTTTGTATTTTTAGTAGAGACGGGGTTTTGACATGTTGGCCAGGCTAGTCTCGAACTCCTGACCTCAGGTGATCCGCCTGCCTTGGCCTCCCAAATTGCTGGGATGACAGGTGTGAGCCACTGCACCCGACCATGTTTTTTCCTTTTAAAGGGCATCCTACAATATGTACAACACTGACTCCTTCTCAAAAGAGAATTGAACAGCTGATTTGAAATCTGTGATGATGTGGGTGTGAAAGTGCTAATGAGGATGGCTTTGCTAATAATAGGGGCCCTGGGACAGAGACATCCTCAGGTGTCACTGAGCTGGGCTCCCTTTGGGGCCCCACTGCCTTTGTGATGCCCACAGAGAGACTCCTGGGCAGGTGGGGTCCACCTCACACTGGGCAGCCCTCTCTCCCTGGCAATTTCCCCTTAATTTCATCAACTTGCTTTTACCCAGGAGGAAACCAAAACTCCCAGAGGGAAGCCAGGAGCCTGCAGGCACCTGCCAGGCCTTGAATCCACTTCCAAGGGAGACTCCCCAACCCCAAGCTTCTTCCTTCCCGATAGAGGGTGGGAGGTGGTGCAGGGATGTTTGCAGGAGGCTGTCAGCGCGCTGTCCACACCTCCCAGAAGAAAGACCCAAGAAGCAGGCCCAGCACCAGGCTCCCTCCGCTTCCCCTTATCTCCCTCCTACTCTGCTGCTGAGTCCTGGAGAGCCTCCCTCCTCCTCCTCTTCCTCCTTTGTTCTTGGACCTCTTGAATTAGTAAGAGCTCGGTTTTGAGGATCCCAGACCTGGGTTCAGGTAGAGGGCTCCCAACATATACGCTGGGTGACTTTGGGCTAGTAAACATCACCTCACCTCAGGGTTAACATCTGTCAGAGCTATTATAAGCAGACAATCAAATAACATATGTAATATACCTATTCACTGCTTGTGAGTTGAAAATCCTCTAGAGATGCTAGTTTTGCACAATCCTTCTCCTTCTCCTTCTCCTTTTCTTTTTTTTTTTTTGAGATAGGGCCTCACTCTGTTGCCCAGGCTGGAGTGCAGTGGCATGACAGCGGCTCACTGCAACCTCCGCCTCCCGAGTTTAAGTGATTCTCGTGCCTCAGTCCCCTGAGTAGTTGGGACTACAGGCGCGTGCCACCACGCCCAGCAAATTTTTGTATTTTTAGTAGAGATGGGGTTTCACCATGTTGGCCAGGCTGGTCTCGAACTCCTGATCTCAAGTGATCCACGGGCCTCAGCCTCCCAAAGTGCTGGGATTACAGGTGTGAGCCACCGCACCCAGCCTAGTTTTGCACAGTTCCGTTCTTTTTTTTTTTTTTCTTTTTATACACAGTCTCACTGTGTTGCCCAGGCTGGCGTGCAGTGGCATAATCTCGGTTCACTGTAACCTCTGACTCCCGGGTTCAAGAGATTCTCCAGCCTCAGCCTCCCAAGTAGCTGAGACTACAGGCACCCACCACCACGGCTGGCTAACTTTTGTATTTTTAGTAGAGATGGGGTTTCACTATGTTGGCCAGGCTGGTCTTGAACTCCTGACAACATGATCTGCCCACCTTGGCCTCCCAAAGTGCTGGGATGACAGGTGTGAGGCACCACGCCTGGCCCTCTGTTCTTAAAGAGCCAGTAGCATGGAGGAACAGCTGGTGCTGAGACAGAAGAATGAACGGGAGATTTCCATGCAGCATGGATCTGTACTTAACAATACTGTGCTGTACACTTACAATCTGCTAAGAGGGTAGTTTTTTGTTTTGTTTTGTTTTGTTTTGTTTTTGAGACAGAGTTTTGTTCTTGTCGCCCAGGCTGGAGTGCAGTGGCGCAATCTCGGCTCCTTGCAACCTCCACCTCCTGGGTTCAAGCGATTGTCCTGCCTCAGCCTCCCGAGTAGCTGGGACTACAGGTGTGTGCCTCCACGCCTGGCTAATTTTTGTAGTTTTAGAAGAGACAGGATTTCACCATGTTGGCCAGGCTGGTCTCAAACTCCTGACCTCAGGTGATCCGAGGGTAGATCTTATATTAAGTGCTCTTACCGCAAAGAAATACAATTTTTTGAAGAGGGTGGGAGGAAACTTTTGGAGATGTCAGATATGTTTATGGCCTTGATTGTGGGGATAGTTTCATAGGTGTATCGTTATCTCTAAACTCATCAAGTTGTACTCATTAAGTAGTACAGCTTTTTGGATGCCAATCGTACCTCAATAAAATGGTTTAAAAAAACAGGAACTGCAGAGCAGGAGGCCCCAAGGTTGTTTGCTCAGAATCACCTCTTGCTCAGACGTTCTCTCCGCATTCGTATAGCAAGGCGAAGCGGTGGAGTCAGATGTTCAGGGTTAGAGTCCCCGTCTTGTCACTGACCATCCAAGTGATGCAGGACAAGACCCTTAGATCTCTCCCCATGCCTCAGTGCCCTCATCAGTGTATTGGGGATCTTGACAGTCATAAAGTCGTGGGGATTAAAAGAGGTGATGCGGGTTGAGCTCCTGGAGCAGCGCCTGATGCAAGGAAGCACCATCTCTGGGGCACTTCCACTAGAATAGGACATCTCTCCTCTACACCTCTCTGCCCAGGTGCACTGCAAAGAGGACAGGGCTGAACCCCAGCTCTGCTACATACAGGGGTGTGCCTGCGAGACCATGTAGCCCTTCTGAGCCTCAATTTGCTCATCTCTAAGATGGGGCGATTATAAGGATTAAACACATTGATGTGCAGGGAGCACTTGGAAGAGACCTGGCTCATAGTGAGCTGCATATAAAATGTTAGCTGTTATTATTTTTATTTTTAAAGACATAACTCCATGTCTAATCTCTCCAACTGAAACTGCAAGTTTTAGGAGGTAGAATCAAGCATCCCAGAGGAGGAGACCAGATGTATCATGAAGGCAAAGAAATACTGTTCTCGGCGGGGCGCAGTGGCTCATGCCTCCCAGCACTTTGGGAGGCCAAGGCGGGCAGGTCATCTGAGGTCGGGAGTTGGAGACCAGCCTGACCAACATGGAGAAATCCCATCTGTACTAAAAATACAAAATTAGCTGGGTGTGGTGGTGTGTGCCTATCATACCAGCTATTCAGGAGGCGGACGCAGGAGAATCGCTTGAACCGGGAGGCGGAGGTTGCGGTGAGCCGAGATCACGGCATTGCACTCCAGCCTGGGTAACAAAAGCGAAACTCCGTCACAAAAAAACCAAAACCAAAACAAAACAAAACAAAAAAAACAAACACAAAATACTGTTCTCTCTAGAGCAGACTGGCTAAATCACCTTCAGTCACAAGGAGCTCGTCACCCCACAGGGCAGGTGGGTCCCAGTTAGCATGGGTCAAGCGTCGAGAACATTCTTTCTAATAGTGCCACAATGTTTTGTTGTATTGATGATGGGCTGGCTGCATGGGTGCTCATCTGAAACTGGCCACTGGAGCCGATACAGAAACATCCTTATAAAGCATCCCTGGGAGTTGGGGTTGGTTTCCCTGGGTTTTGAATTCTGCCTTTGAAAATTGTACTGTTGTTTGCTGGGGAAATAAGAAAACGTATCTGGGAATAGAACAACAACCTTCCAGGTCTGACTCACGCCTGTAATCCCAGCACTTTGGGAGGCCGAGGTGAGAGGATTGCTTGAGGTTAGGAGTTTGAGACCAGCTTGGTCAATATAGTGAGACTGCCATCTCTACAAAAAAAATTAAAACTTAGCCAGGTGTGATGGTGTGCACCTGTAGTCCTAGCTAGTAGGGAGGCTGAGCTGGGAGGATCGCTTGTGCCTGGGAGGCAGAGGTTGCAGTGAGCCAAGACTGCACTACTGCACTCCAGCCTGAGTGACAGAGCCAGACCCTGTCTCAAAAAAAGGAAAAAGAAAGACAACTTTCCATAAGGCCTTTTAGCCCTGAACTTGTAATAACTGCAGGATGGCTCATACCTAGAAAGGGAGGTGGCCAGGGCTAATAGGAGAAAAGTCACAGGCTTTGTATTCAGGCTCCAGTGTAAATCCTGACTCTAGCCCACAATCAGGGTTTAAACAGGAGCCTGTCTGAGTACAGAGACTTGGGACAAATTATTATCTTCTCTGGGCCTTTTATTTATTTATTTTTTTATTGAGACAGGGTTGTCTCACTCTGTCTCCTAGGCTGAAGTGCAGTGGTGGGATCATAGCTCACTGTAGCCTCGAACTCCTGGGCTTAAGTGATCCTCCTGCTTCAGCCTCCTAAGTAGCTGGGACTATAGGTGTCTGTCTCTCTGGGCTTTAAAAAAGTCCTTTAGTGGTGGCTCATACCTGTAATCCCAGCACTTTCGGAGGCCAAGGCAGGTAGATCACCTAAGGTTAGGAGTTTGAGACCAGCCTGGCTAACATGGTGAAACCCCGTCTCTACTAAAAATACAAAAAAGTCCTTTAGCTAAAGTGAGTACCATGGATCCTCCATATCTGCAGCTTCTGCATCCACAGATTCAACTGAGCCTGGATTGAAAATCTCTCGGAAAAAAAAAAATTAAAAATCAATTAAAAATAATACAAATAAAAATACAGTTATAACAGCTATTCGATAGCATTAACATTGTGTCAGGGATTTTAAGTAATCTAGAGATGATTTGAAGTACATGGGAGGATGTGTGTAGGTTATATGCAAATACTACATCATTTGATACCAGGGACTTGAGCGTCCATGGATTTCGGTATCTGCAGGGGGCCCTGAGATCAATGCCTCCATGGGGGGTTGTAATTACATCTGCCTCTTGGGTGAGAGGAGGCATGGAGATTTAGTGAGTTATGATGTGAAACAGCCTCCCAGCCTGGGCTGGGCGCACATGATGACGGGCACTGGCCACACTGGCTTCCTTTCTTGACCTCTCCCTCTCAAGTGTTCAGGAGCCTCAGCCTTGGCCTAGCATCCTCAGAGCCTCCACTGTGCCTTCCTGCTGTGCTAAGGGGTGCTACCCAGCCCTTGGGCATTCACTCTGCCTCCAGGCAGCTTAGCAGAAGGCAGCCAGGGTTTAGCAGGACAACAGCTCTTCCTGCCTGGTGACTGGGCCAACCCTCAGTCCCTTCATTAGCATAAACTCAGGTGTGACCTCAAGGGGCTCCTTACGAAGAACAAAAGACAGTCCTATCACTTAGACAATAAGGGTTTTAGGAGCTTGAGGACAAAGACCAGATACATTTCCTATCATACCACAGGAACACCAGGGGTGTGCGTGCTACGGGGTGTGAGAGAGGAGAGGATGGCTTTGGGTGCAGCTGCCTGGGAGATGGAGAGCACTGGGCCAGGGTGCTGAGCCCAGACTGGGGCATGTTGACTGGAGGTACCCAACAACATCAAAGGAGATGCAGGGGCTGCTAGGCTATAGGTCAGAGCCTGTCGGTATCTGGCAGATATGTCCCAACTCTACTGTGGCTGAACAAGGCCTGGCCACCTGCTTTGCAGGAAGGACAGTGACAGTCTGTGAGGCTACAATCGGCTCTGTGGCTTGACCCTGCTGGGACCTGAGCCCTCTGCACCGGGATCCCAGGCTCCAGACGGTGCCACTCCTGACCTTGGCTACTGTCGTAGACCAACGGCACAGTGCCTGTGTAAGACAAAGTGAAGAATTGGGAAGAGAGCAGGCTCTGGAGTCACGCAGAGTGGAGGGGGAATCCTGCCTCCATGCCCTATGGCGGGCTGACCATAGACTTCATCCAAGCCGGGACACATTTTTTTTTTTTTTTGAGACGGAGTCTCACTCTGTCGCCCAGGCTGGAGTGCAGTGGCGCGATCTCGGCTCACTGCAAGCTCCACCTCCCAGGTTCATGCCATGCTCCTGCCTCAGCCTCCCGACTAGCTGGGACTACAGGCGCCTGCCACCATGCCTGGCTAATTTTTTGTATTTTTAGTAGAGAAGGGGTTCCACCGTGTTAGCCAGGATGGTCTGAATCTCCTGACCTCGTGATCCACCTGCTTCGGCCTCCCAAAGTACTGGGATTACAGGCGTGAGACACTGCGCCCGGCTGCTGGGACCCATTTAAGAGTGTAAGTGGGGCCGCGCGTGGTGGCTCACGCCTTTAATCCCAGCACTTTGGGAGGCCGAGGTGGGCAGATCACCTGAGGTCAGGAGTTCGAGACCAGCCTGGCCAACATGATGAAACTCCGTCTTTACTAAAAATATAAAAATTAGCCAGGCGTGGTGGCGGGTGCCTGTAATCCCAGCTACTTGGGAGGCTGAGGCAGGAGAATCGCTTGAACCTGGGAAGCGGAGGTTGCAGTGAGCTGAGACTGTGCCATGGCACTCCAACCTGGGCAACAAGAATGAAACTCCATCTCAAAAAAAAAAAAAAAAAAAGAGTGAAAGGGGCACTATTCAATATTACTCAGACAAGAGGCATAGACGGGGCTGTCCTATGACCCTGATATGGGTGTGTACCCCATTTATAGCTGTGCAGCTTGGGAAAGTTACTGAACCACTTTGAGCCTCAGTTTTCTCATCTGTAAAGTGGGGATAAATATACCCACCTCCATAGGATCAAAAGGCATGAAGAATGCCTACTACAGAGGGGAAAGGGAAGTCTCTCAGTAAGTGGTCCCTACAGCAGTAACACTAAAGGTAAACTTGTGTCCCCAACAAAGAAGTCGCTCATGTGGGTGAACCGCATGCCACAGGTTCAAACCCCCTCCCAACCCCCAGCCTCCACTTCCTCTGTGCTGGGGCCTTGGTGGCTCCAGAAATCTGCACTGGCCTCCTCCTTATCTCTCCCTCCCCAATCTCAAGAGAGGTACCTCTCTCACTGACCATGGCCCCCATCTCCTGACTGGCCCCCACATCCAGTTTCCACCATATCCTTCACATTACCACCAGGTCATCTCTGAGCAGAGGCCTGGTCATGTCTTATAGCCCTGTGCAGAAACCTTGGGCAGGTCCCCTTGCCCACATAACACATTTAAAACCCCAGCATGGTGTTGTAGGCCCTTGGGGTCTGGTCCTGCCATCTTTTCTGTCCTGTTTTTCTCCTCCAGTGAGCACTGCAGGCCCCCTGAGATCCCTTCTGCAGCCTACCCCAGGCCCATGGCTTATGCCTGCTCTTCTCTGGAAGCAAATCCATCCTAAGCCACTGGCCCAGATCTCCCAGCCCTAACGGGGAAGAGGCTACACATCTATCCAGGTTTCTGCTGCCTGAGTCTGTGGGTCCAATTCCAGGCAACAGGGCTTGTAAGTAACCTAATGCTCTGAGCCTCAGTCCTCTAACCTGTAAAATGGGGATACCAGACCTACCCCTGGAACTCAACGAGGGCAGGAGACAACAGGTATGAAGAGTGCTCTGTGGATGGTAAAACTCAGAACAAACAGTATTACTACCTGCTCAAGGCTCTGCTCAAGTTACTTCTTGACAAGCCCCTCTCAGACCACCCCTCTCAGAATTAACCCTTCCTTTGCCTGTCAGTCATTTTTCTTGCTCTGTGTTTAACACAGGGCCCCTGTGTCTCTGCTGTCTCTGTCGGATCCTTTGCTACACCATGGTCTCCAAGGCCTGGGACACATCCAGTGGAATGTGTATCGCCTGCCAGCTGGGGTAGGCCTGGTACACTATAGGTACACATTAAATGCTTACTGTGGCTGGGTGCAGTGGCTCATGCCTGTGATCCTAGCACTTCGGGAGGCCGAGGCAGGCGGATCACCTGAGGTCAGGAGTTCGAGACCAGCCTTGCCAATATGGTGAAACCCCGTCTCTACAAAAAATACAAAGTTAGCTGGGTGTGGTGGCATGTGTCTGTAATCCCAGCTACCTGGAGGCTGAGGCAGGAGAATCGCTTGAACCTGGGAGGTGGCGGTTGCAGTAAGCCAGGATCACACCACCGCACTCTATCCTGGCCCACAGAGTGAGACTCCGTCTCAAAAATAAATAAATAAATAAATAAATGCTTACTGTGTTGCTTTTTCAAGATTCATCTTGGCCCTTTATATAACTCTTTTATGTGGGAGAGAAACTGAAAACTTATTCTTTCTCTTTTTTTTTTTTTTTTTTTGACAAGGTCTCATTCTGTCACCCAGGCTGGAGTGCAGTGGTGCGACCCTGGCTCGCTGCAACCTTTACCTCCCCAGGCTCAGGTGATCCTCTCACTTCAGCCCCCTGAGTAGCTGGGACAACAAGTGTGTGTCATAACAACCAGCTAATTTTTTTTTTTTTTTTTTTTTGGGAGAGACAGGGTGTCATTATATTGCCCAAACTGGTCTGAAACTCCTGGGCTCAAGTGATCCGCCTGCTTCCCAAAGTGCTGGGATTACAGGCGGGAGCCACCGCTCCCAGCCTGAAGACCAATTCTGTTTTTTCGGACAGAGTTTCGCTATTGTTGCCCAGGCAGGAGTGCAATGGCTTGATTTCGGCTCACTGCAACCTGTGTCTCCCGGTTCAAGTGATTCTCCTGCCTTAACCTCCAGAGTAGCTGGGACTACAGGCACGTGCCACCACGCCCAGCTAATTTTTGTATTTTCAGTAGAGATGGGGTTCCACCATGTTGGCCAGGCTGGTCTCGAACTCCTGACCTCAAGTGATCTGCCCACCTTGGCCTCCCAAAGTGTTGTGATGACGTGAGCCACTGCACCCAGCTAATTCTTTAGACTGAGAATATTCACTAGGATTTTTAGTGCTTTCTAGTGTGTCCCATACATTCTCATGAGAACCTTGTGGAATGATAGTTTAGCTATTCCGCATCTTAGCCACGGGCTTCTTAGAAAACACAATTTTATTTTATTAATTTATTTATTTTTTTTGAGACGGAGTCTCCCTCTGTCACCCAAGCTGGTGTGCAATGGCATGATCTCAGCTCACTGCAACCTCCGCCTCCTGGGTTCAAGCAATTTTTCTGCCTCAGCCTCCTGAGTAGCTGGGACTACAAGCATGTGCCACTACGCCTGGCTACCTTTTGGATTTTTAATAGAGACGGGGTTTAACCGTGTTAGCCAGGATGGTCTCCATCTCCTGACCTCATGATCCGCCCGTCTCGGCCTCCCAAAGTGCTGAGATTACAGGCATGAGCCACCATGCCTGGACAGAAAACACAAGTTTTGAGGTGCAATGGCAGGACAGCAAGAGTGAGGGGGAAAGGGAAGCAAGGCCAGGAGGGAGGGATAGCAGCACTGAGGTGATGGGTTATCGGGCTGCCTGCTTTTTAAAATACACAGGAGGATGTATGAAAGAGCGCCACTTGCTCGGTGGTGTGGGCTGTTTTGCAGGAGGCCGGTCGGGGTCCCTGGGTCCCGGGGCACTCCAACCAGTCAAGGAGGTGGGAGATATTAGTTTGCTGGCTCCTTCCTGAATCCTGTTTGTAGCTGGTCCAAGTTCATTGCATGAAGCATGAACCCCCCTGGATTTCTGAGTTGTGTTGAGCCTTTGGCCACTGGAGGCCAGATCCGTGCCCCAGGACACTTCAGTCAGAAACCGGAAGAGCAGGGAGCAGCCGACTCCTCCATGGGTCCATAGGAGTGGACCTGGGTGCTGGAGCTGATACAGACTCCCCCACTGCAGGCATGCTGCAGAGGCAGGCTGAAGGCCGGCCCTCACCTTCAGGCAGGCCAAGCCACCAACGAACAGCGGTCGAGGCTCTCCACTGAGCAAGCGGCCAAGGTCTGGGGTAGGAGGAGCCAAGTTGATCTGGGAGTAACTGTAGTTAGTTTGATACATTCCCACCTTACGTCCAAAGAAAAGATGGCTAGGAGAGCTTCAGTAACCTGCCCTAGGTCACGAGGCTGTTAAGGGTGGACTCAAGTCTCAAACCCAGACCTTCAAGCCCCACTCCCCTCTACCCCATCCACTTGACCACCATGCAGGTGAGGAGAAATGTGGATGTTGAGATTAGTTGCAGATACTGCTCATTTCTATGATCATTACCAACAGCCCACCTTCCCCCAAATGGAATATATCTCTCAGTATTCATTAATTCATTCACTGCCTCACTCACTTATTCATCCAGTAAGCACCCACTCAGCTCAAGGCACTCCGAGGCATCCTTTAACACACGAACACCGTGCTCTGCCTACAGGAGTTGGCTGCGGCTCCAACGGGGAAGAAAACAATTGCCTTCATTAGGGGACAGAATGCCCCCCTGCTAAGGGAGCTCTTCATTGTCACTCACCATCATCGCTGTGGGCATCCTGGAGGAGGGATAAAGAACTTATGCATAGAAAATAGGGGAATTTTCCCAGAAAAGGCGCTTGGAGTGAATCTTGGAGGATGCAAATGATTTTCAAAAGGTAAGTTCTCAGAAAGGGCATCCCAGACAAAGGGCACAGCATGGGCAAAGGGAGGCCTGGCGCACAGCATGCATTCAGGAAAATGCATGCCTACAGCACGAGTGCAGGACTCCTGGGCTGATTCATAAGAACTTCCTCTTTGGCTGTGCATGGTGGCTTACACCTGTAATCCCAGTACTTTGGGAGGCCAAGGCAGGAAGATCGCTTGAGCCCAGGAGTTCGAGACCAGCCTGAGCTACATAGTGAGACCCCATTTCTTTAAAAAAAAAAAAAAATTACCTGGGCCTGGTGGTGTGCCTGTGGTCCCAGCTACTTGGGAGGCTGAGGTGGGAGGATTGCTTGAGCATGGGAGGTGGAGGCTGTGGTAAGCTAATGATTGAGCCACTGTGAACCAGCTTGCATGACAGAGACTCACTCAGGAAGTGAGTAACTATGCAAAAAACAGAGGGGCATGTAGATGTAACTGTAACCCAAATTAGTTAGCAGAAAGTTGCAAACAGTGCTTTAAGATTCCACAGTCAGAGCCACTATCCTCCGGCCAGCATCAGCCTGAGTCTGTGTGGGCTGAAGATGACCTGAATATCCTCTGTTGATTTAATTACCCTATGTGGCTGATAAAATTACTCTGAAATTTTACCAAGAAGACAGTGGCATTTACAGAGATTACAGTAAGAATCCTCTTTCTGCACGCTTTCTCTCTGGCTCCCCAAGCACTGGTCTCCAGGGCAGTCCACTTTCCTGGGCTGGTGTTCGGCCCAGCAAAAGCACTAAGGAGGGAGGCCACCACCCTGACCTGGGCTAAACCCAGAAGTGGGGTACCTCTTGGGGCACCCCGAGTCAGCCTCCTTGTTTTGCATTTGAGGAATCTTGCTTCTCCCTGCTCGGGGCAAAACCAAAGGGATCACGACCGCTTCAAACACGGGCTAGTTTTGCATCCACATTAACCGGTGTTAGCTTATGGTGTGACTGTAGTCCCAGCTACTCAGGAGGCTGAGGTGGGAGGCTTGCTTGAGCAGGGGAGGTGGAGGCTGTGGTGAGCTATGATTTCACCACTGCACATTAGCCTGCACCACAGGATGAGACTCACACAGGAAGTAACTATGCAAAATACAGAGGGGCATATATATGATCCTTACCGTAACCCACATATTAACCTACGTAATTAAATCAACAGAGGTTATTCAGGTCGTCTTCAGCCCACACAGATTCAGGCAGATGCTGGCTGGAGGGTAGTGGCTCCTCCTGTGGAGTCTTTTCTGTTTGTTTGTTTTTTTTTTCTGAGACAGTCTTGCTCTGTTGCCCAGACTGGAGTGCAGTGGTGCAATCTCGGCTCACTGCAACCTCTGCCTCCCGGGTTGAAGCAATTCTCCTGCCTCAGCCTCCCAAGTAGCTGGGATTACAGGCTTGCGCCACCATGCCTGACTAATTTTTTGTATTTTTAGTCGAGACCATGTTGGGCAGGCTGGTCTCGAACTCCTGACCTCGTGATCTGCCCACTTCGGCCTCCCAAAGTACTGGGATTACAGGCTTGAGCCACCTCGCCCGGCCGGCCTCCTGTGGAGTCTTAAAGCGCTGTTTGCAAGTTTCTGTTAACTAATTTGGGTTAAAGTAAGGGTCATCTACATGTCCCTCTGTTTTTTGCATATTACTCATATCCTGAGTCTCTGTCGTGCTCTGAAGGCGAGGTGCTGGGTTGTGGGATGAGGGGCCATCTGAGTTTGGGGGTCCCAAGCACATAATTTATTACAAATTCCCTAACAGAGAGCAGAACAACACTGGGGTCCTCACTTGAAAAAAGAAAAAGAAAGAAAAGGGGGAATTCCAATAACTTCTGCCAACAAAAGAAATGTGTGACCTGTTGGCATATGTTGAAAGGGACATTTGCTGATGGTGCTTGCTTGGGTATTTTTTGTGCTGCCGGAGAGGAATCTGAAGTTAAAAAGACTTTACAGCTTAAACGTTTACTTTGACATATGATCGCACCCTTTCTCCCCAGCGTGTTTCAAACATGCCAGTTTGCTGCCAACAGGGCACCCGGCACTCCGACCTGAATGAAGATGGCAGCCCCAAGGTGGTGACAGTGACTCTGGGACATTAACCTCTTGGCTGCGCGGCTGGGGATTCTGAAACGCGATCTCCGCAGCCGTAGTTATAATTGTTTTAGGTCGCATTGACCGGGCCTGTTTACGACTCTTAACAAGAGTCTTAAAAAGTCCAGTGACATCTGTTGAGAGTTTAATCGTGTAAAAAAAAATCATTAAAGGAAGAGCCAAGAGATCAATTTTCTTGCTGTTTAAACAACACGGAGGCCATCAGGCGGCGGGGGAATGTGGCGACGCGACTAATTTAATCCCCCAAGTCGCCGCGCTGGTTTGGACAGGAGGGGACGGAAGAATTTAAATAAAATATCAGAGGGAGGCGGAGGAGGGGGGAAAGGAGGGAGCCGAGAACCAGGGAGAGAAGTGGAAACACGGACTCGCAGCCTCCCAGCGGCAAGTGTTCTGAACCCGGCGTTACACGGAGCAGGGGGTGGGGGCGCCGGGTTCCCCGGGCTGGGCCTGGGGACAGAGAGGATGACCCGCAGTCGTCCCTCTCCGAGCACCCGGCCCGAGCAGTCCCTGGAGCCGGCGAGCGTGCGTCCCCGTCCGCCGCCACTTTTGTTCTCCGTTCGGGGCACCGGGCCGCGGCGGGGCGGCAGTGCGCAGGCGCGGGCGGGGCGGGGGCGGGGCGCGGCGGGCTGAGGGTCCCGGCACCGCCCCCCGCCGCCCCGGCCCGCTCCATCCGGGCACTGCCGAATTAGCATCGGGCCGAGGCACAACTTTGCCGAGGCCCAACGAGATCCAGGCGCGCGCGCCGGAGGAAATATAGTCCCTGCCCGCGGGAGGCTCGCGCGGGAGGCGGAGGCAGCGGCTGGGCGGGCGCGCGCGGGGCTGCGCGGGGCTCCCGGCGCCGGGGGGCCATGCGCCGGGCCGCGCCGGCAGCCCGGGGACCCGGCGCAACTTGCCGGGCAGCCTGAGGAGTTGGGGCAGCCGCGGGCTCGGCGCCGCGGCGCCCGGAAGCCTTTCTTCCCCCTCGCCAGCCCCCTTCCCTTTCGGCCGTGGGGGAAGGGGCTCGTGTCCCCCTAACCCAGCCCGGAGGCCGCGTCCGCCCGCGCCCGCTCTGGCCCCCGCGGAGTCGCGCAACTTCCCGGCAGCCCGGGCCAAAGTGAGCGCAAAGTGCTGCCCAAGTTGCCGGGATGGAGCTGCAGAGCCGGCCCGAGGCGCTCGCCGTGGAACTCGCGCGCCACCAGGTAGGTGGCCGGGGGCCGGGCTCGGGGCCGGGGAGTGTGTTGCGGGGTGAGGGGGTGGGGGGACCCGAGCCCAGCATCCTCTCTTCCCGGTCTCTGAGTCTTCCACGCTGGAGCCTGCCCGGGGGCGGGGGGCGAGGGAGTGAGCATACGCGCGGACCCCCTTCTGGGCTCCCCTCCGCCTGCCCCTGGCGCTGTCCTGCACAGTTTGGGGGATCGAGGGCGCGTGGGACCCGAGCCTGGAGTCTTCTCTTAAGCGATGTAGGGTCTGCATGACTGGGAGGGTGCCTGGAGGGAGCCCCTTCGTGAGCGGGCCCCGGGGAGGGGAGTGCGAACAGGCTCCCTTCCGGCCTCCCCTCGGGCCCCCGCGCCCCGGGCGAACCTGCTCGGTGTGCAGAAGTAGTTTTGGCGATCGCTGCTGGCGAGCGGCGGCGTGGCGGCCGGAGCCTGAGCGGGGCTCGGCGTGCGCGTGTGTGTGTTGGGGAGATTAGGACGCGACTTGAATATTTATGAGCTTTGCTCGACACGGACTCGCCGTGTTTACTTGGCTCTTTGTTCCTCCCCCCTCCCCCGGCACACACTCACACTCACACTCACTCGCACACGCACCCCGGCCTGCAAACTTGCACGGCTCGGGGCGCGCCGCCGGGTGGCCTCGGCCGCCGCCCCGCCCCGCGAGCTGCCCCGATGAGGCGGCAGCCACAGGTAAGCGGCCCCGAGCGGCACTGCCCGGCCGCCGCGCGTGCGGGACGCGGCCCGGGAAACTTGGGGTGCGCTGCGGCCGGCCGCGCCCGTGGGGCTCCGGGCGGGGGGTGCCGCGGCCCGCGGGGCTGGGGTGCACCTGACCCCGGGCGGCCTGCCTGAGCCCGCTCCTCCGTGTTTCCGCAGAACGGCGACCTCAAGAAGCAGCTCCACGAAAGGCAGCCGCGGATCGCCGCGCTCAGCGACAAACAAGTAAGCGAGGGGATCGCGGCCCCCCCTGGGATGGGGCGGAAGGGTGGCTGGGCACTTTGGCGGCGCCCTAAAAAGTGCCAGCCTGGGCGACGCACGCTCAGACTCCCAGAGGGGTCTGTCTCCAGTTCTCGAAGTTCCCCACCCCTCCCCTTTCCTGGAAAGAAAGAGCCGGGTTCTCGGAGGCGGCAGGGAGAGCCGGGCCCGGCGGGGGCCGAAGAGAGGAGCTCACTTAAAAGGCAGCGCGCGGCCCGGCGTCCATTTTGAGGTGGTGGACATGTTTTTGGAACGTGGCGGTTTCTCCCGGCTCGGAGTCCCCCGCTTTGCGCTGAGGCGGCCATGGGGGCGGAGGGGGGCGGCCGTGGGGGCCTGGACACCAAACTCGTTGGAAGCGATTTCTGGGTTCCGTGGCAAACCTCGTTTTGAAATCGTTCCTCGAGGCTCCCCCGTACTCCCCACCTTCCACTTCCCCAGCTTCACTTTTTATTCTTGGAACCTGACGCCAGCTCCCGGGGAACAAAAGAAACGCGCCCCCGGGACCCCCCAGTTCTGCTCCAACTTTGGGCTCCGGGCGTTAGGTGTAGTTGGGGACACCTGAGAAGCTCCCACGCGTCGGAGGCGCGACCGCCCACCCCCATCCGGGCCCCCTCCGGGGAGGAAAAGTTGTCCATTGTGACTTAGTTGCGCTGAGCTCAGCGCTCGGGGTTTCAGCACCACGAACAGATGCCGCCGCCGGAGCCCGGCCGGCCGCGCGCCCCCGCCCCCTGGCTCCCGCCCCTCCCCCGCTGCCCCTCCCCCGCCGCGCCCCCTCCCCGCACTCGCACACCCGCCCCTTCCCCGCGCAGCCCCGAGCCGAGAACTTTGAGCGGCGCAGCCAATGGCGTGCTGGGGGCACCGCGCTGGCGGGGACGGGGGCGGTGGCGCCCCTCCCTCCCTCCGCTGCCCCCTCCCTCCCTCGCTCCGCGCGCCCCGCGCGCCCCGCCCCCGCCCGCGCCGCGCCCCCGGCCATCGATCGCGCTTCCTTCGGAATGCCGGCCGCAGCCGCCAGCGCCAAACTTGGACAGCTCCGGGCCCGCCCCCGCGCGCCCCCGCCCGGGCCGGCCCCCGCGCTCCCACCCCAGCCCGGGCCGCCCGATCGGACGCCCCCTCCCCCGGGGGATTTTCTGGCGTAGGGGAGAGACGTGGACGAGGTTGGGGCGGTTGCGGGTGACCCTGGCGAGAGAGAATTCGGAGGCCGGGCGTTCGTGTCGAGTCTTTAAAGTTAAAAAGTGATGGGAGGGGGAGTGCGCGAGTGGCGGGGGTTAGGGGGGGCCCGGGCTTGCTGAAAGGAAGATGGCAGTGCCGCGGGCCCGCGCCTGGTCTGGGCTGCCGGGCTGGACCGAAGGCTTGGGACGAATGCACTAACCCCTTTCTGTCGGTGCCGCGGCCCCCCCGCCCCCGGCCGCGCGCCCCCGTCCGGGAGTGGAAGCTTCCATTCCCGCCGGAGGGGGGCCCGGCGCGCGGCCCCGGCGAAGTCGGGGAGTTGGCTGGGGGAGGGGACCCAGGCCCGGCATTACCATTTTGATTGCTTTGATGCCATTTTTGGAGGGGGAGGGGTCGGAAGACCCTTTTCCGGAGAGCACAAAGCTGTTTAATCACTGTGTAGAATCAAATCAGATACTTTCTTTAAAAAAAAAAAAATCCGCCACCAGATCTGGTCCAGTGTGATAGCTGAGGGTTACTAAGCCCTTTTTTCACTGGGTAAAACGGCAAGTTGTTGACTCGTACACTCCGAGTAGAAGATTTAAAAGAGAGAGAGGAAAAAAAATCCAATAACCTAGAAGCTTTTATTGGAACAATGTCTCTTTATGTTTCTGCGTGGCAGTAGTTTTACTATTTAGAATGACTCTTCTGAGCTTGGGTTTGATCATTTCTTCTGTATTGTAGCAACTATTTCAAGGCTGTTTAAATTTTTATGATGATAGTAAATGAGTCGCTATTTATTATCTGTCATGCCGGAATTTAGATAAGCCGAAAGAAACATTTGAAAATCCTGTTTGAAGGTTGCAGCAGCTTCGGGAAGGAGCTCTCCGACTCTGGGCTGCCGTTGCCTTTAAATTTGAACTCCGGGAAGGAGGCTTGCTTGCGAGCTGACCTCCATCTTTTTGTGTGTGTGAGTGTGTGTTTAAAAAGAAAGAAAACAAGGAAAACTTTTTTCTCCGGCCTTTTAGAAATGTTTCCCTTTTAAATGACTAAACATAACATCGGGTAAGCAGCCAGGATTTGGCCTGGCCATTGGAACTTGTGTTTTTAACTGCAAGGGTGTTGTTTTTCCATTTCCCTTTGTGGCATTTTATATAACAAGGGCTCATAAAAGAGGGAGGGGAGGGGGCTGCGGCCGTGGTTCAGCATGCTAATAAAGCCGCCTTGTCTTTCCCAGGCTCTGCATTGAAATCTTTCAGAGGTCACCTATGAAATGAGTTGGGTAGACTTAACATTTACTCCCCTCTCCCTCTCCTTGGGAGAGTTTGGTGGTGATTGGCAGCTTAGCTGGGGAAAGGTCGATGAACAAGCGCTTTGGAGGTGACTCTGGGCTGAACTAGGGTTTTGAAGAGGCTCTGCTTAGTCACCTCAGAACCTGCCCAGAAGAAGCCGAAATGGGGGAGTGGAGATGAAAAGGCAAGTGTGTCACAGTTTGTTTATTTAACTCAACAGAAAATTAAAGGTAGAATTCTTTTAGAGAGTTGCTTAGGGAAACGCTCATACCATTTCCACCTCCAGAGATGTTTTCTGTGCTGGAACATCGGATATAAAGGTTAAGTTTCAATTAAAAGTGCACATGTGGATGATGAACTAGATAGTAAAATGAACAGATGACCCCGTTATCCAGGTCTGTTAGCAGTACGCCAGCAGCGGAATCCTGTCTTTCAGAGCCCAACCGTGAATTTCTCATTAATGCCCTTAGCACGATGTTTTTCTCAGTTACTTTAACAAACACGGACAAGTATGTAGAGGTGTTTAAAGGACTCATAGTGGTAGATAGCTTATTGGTCAGGGTAGATAGAGATACGTTTTCTGTGTAACTGTCTGATTTTTGTCCTACCATTGGAGGACTAGGGAATAAACAGGAAGTGAATTTACATAGGACCTTGGTATTTGAAAATGAAGTTCATATTTTCCACTAAAAAAAAAAATGAGGCATAGGATAGTTGGTCAGAACTGATGAGTTGTGGCCCGGCCCAGGCCAGCTAAGCTGCCTTCCCAGGTGTGGCTGCACTTCGCTGCTGGGCTGTGATTCCGATAGCGGAGGGCCCTCTTCTTTAACAAGATATGATGTGTGAAGACTCCATTAGATGCTCCAGTGGTTTACACCATGAGTTTGCAGCACATGCAGAGAGGCAGTAACATTTTTATCTAAATTGTCAAGCAACAAGCCCTTCTGTGTAAGTTACAGACCCAGCATAAATACTGGGTGGGTGGGGGTCCCCTCTTCGGAGTTCTGAGCACAACATTTAGATGTCACGTGTGAGCTGGCATCTCCAGACCTGAACTTCATGCAGGTTCAGCTTTACAGTCGGGTTGGGAAGAGCCTTCCGTTTGAACCGCGCTGCTGTGGTCTCACGAGAAAGACCCCGGAGGTGAGCTTGGGACCTTGTGCACTACCCCAAGAGTCCATGGAGTTGATGAACTCTGGGTTCTGAGGGGCTGTCACCGAGTGCAGCAGTAAGAATACGTTGTCTTGAAAGATGTTGTGTGTGTGCCCACCGCTGAGACGTGTCTTCACTATGACTTACCAGCTGTGTCCAGCACTGGGGGATTCCACCTTAGAAGCAGCCACTGAATGAAGCTGGGGGGTTATCCACAGCCCCGCCCCACATTGTTTGCAGTCCTTTGGTACCAGGACTTTCTGTTTTCCAAACTCTCCTCCCAAGCTTACTCTGCTCCAGAAAGGTACATTTTAATCTCTCTGATGTAAAGTGCCAGTTCTCATTGTTGAAACGGTATCATTATACATTACAGAAAAAAAATCAGTGCAACTCCAAAAGCTCCACACTTAATACTGCTAGGGGAAGATCGTGGGAATGGGACAGCAAGGCCTAGCCTGGTTTCACCCCTGGTTAGCCTGGCTACCACCTGTGTGGCCTTCATCCCCCACCTCTCACAACCCCCCCACACACAGCTGGAGTTTCCTGGACCCCTCCATCCCTTCATCGCCCTGCACCCACCCACTACCATCTCTTACCTGGAAGATTGTGATAGCCCCTTCACTGCATCTACTTAAAAACAACAACAACAAAACAGCTTTATTGAGATATACTTTACATACACTATTCACCCATGTAAAGTGTACCATTCAGTGGTTTTTAGTGTATTCACAGATCTGTACGGCCTTCACTACCATCCATTTTAGAATATTTTTATCGCCTGTAAAAGAAACCCCTTGGCTGTCACTTCCCCTCTCCCCTTTCCCCCTTCCCCAGCTTTAAGCAACCACTCATCTACTCTGTCTCTAGAGTTGCCTGTTCTGGGCTTTCGTATGAATGGAATCATACTATATATGTGTGTATATATGTATGTATGGGTGTGTGTGTAAAATGACTATATAGTATGATTATGCTATGTCTATAGTATGATTCCACTTATATGAAATAGATGTATTTACATCTTCTTGTGACTGGCCTGTTGCACTTAATGATTCAGGTTCCGTGCAAGTTGTAGCACGTATCAGCACTTCACTAGCTTTTATGTCAGGACTTCCTGCCGTGTAGAGAGAACTCGTTCTGTCCAACCGTTCATCCACGAGTGGACGTTTGGCCTGTTTCCACCTTTTCCTATTGTGAGTGGCATGCTGCGTCTACTCTGGGCCCTTCTAGTGTATTCTTCCCCAGAGTCAGTGTCTTAGAATGTGAATGAGGTCACGGTGCTCCCTGGCTCACAACCTTCCAGTGGCTTCCCCTTGCTCTTGGGATGAAACCCAGGGGCCTGCAGAGCCACGGGATGGCCCTGCCCACCTGCTCAGCCTCTGCCCCAGAAGCTCCGCCTTGCCCCTGCGGGGCAGCTACAGACACCTGGAGTGCTTTTCTGCCTCTGCAGCGTTCTTAGCCTTGCTTGTGTAGATCTTTCTAGAATAGCTACTGTGCTAGACTGTAAGCTCCCTGAGGGGCAGCTACAGACACCTGGAGTGCTTTTCTGCCTCTGCGGCGTTCTTAGCCTTGCTTGTGTAGATCTTCCTAGATCAGCTACTGTGCTAGACTGTAAGCTCCCTGAGGGGTGCCTGCGGGCTCCCCTCTGCCTTTTCCCAGGGCAGTGATGGTGTGAAGATTGGCAATGATTTGTTAACTGTCCTAGGGGAGCCCCTAGCCTGCAGTAGGCCTGGAGCAAAGGGAAGATTTTGAAATCGTGTGTGTTGAAATGAGTGGACCCAGAGATGAATGAGACAAGCTCCCTGCCCTTGGAAACCCGACAAAAGAGTGAGGTGTGGAGAACAGTTTCAAGGAACTTCTGGAAAAGGGCTGTGAAAACCATGCTGCGGGAACACCTGCGTCATTGCTGGCCTGGAAACTGAGGACGGCTTCCGGGAGGGGGTTGCCTGGGAGATGTGTCCATAAGGCCTCCTGGGGAGTGGATGGGCGGGGATGGCAGCCAAGCTTGTCAAGGGAAAATGGCCCCAGAGGAACGCGCAGTGGGAGGTAAGGGTGCTGCTGAGTTTTCTGGCAGTAAAACCGTGAACGAGGAGGAGAGAGAGGGCAGAGAAGGCCAGCTGGGGCCAGTGTAAGAAGGTGTCACATGCAGGGACAGAGGGCCTCGAGTTGATACCATGGCCTCTTGCCCTGCCCAAGGGCTTCTAGGGCACGAGGCAGGAAGGTGTGTGTAGGAGTGCAGGGGTGCTGAGGGCAGGTCAGAAGGGAGGAGTTGCGAAGGATGCCTGGGTTCCCTAAGTGCATGAGATACTTAGGTGTTTGTCACCTGCGTGGGGAGCCTCTTGACAGGCCCCATTGTTGTGGGGAGCGCGAGGCTGGTGCTGGACCCAGAGCCCTGGGTGACCAGTACATAAACCAGGCTGTGAGGGTGGGGGTTCCAGGTGACCCTCCCCCTCCAGCAGAGGTTCTTAGAGCCAAAGAGTTAGTGGGGGACACCTCTGGAAGCCCCAGAAGGCAATTGAGTGGGTAACTCTGCTAAGTTGAAGAAGAAAAGTGTGTGTGTGTGTCTGTGTGCGTGTGGTGTGTGTGTATGTACGTGAATGCAATTTATAGTTACATGTTTACCGGTTACATTTTTATTCCTATTGATTTAATTTTCTTGGCCACATGTAACGTATGATGACAAATATTTGTATATTGATATATGTCAATACAACAGTATACATGTAAAGCCTATGTAATGTGTATAAAATAGTTGTTATTTTGTCTGTTACTAAAATGAGAGGAAGGATTTGCTTTTGAAGTCAGGAAAATAGTTAACATTCTGCTGAAGTAAATTTTACTAAGGAAGGTGGTGATCAGCATTCTATCATTTTGGTGACATTTAGGAGATAAAGAAGAATTCTACTTTTTAAAGGTTTTTCTTAGAAAAGCAACACGTGCTCGTTGGGAAAATGGCAGTACAAGTGTGAATATCGTAAAGCGCGGGTCTCACTTCTTCCTACCCCACTGTATCCTTGAGCGAGAGCAGCGGTGGCCTCGAGGTGTGCTCATCGGAGGTGTCTGCAGATGCGTCTATGATGTCGCATAAACACCTTCTCACACAAGTCCATGCAGCAGGCATCACTGTTCCCAGACCTGCTTTTCACACCTGACATGGTATTGTGGAGGTCTCTTGGGAACAGCTCAGGTTAATTCCACGAATATGAAAGGAGTTTCCACCAGAAATTGTTGGGGATATGGAAGTAGCGGTGGAGCGGTATGTTGTGAGTGACGGTGACATCTCACTCTATAAGGTTTTACACTTGCAGAGGGCTTTCACTTGATAAAGCCCACACACAGCTCACAGCAGTTTTCACATGCAGTTGGGGAGGCAGGTGTGTCCACAGTCAACTGTTGAGGCCCAGTGAGGTATTTGTGTGAGGTGTCTGGCCACCAGGCTCACCCAGGCGGCAGATGGGACGATGTGCTGTGCTGAGCGGTTTGGGGACAGCTCCAGGGAGGTGACATTTGCACTGGTAGAGAAGGTGGTGGCAGATTGCACACTCGCTGCCGAGGCTGGCTGTGGCACTCTCTTCAATGCACCTCCTGTGTCCTCCTTGATAGACGTCTTTTTATTTGATTGTCAGGATAATCCTGGGACTTGGGTTGGACTGGGCTGGTGAATCTTCAGGACAGATCGGAGGAGGGCAGCTTTCCAAGGTTGAGCCGCTTGGGACCGCCATGAATGGAATTGTCAACCCTGCCCCTAGCCTGGAGTACCTCCGTGTTAGCCCCCTGCTCATCTCCAGCTGGTCTCCCATGGTGTAGGGTAAAAGGTGATGTAGCCAGAAGAGCAAGGGCCCCAAAGTCAGCACACGGGGGTTCACGGCCCAGCTTCCTGTGTCTTGGCTGAGCAACCTTGGGCAAGCCATTCTGCCTCTCTGAACGAGCTCCGTTTGCCAGCTGTGAAGTGGGGATGGGAATAAGACCCACTCACCCGGTGATTGAGATGGGATCAGCAGATATGAAAGTGCATTTAGACTGCAACATGAAGGTGTTAAATGTGGGTCTGTTACTAGAGATGACGGTTGATTTGAACCACAGGAACCACCCCCTTGCCCGGGCTCTGACCTGGGCACTTTTGTCTTGTTGCTTGTCCCCGTTGGGGAGGCGATCTTTCCGTGCGAGAGTGTCATGTTGCTTTTTGCCCCCGTAAATGTTGACGACCACTATGCTGACTACGCCGCCTGCATCAGCCACTCCAAAGAGTCCACTTTGATATCTTAGAGTCTTAAAGCACCTGCTGTTGGAACTGTACAATTGATTTCAATTAACTTTGAATTTTTTCAATGAAATGACTCTGATAATTTTGGTAGTCCCATGATGCCTCATTAGAGCTGCTGGCTATGATGATTAGCCTTGTGATTTAGCAAGTTTTTCCTCCAACGCCTTTGTCTCTTCAGGAACCGAATCATGGGCTGTGTCTTTGATTTCACTTGTGTGAGCAGTGAACACACGAGGCTGCTACTCGCCCCATCTGCGGACACACTGCTGGTCCTGAGGGCGCCACACACCTTCTTCAGCAGCCGAGGCTCTTGATGTGGGGCAGCGTCTCGGGGAGGCTCTGGTCACCTCTAGGGGGTTAAGGAGCTTTGAGGGTGTCCGGTGGCCCAGGCTTGGAGGCCCTGCCCCCCGATTTCCCTCCCAAGTACTGTTTAGAAGGCTTTTAACTTTGTCTCCGAGAGACGTGTGACAAAGCGGTTTACGGTGCAGGCTTTAAAACTGGACAGACTGGAGTTCCAATCCCAGCTCCATCCTTTGCCGGCTCTTCCGCTTGGGGCAGGCTTTGCCGCTTTGGAGGCTCTGGTTCCGTAGTTATAAAAGGGGATTAATAATAGTTCATGGCCAGCCAGGCAGCAGAGTGCCTGGCGCTGGGTGAGTACTCAAGAAACAATCTTCGAGAGGCCACAGGATTAGTGAGTGGTGCATTAAGCTCTGGGCCCACAGGAAGGTCTCACCCAGTGGGACTGATGACGTGTCCTGACGCGTCCTGGTGTTCCTGTGGGGTGCTGGCTCTGAGCAGGTGCCTTCTGGTTCTCTCTGTGGACTGGCTCGGCCCAGAGAGGTTGAGGGCCTTGTTGAGATCACACACCTGGTGAGTAGAGAAGCCGTGGTCCAGTTCTGGACCATTGGGTGCCCAGCTTCGTGACCTTAACCCCAACACTGGCACGTGTAGGGAGAGAAATGACAGCGTAATGGCACCAATATGAAAAGTGAGGTGTGGACTGTTACTCCAGGGCACACGGTCAGATAAAAATAAGCGGAGTTACGATGTTGGAGACAATCCCCAGCAAGTTAGTAACCGTCCTGGTGACTGCGAGTGGGACTTCCGCTCTGAAATAGAAGTCATGGAAGCTTCCTGGGGTCTGGGTCTGGGTCTGGTCTCTGCATCTCGCGGGAGCCTGGCTGTTGGCTTAGCACCGGGGAGTGTGTGGCTGGCCGGGGACTCAGCGAGGATTGCAGGGTTGCGGAGAGGAGTCTGCAGCGCAAAAGCCAAGCCCTTCGCGGCTGGGGAGTTTCCTCCTTCTCACTGGCTTGCGTTCTGCTCTCCTTTTTATTATTATTGATGTTGTTATTTTATATTTTAAGGTGGAGACATCTCATTTTGAAATGGTCTCTGTTCTCTGAAGGAACAAATATGCTTTCTGAAGATTGTTCTGTGTTTTTGGTGGTGACTTACTGTTCTGTAGTAGCAATCCCAGTGTGGGGAGAAATTGCTGGTGTAGCTTCGCTCTGGTTACAGTCCCTGACTGCCAAGAGCGGGCATCCCTTGGCGGCTCTGATTGGGCCGTACTATACGGTTTTTTACTTCGGCTTGGCACTTGTGCTGGTCTTCTTAAAATATGGCAGAAAGAAGGGTATCCGTGTGGGATTTTTATTTTTTTGCCCAGGGTTGAGTCGAACCCTCATCCTGAAGAGGGATGGGAGGGGCGGGCCAGGTTGGGTCCTGGTCTGAAAGTGGGGGTGTTTCAGCCCCTCTGGCAGTGATGTCCCGGGGATGAATGGGGCGAGCATTATAAGCACTGGGCACGATTCCCGAGGTGCAGCCAGGAGTTGAGTTAGAGAGAGCTGTTGTCAGTACTATTTTATTAACAATAATACAAGAAACAGAAAGCCAGCAGGACCCCAAAGACATTATTGCCGTAGAAAAGCAGGGAGGCCCCCAGAGGGCAGCCTGTGGCTTTTTGTTGATACAGAAACTTCTGAGTTGCTTTTGGTTTCTGGACGGGTGTACCCAGAGCTGGGATTCGGCCCCTGACTTGGGAGTCTGTGGAAATTGAGGGGACATGTCCCCCACCTTGGCCTGATGGCTTATGGCTGAAGCTAAAAGCATAGGATGTGAGAACCAAAGAGAGCACCTTGGCCATGCCCCTCATCTTACCCGAGGGAAACTGAGGCCCCGGTGGGGGTTGGGGATTGCACCCAGGAACAAGATCGAGCCCCTGTGACTCCAGGTCTTCTGATCACTGTGCTTCGCCCATGCGAGAAACCTATTGTGTTTGTTTCCAGAATTAAATTTACTTCACCAGAGTTTTCTTTCGGAGGCCGCTGGCCCCAGAGGGCAGCCTGTATGTGAGAGTTGCTGGGTCCTGCACAGATGACCTTATGTGTGGACAACAGGACTGCCAAGTAAGGATCCTCGGGACATCCGGGTGTTTTGAGAACGGTTGCAAGACTCTCCAAGTAGTTGACTTCTGAATTGCACAAGTAAGAGACAGGCAGCTTTGGCAGGGCACGATGTGTTCCAGAATGGTCCATACGATGAAACTTATTATAATCAGATTGGCTGCAGATCTCCAGGTATGGGTAAGTTTCTTCACCTTCTGTGTCCCTGGAGAATCAGGAGTACCTGCAGCCATCACCTAGTCCAAGTTTGCACATTTCTGTTTTCAGAGTCTACACTTGAGGGTAGGGGCCAGCTGTGGGCTTGTTAGGGAAGAGTCATTCCCCAAAATAGGAAAAGGGCTGAGAGATGGCAATTTGGAAGGGCGGGCCTCTGGAGTGGAGGCAGCCGTTATGCGAAGCAGCAGGAGAGGGGTCTGTTGGGACCTCCCTGAGGAGGCCGCCCCTGGGTGAAGCTGTAGTCAATTTGGGGACAGGCTTTTTACCCCAGGAAAAAGAAAAGGGCTGGAATGAGGCAAGAGAGGCGGCGAAGGGAGAGAAAGAGAGAGAGAGGTGTTTCTCTTTGATGTCATTCAGGCGGAAAGCCAATCTGCACATGTAAATGAACTTGAAAATGTAATTAAAAATATATACATATGAGAGACTATGATCCAGAATTTAATGTGAGATGCAGCGCACAAAGTGACAGGTAGCATTTCCTACAATCAGCGATACGAGTCTAGTCTGTGATTAATGCGTCTCAGTGGTAATAAATGCACCGCAGATAAATGCCGGAATTATTTGTTAAACTCCGGGTTGACGGTCCCATTGAATGCAAAGCTCTGTTTGCCCACATTGCCCACGTCCACCTCCCTGCAGCCATTGCAAGAAGGTCCCCCCAAGAGCCTGGAAGGAGAGGTGACAGAACAGTTACTGGGGCCATCGTGGACTGAGGCCAGAGCCCTCGAGGT